>NC_051040.1:12224768-12578518 GCF_904848185.1 Acanthopagrus latus
AATGCGAGAATGCATCGTGATACGTGGCAGGCGCTGAAGGAGAAGATAGCAACCTTAGAGAGCAACAGAGTTTGTAACATATAGCGCAACAATGAGGGGAACCAGATTATGACTTTCTGTTTTGATAGGCTCTGAGGATGTGTGTCTCGTCTCTTCGTCTGTCACTCTGTCCCATGAGTTGAGTTAAGGGGGCATTTAGAGGAGCAGGAGAGCTATTTAAATCATGTGTGCGAGTGTTAGTATGTGTGTCGGCATCAGTTGGAGGTGCAGGAGGACAGATTTACACCCCATGTACAGGAGAGATGAAGGCCGTTTCCCAGGCAGGCCATTCCTCTCTTTTTTTTCTGTTTCTCTGGCTCGGCTCGGCTGGCTGGCGCCGGTCCAGTTTAATTTCTTCCGAGCCCACGGGCCTGTTCTTTCACCTCCGCATCCCTTCCTTTTCCCCGCCGCCAACAAAGAGCCCACTTTCATATTCTCTTCCTCTTCAACTCCCTCACCGACTCTCAGCCGAATCAGCCTCTCCGCAAAGTGCCGTATCTTTATCTTCCTCCTGCCCTTTGTCCCCCGCAGCTGAGGTATCTAACCTTTCGGAGCGTCAATCACTCGGCCCCGCCCTTCTCCGTCTCCCGTGTTGTCTGTCCTCAATAACACGGCCATTTTCTTTCCCCCCTTTCTCCGCAAGCTAGATGGGTCTCACAAGTTGATCCTGCTGTGAGGAGCGTGTTGTTTTTGTTGCTTCTTTCGAGTCGTCTCGGGCTAAGTCCTTCTTGATAGGCCCATTAATGGAAAAATGTGATGTGCAGCCAGCTTTTAAAGCATTGTATTAACAAGACAATAAGAGAGGAGCGACACCACACACCAAACTGTGCGACAATAAAAAACGAATGATAAAAGCAACTATGAGGCAGTAAAAACAATAACACTGTAAGATATAAAAAACAATAAGCAGTATAAAAAGCCTGGTATCATATCAGAAGTGAGGCGGCGTGAAGTGCAAATAAAAAGCAGAGCGGGCTGTTTCTTTAAGTCCGCGTTCAGCATATCGATAGATATACGATATATATACAAAGCCAGCCTCCGAGGGGATCAGGCCGGGGCTGTGGTTTTAGTATCCTTGAGGTCGTGTTCAGGCACCTCACCTCACCAAAATCACTGATGTTCTGTAGATGGGTGTCAGTAACTGCTGTGGAGCCTTGCTGTCCTGAGCCGTGCACAGATCATGCCACTGTGTGATGTTTCCAGCCAGGATGCTTTCAAGCACTCCTCTTTCAAATTTAACAAGAAGTCCGCCCTCTTAAGTTTCCAAAGGTGCATGAAACTTTAATCAGTAGAGGAAGATGACCGACATTTTTATGCCTAAACAAAGTAAATGAACAACCTCTCTTTGTTTTCATGACTGAATAAACAAACTGACGTTGAAAGACAACACAGTTTCATAATGTTTCATTTGTTTATACTTGGCGGACCCTGCCACCTTTCTAGCTTCAAACAGTGTTCTTTGCACCTTATTTTCCTCTTGAGAACAGTTTGTTTATTCACTTATGTAAAAAAAACCAAAATGATAATTTTTTCTTCAAGACGACACAGAGCTCCTTTAAGTGGCCGGGTTTCAACACCTCAACAAACAAATCAACAGTCAGCTTCTCGGTTTGGTCGACACTGAGCGGTAGGTTTCTCTCAGTGCAGCACACTGCAAGACTGTTGATTTCCTCCTGATATGAATAATAAATAAGGCGGGCCCAAAAATGCCTCTTTTTCTGTTTATGTTAAGCCTTTTTAAGCCTGTGTAAGCAACATGGGCTAAATTCAATTATAACCGGGCAGAGGCAGACTTGTGTTTTGATATAATTCAGCCGGAATGCCACTTCTCCTGGCCCTTTTGTGCTCCGGCATTATTGCTTCGAGAAAATTGCACCAGCGATCCGCCAGCAAGCCTGGACTGCAGCGGTTTTATGACGTGAATTGAGGTGGAAGTCAGGAGGCAGAAGTCGGGAGCTTTGGTAGTATATCTTCCCGACCCTGCACGCCCTCTAACACTGCACCTACTGCATCTTTCCCTCCGATAACAAGGAAGACCTCGGTCCACGGGGCTCAGTACATTTCCCAGCGTGTGATCAAATAATCATTTTCTCCTTTTCCATCTCTCTTAAGTCTTTGCTGTTCTCTTCTCATTGCCTCACACTTATTTCATTTCCATTTAGTGCTCAGAAAAGTGGCGTTAAGGGAAAAAGATTGATGATAAAGGTGTAGATAGAAAGTGAGAGAAGCGGGGTGGGTGACAGCAGAGGGCTCGTGGTCTGTATTGGGCTGTCAGTGGCTCTATTTCCTCTGTTGTTGTATAGTGCATGCAGGTTCAAGGTCTCTTCCCCATCAGCATCTCTCTCTCTCTTCCTCCCTGCCTCCTTCTCCCTCCACTCTGCCTGACTCCACCATAAATTCACCAACACACTTATTTGCACACGCACACACACACACATGCACACACCAATCAATACAAGCCTGCTTGGCACTGCCAAAGCCCAAAATGACTATAGATTTTCCGTCGTCTCTGCCACTAAATTATGCAAACCTCTGGTTTATGTTCCGGTACTTTTTTGGCATTCCTACTCCAGACACAGGATGGGGTTTTCCACCGAGGCCGGGATGGAAGGATTCAGCCGTGGATTGCAGAAGGAGAGGCTTTTCAGACAGGGTCAAACTTTGTGTTTTTGATTCTTGTTTTTGATACATAAATAATTGTAAACTGTATACAGGTATAGATTTTGAGATCAATGCCTGTGTATTAAGATGGTTGTAAATGTCCTGCTGAAGTCAGGGTTTCGTTTAAGTGGTGAATAATGTGCTCCGGATATCAGTGTGGCAATATCTGTATCTGCACACACAGCTCACACACGAACCTGATCAATAATTTAAACAAGCGATGCAAAGTCAGGAAAAAAGCAGGTACAGTAAAGTTTTTATCCTCAAAGTGCCTTTTCATGAAATTCCAGGTTGAATAAAGTCTTAAGGGTGCGATATGTAACCCACAGGGATTGCATGTCGACTTAGTAACCAGTAACTGCTGACAACTATGGCTGCCCTTAGCTAGTAAGCTCACTTAGCCAAACAGCTAGCAGTTCAGTGCTGGAGCTCGGGGACCAAGGGAGTGTTTGTGTTTACAACGCATGCACAGGCGCTTTGGACCAGGACGGGCCGTGGCTATCAGGTTAGCGAGCTAACTTCTGCAACACCATACAGTTCAATCACTATTGCTACTTATTTACATTTTGTTCATAATCTTAGTTATTTTTTTCAATGCTTACAACTAGAATTCTTATGTATTTTCCCTTTAAAGGTACAATATGTCAGAAGTTTTGTTTAAAAAGTAAAGAATATTGCTAGAGTTAACGAGAGCATGCGAAGAAGTGGGAATTCTGGCGTTGTGCCACAGACATCAGTGTAATAGGTTGCAGAGATACAGTACCTACTGAAGTCAGCATGTTTACCAGCTAGCCCCAGCCCGTCCTTTTCGGGTGATACCACTCCATGCTTCCAGTCCGGACTGCTAGCTGCATGGCTAACTGAGCTAACCAGCTAAACAGGAGAGAGCGGTCACTCTGGCGATATGCTGCCCCCGATCTGTTTGCTGTATGAAGTGGTGGCCAATTGGAAGCGGTGGCCAGTTGTTACATATTGCACCTTTAAATCCAACTTGCGTCAGGTGACAAGTATGTATTTTAAAATACATTAAAGGAAGATAAAAGGGCACGTTTTCTGTCGTGACATTCTCTCATGTGGGCCAAATCTGTCCCAAACAGAATTATTTTTCATTTCACTAGAGTCTGACATTATCCCCTTCTTGATGTTGCACCAAAATATTTTTCAGAAATGTCATCAATGGAATCCTCTCTATTTATCTACAAAGATAATCCTAATTGCAGCACAAATGTCAACAGACAATTATTCAGGCTTAGCGATCAAAGTACAAGACGCGTTAATGCTATTATCAAAATGTTGTTTTTTATGCTCAAATGTACTGTAATGTTGCTGTTTCACACCGTGTCATTGCAATCAAGATCGAGCATCATCTCCGTTTGATCTAACTTGTCGGTGCGTCGCCCGTTTTGAAGGGAGCGCAGAATGAGAGGCTGAGCAGGGAGAGGATGATACTTTTAGCCGAGCTGTTAATAGAGAGGGGCCGGTTTATAAATGGAGATGCTCCTGTGTGTGAGGTCGTGCTCGTGTGTGCGTGAATGTGTGAAGCCTTTAAAAGCACTTATACATGTTTTTCCCCGTGCAAATTTGTTTACTTGGTGTGTGTGTATGTGTGTGTGTGTCTGTGCATGTGCCTGCTTGGAAGTGTCTGTGTGTGCGCTTGTTCCTGAGGTGGGTTAATAGTTTGCCTGGCGAGGCACCGTGGCAGGGGCCATCAGTAACTCCAAGGGGAAATTGAAATGATCGTCTCATTCAGTCCGGCAGCAACTCCATTACCAAGAACCAAACAATCACACAGACCGACACACACACACACACACACACACACACACACACACACACACACTCTTTCACTCGTTGTCTCTTTCACTACCTGAGTCTTCGTTCTGCATCTCCCTGACTTGAAGTTATTTTTGTGTCTTTTCAAGTTCATTCTTCTTTTCTTCAGTTCTCTCTCTTTTTCATCCTCCTCTGACTTGCTCCTGCCTATCTCCAAATTCCCCAATGGCACTTTTTTTGGGGGGAGGCTGTTTAAAAAAAGGCGTCTGACTGGATGTGCGTACGTGTGAGAGTGATGGACCGCACTGTACCCGGAAAGAGACAGCTTTCCATCCAGGATTGAATTAAGATGGATTTTTCTTGGAAAGGGCCGAGGTGACATTGACTCTCGAAAAAGCGGAAGAGTCCGGGCTGTGCTGAATCTACAGTAAAGATGTAATGTAATTTTTTCTTTTCTTTCGGGGGGAGAAAGTGAGAATGAAGGCGAAGACAGACAGAAAAGAGATGAAAAACAGCACCTTGAAGCGCTCATTGATCACTAGTCAAAGTCCTTGATTCTGTCTAATGAGCTGCTTGTTCTGTCTTGGAGGGAGAGTAATGAGAAAACAACACTGCCTGCCACAGTGGAATTGGACACAGAGCCAAACAAGATAGAGCATTTTATTAAAAGAAGAGAAAAACAGACATGACGCTGGTGGGGTTTTTTTTGTTTTGTTTTTTCCGGACAGCGACTTTCCCGCTCAGCCAAAATTCAGCGAGACAGTGTTTGAGTTAGATACATACGGTATGTATGTGCTCATTTACACTTCTAAAGGGTACGTTTCATAGTTGTTAAGGGGGAAGCTTATATATTGCTATATATTGAGTATTAAACACCTAAACGCCAAGCAGCCACTGCAGTGCAGCCATTATTCTTAGTGTGGTCGTTCATCTAATGGACGCAATATATTTCTTAGTGTGACTCACTTTATAGGCCAATCTGCCATCTAATAGATGTAATATATTCTTCCATGCATACTTCATTATGCGGTAATGGAGCAATCAAACAAGAAGTCAAATAAAGGTGGGGGGATTTTTGCAGGTTTCACTGTAAACACACACACACACACACACACACACACAAACAAAAACACTGTAGCTGCTTAGTGCCCTGATGCGACCCCCTTGGCTCATCAGGAGGAACTGCTCCACTTAAACTTTGTTGCTCCCTTGTAATTGAATTAGTCTGCTCAATTATGTAGAGGCAGGCCTGTCCTCATTACACAGCACTATTAAAGCTGGAGGATGGAGCCGAGGGGGAGGAGAGCAGCAGGCGAAGTCGTTTTAGCAAAAGTGTAAAGTTTCATCGCCGTAATCTCCCGACGTGTCCGCCGCATCTGTGCAACAACTGTGCCGCGGTTCATGAATTATGTCCCGCTGCATCTTCTCCCAGCCTCGCCCGTCTCTCCCCGTGTTTGACTTTCCTCTCAGCGCTTCTGGGCCAAATGCCTTTAAAAAAAAACGCTGAGCCAGCACTTTGGCTGACTTCTTCCAACGCTTACTTCAGTAACTCCACAGGAAAAACATCTAACTGAGCCAGAATGCTGCCAAACCACTTGCTGCGGGGGTCCCTGAGCTCAGCACAATGATCACACATCTGCCAAGCATTCATTCATATACACGCACACACACACACACACACACACACACAGACTGTAGGGATCTCCTCTTACAGGCCTCTGCACCAAGGCCACATGTGTGAGTGGTCATGTTTTCTTATTTCTGTCTCTTTGTCTCTCTATCCGTCTCTCATATTCAGGAGCAGCTGAAGAGCCTCCAGAGCGGCTTCAAGCATGTTAATGAAGGAGGTTTCCAGCTGCAGAGGTGGGTTTACGCACACACACACACACACGTACAGATGCACACACACACATACAATAAACACAACGCACAGACAGAATGAGCAGCCTGCTCTTCCTGTGTTCCTGTGAAAGCCCATTTCCCTGCAGATGTCACCCAGCCATCGCTGTTTAATTACTGATAACCCAGACTCAGATTGGACTTACTTGCGTGTGTGGGTGCGTGTGTGTGTGTGTGTGTGTGTGTGTGTGTGTGTGTGTCCTCTGAATGTCCCCTACACCCCTTTCCCTTCTCTCCCGGCTCAGTAATCATCTGACCATGGACCTCGACAACAACATCAATATCAACGTGCCGCCCGATGAGACCAAGGTGTTGATGTGAGTATATCTTCTATCTGCAGCTGAAGAGGAGCAACTGAGGACTCCAATTTTGCTTTTAATAAAGTTTTTCTAATGAAACAAAAATCCAGCTCTCTGGATACCTAATTCCTCTGAACTGGTAGATTCAATATCCCCTCATGAAGTAGGAAAGATGAATCCGACTGCAGGATAATTATCAGGATGGGAGTAAAGAATAAGATACCTCTCAATTAATGGGGACTTTGCTCCAGTCTTCACTTTTCACTTATGAAATACTCTTTTATTCTTTTAAAGGTTAATCAAATGAAACATTATGAGGTCATAATTGAATTGAATTATAAAGGAACTGATATACTTTGCCTTAAAGATATAATATGTAAGATCTTCTTTCATTCGGTCACCTGTTGCTATAACTTCAGGGATGAACATGACTTAACATAACATGGGCAAAACTTTAAAAGATTCACCTCATCTAAGATTGTTTGGGGTTAGAGTTAGGATCACCTTGCGTCACTCGTGAGACTTTTACACAGGATCATTTGTGATTGTTTACGTTTATTCGCCCCAAACAGTCAGGCATGCACAGAGGGTGTGTGTATCTTGAATTCAGGCCAACCTCTGACCAAACCATTTCATTTTCTTCCTTTTTTTGGCACAGTAACCTCTAAAAGATCACAAAGTGATGTGTCACCTTTGTCAGCACTCATTTATCCTGCGGAGGAAGTGGGCATTAAAGTGACAAAGTAACAGAGGAGAGAAGTGCATCATCTGATCTAGACTAGAGTTCATGGTTAATGCAAAGACTAACCAGAGCTACACTCTGTTCATGGAGAAAGGATATTTATCCTCCGGCTCCACTTGGCAGTTTTAATCCCCGGAGTTAAAAAGTAATCTCGGCGTTCAAAGTAAATCAATCCGGGTGATTATTCCTCCGAAAAGGTCTGGCTCCCGACAGCATCTTTTTGTTGTGTTTTGCTAGAGAGCCTCCTAGTGGCAGAAAATGTTGTCCTTTTTGTTAACATGAAAGCAATTAAGGAATGCTTCACAACTGAAGCCTTGTGCTTACATGTCGTCTCTACATGCAGTATCCAGCGGGCCTGGCGCGACTTCCTCCAGAGACAGGAAGCGGAGAAGAGGAGCCCCTCCCCGCCCTCCCTCTCCTCCTCTGACAAGATGAGCATGTCGATCAGCATGACGACCCTGTCGGACGGCAGCACCCCGGTAAGTCAGACGTGTTCCCCGTCACAAATTGGTAGGCGATGGAACGCTGTGACTGATGAGTGTCTCAGGAGGAGGGTGTGTGTCTTTGCTCGGACGGTCGACAAGACAGGACACGTGCAGGGATATTTTAGGGTTTTTGAGGCTTGCGTTGTAAGTATGAAACACGTTAAGATGCTGAAGTTTGGTAGTTTCATGCTGCTTCATGTGGTGAATCTGGGACAATGTGTGTAGTGCCACTCGTGTCCAGAAGAGGGCATCATCTCTCAGAGGATTTCTTCAGAATGCAGACTCACAGCAGAGAGTAAATATACAAGGATTTGGTCTGATACACACACACACTCTCTCTGAGCAGCAGCACACTGAGAATTGAAATCAGTGATAACAGCTATTCTCATTCAGCACATCTTCCCTTCATTTAACCAGACCACAATAAAATCCCCAGGATTTTCTCCGCTGCGTCTGTTCTGGTCATTATGATTCTATACCGGCGTCGACCGCAGCCTACTGGCTGAATAGCAAGCGTGTGTACACTTCTCTGCTAATCTCTGAGCCCGAAGTCAACACACAGGTTAAATCTCGGAGACGGCTGGGAGAGCTGAGCGTATGAGCACACTTAGGTGGTACTTGTCCACTCAATTGCTACAGAGAAAAGCTTATACGCAGAGGAAGACTGTTTGATTTCGATTCTTGTGGATAAAAAGGGGGGGTCAGGAGCGAAGAGAATCCAGAGTGGTGAGCGACTGGAATAAATGTGCACTCTCTCCGGAAGCTTTACGGTAAGGCGTGATGTGAGTAGCTGACGGTGAGGCCGAGGAGGTTATGGAGCGCACGCAGTAAACATCAGGGGGGTGTTTGGGGTCCTCTGGGATGGCTGGGAAATGCTTAGCTCGGTGTCTGAGACCTTCTGACAAAAGCAGATGATCATCACTGAGAGAAAGTGTGTGTGTGTGTGTGTGTGTGTGTGTGTGTGTGTGTGTGTGTGTCTGTGTGTGCATTAGCTCCCCGAGGTCAAGATAGAGGAAAAACAGATGTTGGTTTCACTGGTTGAATGTGCTGATGCTGGAGATCTGCTCTCCTCTGTGGGAAACTCAGCTTCTCCTCTCGTATGAGCTCAGGATTCCTTTATTTTTTTTTTCTTTTGCTGATGTTAACCCAGTCGATCGGTCCACATGATACCTGCTGTTTCGTCTTAACTGTCTGACGTCATACACTTTCTCTCTCTGTGCCTCTTTTCCTTAAGGTCGTGCATTTGCTTGATGTGGCAGCTGCACTGTGTCTCAATTTCTGTCAGTGTGGTGTCCGTCGACCCAACGACACTATTCTCAATAGTCCATACTTTCATGGATGCATGCACACCCGCGTACGCCTCTGTCTCTAAGTGATTGCATTTGTAACCTTTGTGCCCGTGACATCAGTCTTTGACAAAACCTTACTGCATGAGGGCGAGCGCGCCTGTGTGCGTGCCCACGTCAGCGCACGACTGAGATGCCGTTTGATATGCGACTCTTCGCCGTGTAAATGATCTTTCACACTTTCAACTTAGCTCTTAAACTCTCCGTCAGGGCGATCCGGCGGAAATAGAGCGGCCCTGGATATCTCTCTTTATGATCGATCCCTCCGCTCCATAGCAACACCGCAGATGGAGGCAGAAATTATAGCTTTCATTAAACAGGAACCTAACAAAACTCTGGCTTTTATGCCCAGATATGAATCAGCTGTCTGAATTTTATTGTTTCATAATACTATACCGCATCAACACACAGCACACGGCAGCTCGACCACCTACATACACTCACACACCCACCCACACACACACACACACACGAGGGGGAGAGGGAGCACACGCAGACACCAGAGCGTGGACACACAGGCCACTACAGCTTTAATTTCGGACTGTCTAGATGATAGATGTGTTTTTATAACCGGACATCAATCAATACTGTTTGGGGACCGGCTGAATGTTTTTCTTGCGGGATTGCCACTAAATTACTCGAGAAATGAGGGTGAAAACAAACACCCGGAGAAGATTTAAACCTGTGAAGATGTTTGTTCTGTTAATTCCTTAAAACTTTGAGGTGTATTGGATTTCCGAGTTCAAGTTTTTCTGGTGGATTTTGGGGTGCGGGAGCTGTCCGTGTCTGTGGTGCTGAACTGTGATCGATGATGTAGTAGCAGAGCTTTGACACTAGAGGGAGATCCTGTATCACTGTGGGGGTTTTTGCTCTTCTGGGGGAAATGTGGCAAACACACATGTTGACGTTTTTTAGTGACAGCAACAACCTCAAGATGTGGAAAGTAACATCCCAAGGCATTTGTTGTCTGATGTGTTGTTTTTGAATATTTGAACAAGGGCACAAAAATGGATATTTCTGCTTTTTTTTTTTGGAGTTTTATTCTGGCATTCAATTAACATAAAGCAGTATTGCCCAAAGTGCCATCTGCATTTCAAAGTTGGTCCCTAGTGAGTTTTTTTTTTTTTTAATTACAACAAATCATTGTTTTTGCCCTTTTATTCTTTGTAATGGAAAGTGTTCTTTAAATCTGTAGAATCCCCTTATCATTATTTTTTTTTCATAACCTGTAATCTAATTATTTTTCACAGCAGGCAGAGTGGCACTTTGCGCAGGAGGGCAGTCAGTTAAAGGAACCTGGGAACCTTGTGATTTCTCACCTTCACAACACAATACTTTACAATAAGTGTTTGCTTTAGACACGTGGCAGTTTTTCGGCTTTGGTGCCTCCAGGGGAAAAAAACTTCAGTGCACCCCTGCCACAAGGAATGACTGGGCCTTTTAATCATCCAAATATTCTACCTTAGTGCTTAAAATTTGTTTAAAACTTTGTTTAGTGCCATGTCAGATCAACAAGGGTATGATGAAGGTACAAACTGTGTATTTACTTTGTTTACTTACGAACCATAGGTGTGTGTGTGTGTGTGTGTGTGTGTGTGTGTGTGTGTGTGTGTGTGTGTGTGTGTGTGTGTGTGTGTGTGTGTGTGTGTGTGTGCCTGTTTGCTGGCTGGTGAAGGGCACACAGGGGCAGGTCGGTCCATCTGGCCTGCTAAGGTGCAGTGAGACTGGGCCCGAGCAGAGCAGAGTGGAGCGGCGCCGCCCTCCCCGGTCTGCCAGCTGTCATGTTTCTCCGTCTCTCTGCCCCCTCCATCAACGCTCTCTTAACTTCCCCCTCCTCCCTCCCTCCCTCCCCCCTGTCGTGTCATAGTTTATTTTTGCCTTTGCCTTTTCATATTTAATGTCCCTCCCTCTCTTTTTTTTCTCCTCTCTCTCTGTCTTTCTCTCCTTCTGTTTCAGTGTTTGTCTCTTTATCGCTCACCCACCTACTGTTCTCTTGGCTTTATCAGGTCATGCAGCTGCAGCAGCTATGGAAGCCTGGTAGGAGAGATAAACTAGGTTAGGTAAAGTTTGGGGGAATTTTTTTTTTCTTTTTTTTTTGTATTTTTGTGGCGTTCCTGCATGTCTGCTCAGGTGCATAGAGCAATAGTTTAACCCTCCGAGATAAGCGGCGTTCAGCGGCGTTGCACCGCCTATTCAGCTTCTAGGTTGGCTTCTAGGTGTGCTCTGAGCTGTCCTGAAGTAACCCGGTGACTTCGCCGTGCCCGACTCTAATTCATCACCACACAAAGCGGTAGAACTTCAGCAGATTACTGAGCCAGCGGTGTCAAAGCGTTTAACCCGTCACGTTCACTTTCACCCGTCTAATCCACTGTAGGGTGCAAAATGTTGCCCTGTCAGTGAGCTCGCATCATCTTAATCCTCGCAGTCATTTTCATTCTATTCACTGTACAGGCCAACCTCTCATTACTATAGATGGAAAGGTCACTTATAGTGTAACCCCGAGAAGAATGGTTATTACGCTGAGGCCCGGGCATTTGTTATTGTATGAATGACTCCCCCCTCGGGCGCAGCGTGCCCTCATTCTGTTGTATTTACTGTACATGCACTTCATCGTGGAGGCACCATTCAGCGATAGGTTAGGCGAAGGCGGGGAAGGGAAAGTGCTTTAATGTCACTTTGTGTTTGATATACTTGAGCTTTTTTCAATGTGTATTAGAACAGTTTGTCTACAGTCGAGTCAGGTAATGCTGGGAGAGAAAAAAAGAAAAGTAAATCTAATGTTCTACAGCGAAGTAAACATCCACATGAATCAGCAGCGGATTATTATCATTGCAGGAGTTTTAAAAATGAAGTCAAAGCACCCCCTCTGAGACATGATGTATTATATTAAAAATACATATACAGCGCAGCGATCTGCAGTCCTGCAGTTTCCGTTCGCTTAACGTTGTTACAAGAACCCACAAAAATTATTCTTCATCATCACCACGTCTGCCGTCGAGTCAGTGGCCTAATGCACATTATCCCACCAGACTCTCCGGCTTCTCCTTCCACTGCGGACCAGAACATCCCTGTGATGATTTATGGTAATTATGCAAATGCAACATAAGGCTTTGGAAATTAATGCTAACCCCCACCAGTAGTCTCCTCGTCACTGAAGGATGGGTGTATCTGGAGCCAACGCTCTCGCAATCCTGTTACTGTAATACCGACGACAATGCAAAAAAAAAAAAAGAGAAAAGGCCTAGGTCAGCCGATTTAAGGATTCCCAAGAATTAGTTTAGCTTTATTGGAGCCTCATGGAGGCAATTCACGTGTTTAATCATTCCTCTTCATTCATTAGGTGCAAATTGATTGAAGAGGCAGCCTACACATGGCTTTTTACTCTTTCTCATTTCTCGGGAGGGAGTGATGCTGGACCTGTAGGCCGCAGATTTAATTTGACATGATCCCTCTTGTCATAATCTCCCACCTAGATAAGATGTACTGTACGGCAGCGGTGCGGGCGTGGGTGTGCTGGGTCTCTGCAGGGTCTGAGGTGGGCCGGGTATGAGTGACAAGCCTGGCAGGTTGCGAGGAGACCGCTGTGACACAGCAGCCGAGGTATTGATTGACAGAATCATTAGTGACCTCTCACCGCTCCATCACCACCTTGTGTGGAGGAGAGTCCGCCTGTAAAGTAGCAGCTACTGAATTTACATCCTCTCGTGACCGCAACCAACCAAACAAACCCACAGAACAACGTTGTTCTTTTCTCTCTGTGCGCTCTTGGTTTCTCTGTAAATGCTTTAACGCCCTCCAGACATGTGAAGGACGTTCATATGACTTCTATAATTATGTATTAGAGAGAAGGAGCCTTCTGTGCTGTAATATCTGATGGGGGGCAGCAAGGCCTGACTCGCTGCTAATCACCTGCCAGCGGCATGTCAAGTCCAACATGGGCCCTTTCACACCTGGGACACGTTGTGTCAAACCCTCTCTGAGGTGTGTAATACGCATTATGTCCCTGTGACATGCTGGACGTGATGTGTGTGGATGTGATGGAGAGAATGGGGGCTGGACCTAAATGCACAGCGAGTCTTAATTAGTCAAAGCCCGGAGCATGTTCTAGAAAAGCCGGATGAAAGTGTGTCAGTTCTAAAAACTGTGTTTATATGCATTAGATTCTGCTACGACTGTGTGTGCCATATGTTTGTAGGACAGTTGTGTTCGTTTTTTTCCTTCGCGATTTCATTTATCCTAGAAAGCAGCGACACAGTTAACATCCCAGTCGCCAGAACAAATGTTAGCTGTGCTTCTTTTCTGGTTAGGTTTAGAAAAAAAAATCATGGTTTGGCGTAAAATAGTCTTTGTTTTGGTTGCTATGTTCACGAATGCAGATGTTTTGACTGGATGTGGAAAAACAGCTGGTTTCGGTCACCAGAAAAAAAAAAAGATGCAAACATCCCCAGCTGTCCTTACAAACACTGCAGTCAGCTGTTTGCCAGCCGTGTTGGCTTGTAATAACTAAAAATTGTGATATGCGAACTTTTCCAACAAATTTCAACCTTGGAGGTTTTTGTGGCTGTACAGAAACGTGAACTGCCAACATCATATCCTGGCATTAGGGCTGACAAATAATCCTCAGAGATCACAGTGAAAGGGAAATACATTTTTGCACGGTGCAGAATCAAGCAAATAAAGAATAAACAAGTAAAATCATGACAATAACACTCATATTTAAAAACTTGCCAGATATCAAGTGAATATATAAAGTAACTTAATTAACAACATTCACTGAAAGCACAGTTTCACAGTCTTCACTCTTTTGGTCTTTGCTGAAGTTGTAGCCCCATGTCTTGCTTGAAAACCTGCAAATGTACATTTATGAGTGACAAACTTTGCATCAAATACAAACGAGGCTGATTAGAAAGTATGGAGAAGTTGTTTTCAGCTCAGGGTGACGTCATGTTGCATTTGTATTATCTGGGAGAATCCACAGGGGGTCACTGTTCTGCTTCTCTGGGGCAGACTGGCCTTGATAGCAGGGTGTAGTCCAGGTCCAGCACCACCCTGGGTCAAAAATGGATCCAAGATCTTTTGTCTACAGCGTATTCCTGGACGTCAATACGGTATCAAGCTGGATTTAAAAGCATGACGCGTGCAGATTCAGAGCGCCCGCTTCCAAATTGCTGGAAGCGCAGGGACCCTTGATGTTGTTGTGTAGAGGACACTCGCAGTCAGCAAACACCTCCTCTGATAATGCGAGTCGAGGGCCTCCTCCGTCAAAGATAATAACCCATTATCAACATATTTGTGATTAAACGAGAGGTGAGCTGCTGTTTCATTTTTCAGCGGTTCATCTCTCTCTCTCTCGCTGTCTCTCTCTCTCTCTCCCTGTGCCTCCATATTTTCCGTCCTCTGCCTCTTCTCCTTGAGCCTTTTAATTTCACGACACTTCAATTAAATATTAAAGTGTTTCCATTACGTCAGACTCGTGAACAAGCTGCTGGGTTTTTCCAAGCCTGCCTTCTATGTATAAAATTCCATATTTCCCTTGTTTTTATTTATTTATTTATTTATTTTTTGGTTTTATTTCTGTCTCAGTTTCAACCTGCTCTACTGAGATGGCATGTGAACAAATTTATTTTCGCAGAATGTGCAGAAAGGAGACGGTAGCCAGAGACAATGACGGGAGCGATGAATCCAGTGCCCGGCCGCACCGACGATACAACATGCAACGTGTCTTAGAAATTACACATCGTGTGGTCTCACAGCAAGTCACCAGTATAAAAGAGAGACCACTTATTGTTGTTGGTTGATTTAAATATATTTCCTTGTAAGGAGTTTTTGATATTTTTGTTTTTCAGTGTGCGTCACCCCCCCCCCCAAAAAAAAAACAGACATCACTTAAATAATGAATGCAAATGGAAATCTGTGTTTGGTAGGGAAAATGCAAATATATGACATACTCATTTTACTCACTCGCCGGAGCCCTGAGCTGCTTTGTTCACTTGTTCTTTGAGTAGTTAATGATGGTAAATGGAGTGCATTTATATAGCACTTTTCATCCTTAAGGGACAAAATGCTTCACAGTTTCAGGCGGAGAGGAATGTGCCACCCTTGATAAGTCTAATCATGCCATTATTACCCTGTGATCTCGGAACATTTTATCATAGCAATGCCGAACTTTGAGAAACCGTCGTGCTGCACGTCGGGCTGTGCTGTATGTTAGCATCAGAGCAGCATCGCTCTGTTTCTGATCTTATTCTCTGTCTCCCTGTCTCTCCTTCCCACAACCACCACCCCATTTATCTCATTGATCTCTGCTCGCCCCGGCAACACCGCCCATAATTGATCATTAATGTCTGATTGGGGGACAGTGGTGATATGAAGAGCGGCAGACTGACACAATTACGGATCATCTTAGCTCTGGAATCTATTGATTGGGGCTTTTGCAAGGGGTAATCAAAGCCAGATCAGCCGTGTGCTGCAAAGCGTCGACCTTTGTTCTTCAGACGGTATCAATGTAGGATTTTCTATAAGATCTACAAGTGGATCATTCAGCTGATGGATACGGGACACAATTTGCTCCTGAAAGCTGATAAGCCTGAACTACACTTTAGACTTCATCATAGAGGGACGAAGAGGAGGAACACAGACCATTAAACCAAGACCGTGAAACTTATTTTTATTTCATCTTTTATTATTTGAATTAGTTAGTTTGCATCACTTGTGGTGGCTAGTTAACACAAATGTGCAACATATGGAAACTCTTCTTAGTTACAAAGGCTGCACTTGACCACACGGTAAAGACTACAGCCGACGGCCATCTTGCTCGCACATTCTGCGCCTGTGTGAGAGGAAATTGCCCTCCAAACCACTAGGTGGCAGTAGTCAGTATTTGTCTTAAAAAAAGGGGAAACCGTAGCACTCAGAACAGCAGATACACTGTTATCATGATAAAGCGGCATTTTTTGACACCAGTCACAATTATAGCTGCTTCTAATCGAGTATAAATAAGCGGTAAAAAATAAGGACAAACTAGACTGATGGGGTAAATTCATGAAAACAAAGCTGTACCACTCTTGACAAAGCAAATAAAGGGAATTTTGCTTTTGCGGAATGTCTCACATCCTCTCCCGGTTTTGTCTTATGTGTGAAGAATAATGTACCTTATTATTTCATTTCTTAATTATACTGGTTTAAGTCAGGTAAACATAAATAAATTAATTTTAGTTCATGTAATTATTTTTTCTCAGCTGTTTGATAAAACATCATATTGAATGGATGTACTTTATTTAGAGTAGGAGCTACACATATATATAAATATATATATATATATATATATATATATATATATATATATATATATATATATATATATATATATATATATATATATATATATATATTTATATATATATATATATATTTATATATATATATTTATATATTTATTGGTGGAAAAGCCTGCTTACAATTTAATTGAGTTCATCGCATGGACGACTGGCCTGAGGGGCTTGCTCTTTCTTCTCCTTGTCTCTTCTCCTGCAGTGATTCGCTTAGTCGGACAGCCAGATTGTCAGAGTGATTCCTCTAAGCGACGGGTTCTGCCACCGATTCAGTTTGCTCTGTCGGCTGAAAAGCCGCACGAGGGCCAACTAGTGCCAACAGTGCGGGAGACACCGGGCCACTGATGCTCATCAGCAGCCTGACGTTTGCCAACTAAATGTTATGAATGGATTTTAAATGAAAATTTGCACACAGGATGGGTTTTAATCAAGTGATAACACAGGCATACTCCTGCAACTGCAATAATAGAGTTGTATGTAATCGACACCATATACTTTTTTGTTTTAATTCGTCATTTGCCATTTTTGTTCAAAAGCAAAAGTTCAAACTTTTGGACCAAAACAACATATTCATCATGTCAGGCGCGAGCTGGCTCAACAATAACAACCAAAGCGTGGCTGTAGCTCATTGACTCTGCAGGCACATTTGTGCTGCCATTAAAATAGTGTTTAAAAACCTCACATGAGTAGAGACGGATATAAAAGTGCTTCTTGTTTCTGTGAAACGAGCGCTGCCTCCGCGACACCAGTGCCAGGGTCACACACACTCACCCGGGCTCATGGGAGGCGAGGAGCTCCGGGAAGCTGCTCTGCCACTGATTTGTGTGTGACGAGGTTTTGCACACACCGCACACCTCTCGAGCCGTTAGTTGTGTGGGCGTGTGTGTGTGCATGTGTGTGTGTGTGAGACACAGGGTGCAAAGGAACAGCCTGCAGCACTGTGCATATCCAGCCTCATTTACCAGATTCCACCCCTCCATTATCAGCGGGATCATTATCCTCTCTCCTCTCTGCCCTCGCTGCCTCGCTTCTGCTGGGACTCAAGGTGGCACACCAAAACATCGACACGCACGAATCGCTCACTCACACACACACACACACACACACACACACACACACACACACACACACACACACACACATCCAGAACGCTTATCACCCTGCACTCTTTTTTTACATGTGAACCAAAAATATCTGCAAAGTTTTGTTATTTTTTGCCACACTATTCCTGTGGCAGTTAAAGAATGACAAAATGAGGTTAGTGTGGCTGCTTGTGTGTGTGACACCAATAGCTTGCAGGCCGCAGTTGATGCTGCGGAGATATCCAAGATAAGATAGCAGTCTCAACTGTGCCACCAGTAGAATCCCACTCACTCATTGTCTCCCTGTGCATCGCACTGTTGAGCATGATAGAGCGCTGTTTATGTTGCACATCAAGGTCATATATATGTGCTCATGAAAGGACGGGTTCCTCTGTGTGCACAGGCGGGGAAAACAGGAAGTGGAGCATTAACTGCTCTCCCCGGATCTGTGAGTTGGAGTAACCCACATTATTGTTTTACTCTTCCCTTCGCAACGTATTTCTTTCTTTGATTGTGTACACCGCTGCATCATCCCCGCTTCTCGTCAAACTGACAGCCCTCCCCCACTCCGCTGCTGTGATTTCTGCTCGGAGAGCCGTATTTCTGAGAAGTTCGCCGTGTTGTTATTCAACTTGAACAATCCCACTGCTTATTCAGCCCTGTGAGATCCCACTAATAGTCACAGTGGCTGCTGAGGCGTGGAGCAGTAGGTTACACTGAACCGACTCTGGAAATATATTAGACAGCATGCGCGCGTTGTTGTGTACGTGTCCGCGTGCGTTCGGGCGCGTGCGTCTGCTCTCTCGGATGTGACCATCTAAGCTGTGATTTTTATTAAAATACTGAACATGCAGTCTGTTTGAGAAGGCGCGGGAGAGGGAGGACGGGGAATTTTGTTTCGTGGTTTATTGGTTTGGCATTTAGAGCCTGGAGAAATCCCGGGAAGACGAGGAAGGGAGGGGAATGTATCGAACAGAAGGGAGATAAAAAGAGGGGAGAAAGAGCCTATTCTCCTTCCCACTGAGTGGTCTGGTCTCCAGAGGGAAATATACTGATTTGTGATTAATGAAAAGATGGAGAAGAGGCTTTCTTTCTCCCCCCCCTTTCCCTTCTCTCTCTCTCTCTCTCTCTCTCTCTCTGTAGCCTAACTCCCTCACCCAGAAAATCCATCTCGGTAATGATGTCAGTGTGTAGGGAATGATTATGGAGCAGATAAAGAGAGGAATCAGCCAATAAAAGGAGCACAAAAAACATTCTACAGTATTATCATCACACGAGCACTCAGCGAGCGAGTGGAGATAACGTGTTATCGTGAAGTAAACACCTGACCCCTCGCAAAACACAAAGTCACAACCTCCTCCCAGCGCAACTTTCTCCTCCACTTTTACAACAAGTTTGCATAACTTGCATCACCGGCTTTGGCAAATGAGTGAGCTTTAAAGTGAGTGCTACCTCCGCAGGCGTCGCGCCCTCGATGCTGCAGGGATACAGATTAGGTTTCGATGGAAAATAAGAGCGTTTTAAAGGAGTGATACGGATGGAGGGAATGAGGGGGAAAATCCTGAGTTGTGCGGGGCTCCTTCATGCCTCATTAGCGCGGTAAACTGATATCAGCTGTGCTGTCCTTATCGTCACCTCCACCACAGCCGCCTGTCGCACAGAGCACCATCCCTCTGCTCACTTTGGCCCCCTTAATTCGCCTGTGACACACAGAAAGGGCAAAGGGATCAAGGGCTGTGCGTCAGAGAAGTCTGTCTTTCAACTGTAGTTACGAGGAATACGTGTGGCGGGGGGGGGGGGGGGGTGCGGTTAAAAATATATGAAAAAGAGGAGTTGTAAGATGTGAGGAGATGGAACAGGGGTGAGGGAAAGTATCACGGCGAGAGCCACCTGGAAGATCAGAAGCCACGCTGCACCTGCCTGTCGCGAGGGAGACTTCACAGGAGCCGCGGTACAAGCCGCCACTCAAAACAACATTACTGGGGGAAAGCAAACGGTTGCTAGCATCTCAAAAGTGGGGACAGGATAACGGAGGCGTACAGGGAAAGATGGTAATTGGGGAGAGAAGCAGCATTTTTCAGTGAAATGCAGGATGCTGCCAAGGCGAGGCCCTGGTTTGGAGTTCTAAGGTGAAAGGAAGTGTCGTGTGGTGATGAGGGCAGTGGCAGAAGGGTCACATAAGGGTTAAGGAAAAGAAGAGACTTAGGAATGTAAACAGGGTTACCCACGAATAAGTATTTGAAGGGAGGCTCCACAAATTTTACACATTAAAGTGTGTTTACAGGTCTTGGGGAGTTCTACTGCATATATGAAAAAGTAGTATGAAGCCATTTGTGGCTCCAGAGGAAGCTGCATATAACCTGACAAATCCCTTTCAGTGATGTCATTCAGTGTCTAAGTTGCATTATGGGTAATGAAGGTGGTTCACTGTTAGAGTTTGAGAATAGCTCAAATGTCAACCTCCTTTCCACCTGCTGCTACTGGGGAAATCATTGTGCTTCTTCCAGGCTTAGAGATCAATTTCTTTTGGCTCTGCCCAAGAATCTCCTCCCAGTCAAGGCTGCTTTGTGTTTGCATGAAGGTTCAACACAGAGCCTGCAATGTGACTTAAGCAAGTGACCTGTAGCATAGAAAGCATTTATACATGCGCAGGTGGTGAGCGGATTGCCAGCAGTTTACTTTCTCTGGTAAACATACCGACCTCTTCGGCTCGCAGCCGTGTCTCTCAGCCAGGGAAAGTGGGCAGGCAGAGTGTTTGTGTTCGCCACTGGGCTGCTCGTGGATGGGCAGACCGCCCTTTGGACATCTGACAGTTTCACTCGCTCTAGCTCAGAGACACTCCGGCAGCAGAAGCAGCATCCAGCTGGTCAGGTGAGGTGAGACTGTATGGTCGAAGAGTGAAGTTTGTGTACTGGGGAACCTAAAGGTCACGATCCTTGGTATAAGCACTGCCGCTAACCACCAGAGAAGCCGTAAAATGTCTCTACCAGGCAGATCAACCATAGTCACTGCGGTCTGCGTCACTGTGGGGAGGTGCCATCAGGCTACAGAGGCCATGCTGTAGGTACAACGCAGATTCAATTCAGAAGCATAAATTAAGCTTTAATTCCAAGAATTCATCTAAAAGTAAACTTCACAGGAACAAGAACTGTATAGAAGCACAAAGTCTAGATGAACATTTATTACCTCATTCTGCAGCAAAGCAGCAGAAACATTAACATTGTTTAAATGAACAGTAAAAGACTGTAACCGTGCTAGAACTAGTACACTTCAGAAAACAAAGTGTAGGATGGATGAAAAATGTCGAGAAACCTGCCAAAAAAGAAAAATTGCGGCATCAGACAAAAGGTCACAGAGGGCCTAAAATCACAGGGTTTATCCTTTGGTGTGTTTTTTCTCCTTAGACTTGCAGTCTGAGGAGTTTCATTCTCAAGACAATTTTCAGTCAAAAGAAACATCAAACGCTGAGTAATAAATGACTTCTCAGGAACACCTCATCTGGATGTAGGATCAGGGAGCTGAGCAAAGAGACCCTTACTGGATTTTAGACAGAGAAACCTAATTTCTTCCTCTTGTTTCAGATCTTTCCTTTCAGCAAAGCCAGAGTTAATGGCTATTGGTGAAGACAGAAACAAGCACTGAACCTGTAAAACAAGATTTCCTCTAAGCTCCCTCTTCTCCGCTGCAGTCCGATGTGTCTGCCCACATTACTGCAGCTGCTGTATTTGGTTGCACAATCAATCCTCTCCTCTCTCCTGAGGAACACTCTGAGATACCTGAACTCTTCCACTTGGGGGAAATGCTGCCTCCTCATATATTGAGTCTATTCTCATTCATGTAGCGCACTAAAGTTCAGCCGTACCACTAACTGCAGCCTCCAAAATGGCGATAAAGTTGGACCAGCACTATCTAAAACACAATTTATTGTTGTGTTTGTCTGGAGGAATAGTAGCTAGGTCTACCTTATAAACTGGGAGCTCGCTGTAGAGTGTATTGTATTTGTCAGATTTGAGATTTCAGCTTCATTAGGTTTATCCAGTATTAAGGTTGTGTTTGTTTTTGTGTTCAGTAATAGAGTGCACGTTGCCTCAAACATGGATGACTGCGTGCCCCTCGCTGTATACCGAATGGCAGCAGACGTACTGTCCCAGGCGACAGCGTCTGCACACTCACATCAACCGCCTCGGAAACGATGCGTTCAGGATTCATAAAGCAAACAGAGAATGCCTGACAGCTTTGATATGACAGCACTTTCCCCCTCACGTACAGCTCCGCGGTCTCGAAATCAGTCATTCGGCGAGTTCACGAACTCTGAGGAAGCTAAGAAGAAGGAGAGAGAAAGAGAAAAAAAGCGACGCGCTGTGTGGGGGAGAGAGTACGAGAGACAGCGAGAAAACAGCGAGCGCGAAGGGAGAAGTCTTTCGAAGAACTCTCTCAGTCGTGCACAACTCTTCAGTGGCTTCCAACTCCTTTAGGGATGAGAGAGGTTTTTGCTGAGAAAGGAGATCACATCTCTATTAGAACGGATGCATTTTAACTTCCTTGTACTAAGACCATCTCTTCGGGGAACAGCAAAGGTAAAGAGTTCAGCAGGTACAAGCAGGGAGAAGATAACAAGTGCACAAACCGGGAAGTTTCCCAGTTCCAGATGTTTTATTAATTGCAGTGGGGGAAATGAATATGTTGCTTAACGTCATCGCTATAGGTTCCTTTCTGTCCTACAACTGTGTCGTTCATTCATTGTTACTCCCTCTTACTCCCTGCACACCAGCTGTCTTGCTCTTCTTTGTGGATTAATATTTCATCAGATGATTTCCATTCTCCGGTGGGCAGCCGTCTCCCTGCCATTAAGGTGAGAATATGGAAATGACCAATCTCCCTGGCACTGTAAACGTATTCAAATCACATAACATCAATCACAATATATACTGTATCCAATATACTATACCACCAGCCCTGATTTGCATATGTTTCAGAGTATTTTACAAATTCAATATTGTGCTCTCACAAGTACCATTTTGAATGGAGCAGCCCGCTCCGCATGCATAATGCAGCACAAGAAATCCTTATTCAACACAGCTGTGTTGGGTTTCCAGTAAAAATCCATCTTCTTCGGTGAATGAGTTCAGTCTTAGTGGGCACAGCTACCATATTTCAGTCAACAGCCGTAATTAAATGACAAATGACTTAGCAGACACTAATTTGTTGAACAGGAGTTGATTTGATGTATTAACTGCAGTCAAGGGCACCAGAAGAGATTGGTGGTACATGTGCAGCAGGAGCGTCTGCCAGATGACATAACTACTGAGATTTGATGAAATCACATCATTACGGATATCCTGTTTTAGTCCAGTGTGTTCAAATCAAGACTGATACACATTAAAGTTTGTCAAATTTGTCAGCGCCCTCCACTGATGTCGTGTAGTAGACACATAGCGCCATTACATTCTTGTGAGGTGTGCATAAATGCACTTTCAACATTAACAAAACAATTTAGAACACATTTCCTTTCAATTCATGTTAAACCGGTTTTACAGACGTGGTGATAAAATGTATGACCATTTTGAAAGATGTAGGCAATTTAACAGCAACGCAAACCACAGGCTCCACAATAATGTCACCCTACCAACACAACCTCATACCTAAACAACTGAATAGGTTAAATTCCCAATGACTTCCAAAACAACATCTTTTATATCCTTTGTGATGGTTGGAGAGTACCAGCCACACGTATACCGAACCATCGTCATCACGTGGTTAACATATTTGTCAGCCTGGTTAGGTTTAGGCTAAAGAAATACTAGGGTAGCTTCAGGGAAGTATAATTATTTTGGTTAAAATTAGTATGTAAAAAATGTACTTAGGTTAGGTGCATGTATAGCTTAAGTAATGTTACATATGTGACAGAACCTGGGTCCTAAATTTACATGTCAGTGTGTGTAAATGATTCATACTTTTAAAAGTTCGGAATGGGTCCAGTAGTTCTCCTCCGCTGGCAAGAGGAAGAGCAAGACGTGTCCCTGAACACGACTTGTGTTTCCACCGGCAAAAAAAAGGGCTTATTATTTAATAAAAGGGTCTATCTTAGAAGGAATTGTTCCTGTAATGTTGTCAGACAGACACTATTAATAACAACCTCAGCGTTTCACTGGCGAGAACAAGAACTTTTAATGGACTAAACTTTGACTGTGGCAGTTGCCCCAAAGGATTACATTGCAGCCATTGCAGTCGTGTCACAGCTGCAAGATCACAACAAACATACTTATACTTATTCTAACCCAAAATGTGATATTTACTGAACCTAATCAAGTACCTTTGATGCCCAGATGTTATGATAATGAAGTTCTGGTCACCTGACATCCTTTACATAGAATATCATCTGCTCTTCCTGAAAACTTGACATGAGGTAACTTTTGTTGTTAATTGGCGCTACATTAATGCAGTTGACTTGACTTGACAATAAACATAAATATGGGCGTAAGCTTCTTGCACAGACATCCTATAAGGAAATGTTTGTGCTGAAAAACAAAAACTGAACATTATAACCTGATATTCCTGAGATATGATATATTGCAGGACTGCTGATTACACTGCAATAGTTCTAGGTGCACCCGATAAACTTGCATCTGTGTGCGTGTGTGTGCGTGTCTGTGTGTGTGTGTGTTTGTGTGTGTGTGTGTGTGTAAGAATTGAGAAACTAGAGACAAACACAGGCTGACAGGGAGATTAAAAGTGTATTTTTTTATCATTTCAAGGCAACTGGACACATATTTCATCAAGTCCCGTGTGAGCGCGCACAGACTGGTGTTGGCTTGTGTGAACGCCGGTACGCCTGCATGTGCTTTTAAGTAGAAGTCACTGGACCGTGCTTCCATATGTTCTGGCCTCAGTGCAGCCGGTGTCATGCCAGTTATGCGCTGAGATTAGCTAATTCACTTTGTGTTAAGGAAGATTGCTCTGCCCCAAAAAAACCACTTTGTTTTGCGCAGCACTCTGTTCTCTCTCTGTAATGATGGAAAGCCTGTCTACATCCCTCCACTTCAGATTTCTGCATGGAATGGAGTCAGAGAGCTCCATATGTCATGTGAATAAAGTGGAAACATGGCCAATGGAGAGGATTTCAACTGTAATAAATGACTGTATACACAGTCTGCTGTATAGTTGATAAAGGAGCTGACATGCTTAACAATAGAATAAACCCAGATACCTTTCCTTCAAGGGACATTCACCATAAAACAGTGTTTAGCATATTACATTAGAAAGTAACAGCTATGTGATTGTTTTGCAGTAATGATCTGCCTTGAAAAAAGAAAACCAAAAAGGTGTCCCTAACAGTTTGAAACTGAACCTGAGAGGGATTTTCCGTAAACAACCGTCACATCGGTGAGCCAGTGTTCATCTGCGCGAGGCTAATTATCCTGTAGGAGAAGAACGCACGGCATCATTGTTTGGATCGGTTTCAGTGTGCAGACCGCATGTGTTTAACCACCCAGCGTGGGAAGTGGAAATCAGCGAAGGACATGGGGAGAACTTTTTTTTTGTGACAGAAGGATCAGTGGTATTACAAGTTTACCTTGCTGTGAATAGACTAACGCTTTTGTTTTTACCCTCAACAGAGCTAGACAGCCGGCGGCGGCTGAAAAAAGCTGTTGTTCTAAAGTGTTTAATAACTTCGGCACCACTAATCCTCAATCCATATGCTTTAAAAGCTCACGTAAAGAAGTGGTTGGACTCGTGTATTTAAGTCCTGTTTGGGCATTCAGCAGCTCCAGTCTGAAGGCAATTACAGCATCACTTCTGCATCATTAATCTGTCACATAGTCCACATAGTTTCTTTCTACTTTCTTTTCCTTCTAAATTACTTTTGCTTTTTATACTCAATGGATGGTATATGTTTGCTTCGGGGTCCTCTTTCATATTTAATAACCTTTCTGTTTACTCTCTGAACTTTATTGGACGCATCTACTGAAATTAAATGAGTTACACCTGTTTTTCACTGAATGACGCCTCCGATAATATTTTGGTAAATGGCTGTAACTTGCTTAGTAAAGGTCAGATGTAGACAAAAGTTAATGTAGAAGTCTAAAACTACTAAAAGTAAAAAAAAAAAAAAAAAAAGGAAGAAAAAAAAGCAGTCACTAAAAAAAAGTTGTACTTGTTTTGTGCAGCATGACTTAATAAAAAAAAAAAATGAAATAGATGAAGTGAAAATAGATCAAATAAAATAAAGTTCCTGAGGCTCTGTCAGAGTTCGCAGTTCTCCGACAAAGCAAATGTAAAAATTGTGACTTTAAATTAAAGTTCTCCTGAATAAAATGATGTCTGGCATTTGATGCTGAAAGATAGAATAGGGTGGGGAAGAAAAATCATTAATGCAGGACAGTCAGCCCCAAACAGAAGATCATCAAATCAAGGTCATTTTGGAGCGTGCGGTGGCCTGTGGGTGTGTTTTGCATGTGTTTGCGCGTCCCGGCCCTCCTCACCCCTCAGTCCCAACCTAACACACATCCCTTTGATCAGCTCTGATGTTTAATTACACAAAACAAGATAAGCGCGTGTCCCCCGTCTGAACCGCTTCGGCTTCGTCTTCTGCTCTATATCTCTAACAGAAAACAGCTGGGCAGGAATGAAATGTCTCATCCCAGTAGGCTTGCTATCATGGCTGTCTGTACTCGTCTTGCGCTCCTCTGTAGAGGCCGACGTACACTCGGTGCCCAGCTGCGGCACTTATCTGCGGTTCTAGTGCGGCCCATCAGCTGAGAGTGTCTCTGGATGCTTTATTAACACAGATGTTCACCTGGCAGACATGAGATGAAACAGGTGGAGATGAAAGAGACAAAGAGTCAGTGTTTGGAAGAGTCTAGGCTGCTGTCTGAATCAAAAAAAAAAAAAAACATTTGGCGAAAAAAACGACAGACATGAATATAAATGGGAGAGGAAACCCACCCAGCCCCGAGACCACTCTGCATAGCAGCTACAGTGGGAGTGCGAAGGGCTGGAGAGAAAATGTGAGTTATGGAATCTGTAATGAATAGTCTCAATGACACCACTAGCTGCCAGATCACATGGTTTAACTCAATCCATCACTAAAGGAACATTTTCAAGTCTCCCCCCACACAGCTGAAATATGAAAATCACAGCCACTCCGTCCGTTTCTTCTTTTAATACCGAAGCCACCGATTCCCCGGACGCTATCTCACCACAGCCCTTAATTACATGGTATCTCATGTGCTATCTGCCCTCCCGTCGAAGCGCAGTCATCACTCAGTGTGAGCGAGATGAGCCCATTCTAATTAAATAAGAGAGAGAGAGAGAGAGAGAGAGAGACGAATGAGAGACATTACAATGCCAGTGTGTGTGCATTATGACCTGGGTGGAATAATATCTATATTTGGCTGTCACAGGGTTTATGAACCCGCCAAGACATGCAGTCACATCGCGGTTATATAAAGACAGCCGGCAATATATATATGAAAGCAGCCTCGCCGGAGACATCCGCGCCAAACAAGTGTTGTTTGTTCAGCTATTAAAAAAGTGAAATGTTGCAATATTGCATGCTTCAGGATGGTTTAATAAAGGGCACCCAGACAAACGATTCGTCTTCCACCTCACTCAGTAAACAAAGACGCACATGCACGGCTGCACATGCATGAACACAAAAAAAAGGCTTTTGTGTTGGTAATTTTGTGTCAGTCGAGGAGTATTTCTGCATATCTTAGGAGCAAAAAGCAAGCAAGCAGACATTTATTTATGCAGCGCATTTGCGTCGAGGTGGAGGTGCTGCACAGGAGAAGCAGCCACAGAAACTGTGTGGATGGTCTAAAGATGACACATCAGGTGGAAGCAGACACAAAAAAAACACACATACACAGAAGTGATACATTTGAGCTGAAAACCATTAAAACGATTCAGAATTCAAGTCTCAACAGTCCCCTTTACTTCAATCATTTGACACTCTATAGGTCTGTACCACCCATTACTGCTTTATAACTTAAGCCCAACAGATTTAGGATCTGCATCAAATATATGCAAATACAAGTTCTGTCAATGTAAAACAAAACAAACACAATATCTCACCATGTTAAGGAAAATGGGAAATAAATCCTGGATCAGTCTCTTTGTCCGAACCCACACCCAATGGGTTAATTGGGTGCATTCTGGGGTGAGACCCCCCCCTCCATCCAACTTTAATGGAAGCTTGTAATCCTGCTGACAAACCAACCAACAAGTGGACAGACAACGGTGAAAACGTAACCACCTCGGTGAAGGTGAAAGACACATCTGTAACCCCATGAAAAGATAATAATTAACACGAGCAACTTTAAACTGTAACTCTAAACATGGACTTTGATTGGCTGCATACAAAGAAAACTTGTAGCGATCCTCGACAGTCGCTGTCGTTATAGTTGCGGTGCCGACTCAACCATCTGCTTGAGTGAGAACCATTTTAAAAACCATCCATTTACTGTTATCGTCCTTGGTGAAGGAGTAGCAGCCTAACATGATTGAGCAGGATGTTCCAGTGGGTTGAGTGCAAACTCAAAAAGAAGTTTCACCAGTTCTTCTCAGAGAGATATCGGAGTGCCTCACTGTACTTTATCTTTTTTTTTTTTATTATTTATTTTCATGTATGAGGAGACCAACAAAATCTGCTTCCTTTTTTGTCAAGGTGACTTAAAATTGGATCAGATGGATCAAATAAATGCTCTGATGCTGCTCCGTGCCGAGAAGATGAGTTTCAGACTGAGGCTGCACATGCACATCACCGTACAACTCAATTTGAATTTACACCATTGGACATTTACTCTGACTGAATCGTTTCTGCTAACAGTGGCAGAAGGCAGGAGGCACCTGCAGAGGAAGAAAGCAGCTCAGTTTTTGGTGTGTGACAGCGTGGGTGCTGCCGGAAATTCCTGTAAAAACAGCTCAGCAAGGGCCCTGAAACAGCACATATCTGTAATTCCTGGCATGTTCCAGAGCTGCAGTCCAGCTGCACCCCCCTGAATCAGTTTCCCTCCGTTCGGCATGTGTAGGTGGCCCTCGCTGGAAGGTCTCAATCCTTTGCGAGTGTTATCTCTTTAACTGAGCGTGCGGCGTCCTGTAGAGCCCATCAGCTGGGCAGCCATCTCCTTCGCAGTGGGACGCGCGCACAGTCGGACGCCCTCATTGCTTTGCCTTTTTCACGAAGCAAATTGAAGAGCTGCTGGTGTCCTTCATGTGGAAGGGGTTTAGGGAAAAGCTTTTTTCTGAATGCAGCTTTATTGATTACAAGCCGGTGGTTTTCCTTTTTTTTTTTTCTTTAAATCAATATAACTGATGCACGTTCATCCTTGAGTGTCTCCTCCCCACAAAGGTTGGACGCTAAAGGATAGCTTGATCAGATCTGACCTGTAGTTTCATCGCACACGTCACAAGACTTGAGGCTTGACCTCCGGGGTGAGGTCAAGAGTCAAGCTATTGGGTCCTTGACTCTTCCCGACACCTCTTCATTGATTCAACATAGCCCTCTGTGGATGACCTTGGAAGGGACAGCAGAGAAGATTTATGAGTTTTTCTCCTCCTCGCAGGTAATATGGTTTTAAGTGCGGTGAGACACGCAGAGGTAAGTCTCCGAGGACTGCGGTGCGGCATCGCTTCCGTGTCGAGGCCTTTAGTTTCTTTTCATTAGAGCCCACAGTACATCACCTCGCGTCCACCTCTATCTGCCCTGCCGCCTCCCCAGCTCCTCCGGGCTTTGTTCCCCGAGCTGGAGAGGCAGACGAGCGTCAGACAGTTTCACGGCAAACAGTGGCTTGTGACTTGGCAGTGCTGAAATCAACTCGGATAAGAGGATTACGGGACTGAGGACGACTGAACAGGACATTTAGTGTCGGCGTCCCTGAAACAGCCCGATCAGCAGCTAAGGGTTATTAGGCAGCTCGCAGACTTAAAGACTGGCTCTGTCTCTCATTTACGGTCCTCGACTTCTCCCGTCCTCTTTCTTTTTGTTCACTTTCCCGTTTCTGCTTGACTTGTTTTTTTTAGGGCCAATTTTGCTTTATCTCCCCCTGATTTCTCACCTCCTTCCTGGCATCGCCTCTATATTTCATGCTCTTTCCATCTTCCTCTTCTGTTACTCTGCTCATTCTTTTCATCAGCGTGCCAGCGTGAGGGTAATATCGCAGCTTGCATTCATCATAAACTTGTCTAAACTAATGTCTGGTTGGTGGTAATAGCTACTATATGTGTGTGTGGCGGGGGGAGGGAGGGCTGTTTTCCCTCTTCTTTTTAGTGCTGTCGATTTAGAGCTTAGAAAATATATGTTCCGCCCTCCCGCCTTCATGTGTATGGAATGGCTGAGTGCAGTAAAAAAAAAAAAGAAGAGAAGAGAGCCGTAATTGCACCGCATCTGAAAGGAGCGGGCAAAGTGAGGATCCCCCAAGGCCCCCCCCCCCCCCCCCCAATATTACAAGAAGAGATAATTACTCCGGCAGAGATACAGCCACCACGTTGTTCTCCCTGGGGAGCATCAGTCGCACACTTTGTATAGATTATGTCATAAAACCCTGATATCCAAAAAGAAACCGAATCAGAGAGTCTGTCTGTTTACTGCACAAGGTGTAATGTTAAGTGGATGGTCTCTATTCTGCTCTCTATTCTCAGTTACACAACGACTTTAGCGCCGTTTGGTCTTAATGTCACAGAGACACCAGCATGATGTTCTGCCCTCGGGGAGCACAGGGGAGAGCTGAGCGCCGGGCTCAATGCTCCTTCCTTTCACTTTTTACTTCTTTTTACTTTGTTCTTAGTATTTTCGAATTATAACCGCTGAGCCACAACGGAAATGTTGGGTAACCGATTTATAGATAAGATTACTTTTTGCTTATCAGAGTAGATGCCTAGATGTGTTAGATACATACAGAGGGACACTCCAACATGAAATGTTTGTGGCAGGGCTCAGAAATTGAGCCTCTATGCTTTTTTGTACTTTCTGTATGAACTGCCATAAATTAGCATAAAATGCTAAAGAGTAAAAGACGCCAACTACATCTAGCTGGAACGACCATCGCTGACCAACCCACAACAACCCACAAGTGGCCCTAACAGCTTTGAAACTCAGAGCTCACGTGTCCTTTGCAAGGACACTCCCACACAGGGTTTAAAAGCCCGCAGCTGCCCTCCACTTAGTTAGAACTGAAGAAGTTTTCGGATGAGAGATGAAACAAGATGACTGAGAACCGTCATCAACATGAAACGCTTTGCTAGGCCTTGTTTGCATATGCTGTGATCAGATGTTTTCCGATTTAAACCATAACTTTGCTGCTTGTATAGCGATTTACTTCCACAAAAGTGCATTAAGACAACACCGCTTAAGAGGTTTTGTTTAATGATGCAAAGACTCCAAACAACAGCCTTATGTCTGCCATGCAGGATATTGACTATCACAGCAGTGAGTGGTGTGAAGAACAATCCTGAGAGACTTTCCTTTTGTAAGTCTGGCAAACCCTCAATACTAGAGAAGATTCAGCAAACAAAAGATTTACTTAACCTGTCAATAGACTCATTATGAAGTGAACATTGATTGCACAGTGTAATGGATATACAACAATGAAACCATCAGCGATAACAGTTTCCCTATAAACCTCCCCGTCGCTATACCATTTTGTATGCAATCAGGCACACGGTCACTCGCAGTCCATTTCTGTTATAGACTATAAACGACTGAATACACTCACGTTTCGTCCTGTGTTGTTCAAACGACCCGTCGTCTTTGCAACAGTGATGGCAACAAACGTGTGTGAGCAAACGAGTGTGAGCGCTGGGCCTAAGGAGTTGTTCAGTAATAGTGACTCATTCATCATTCATCTGATTGAAGTTTGTACAGGTTAGAATCTTTGACCCTGGCCATGGCTCTGAAACATCATCAGCCTTACTGTGCTTTGTATTTATTGATCCATGTCGATGCCCATGGTGCTGAAGTAGCAGACACATATTTTAATGCGATTTTTTTCCCTTTCATTTCTTTCCTTCAGTCGGTTTCATCTCAGATCTCTGATATTCTCTAAACGATATAACATAAATTCTTAATTCTACACTACAGTGTAGCCTTTATACTCTACAGAGGGCTTTCACCTTTGTGATCAAAGTGACAAGTGGCAACGCGTCATCACAGAAAAATGAGAGGATCATAGAGACACAATGCTGCCTGCACTATTCCTATGATACATCATTCAGAAGCATCTGTGCTGCAGAAAATGCTGTTACAAAATATTTTAGGGGAGACATGACAGATGTTGTCCGTCATAAAAAAAGTACAATATTCTCTGTATGTTACGGCATGGCAGTATAAAGTAGAATAAAATGGAAACTGTATTTATGTTCGGTACTTAAATACATTTACTTCATTACTTTCTGCTGCTGACAGCTGGTGTGGTTAATCGCTTCGCTCAAGGGATGGAGAGTACTTGTGCAGACGTTTAAGAGTCGCACTCCCTGCCCCACTTTTCCCGACTGGTTTGGAGATTTGTAACGCACCAATCATGAGCTCACTATCCTCTCGAGTGTCGGGCCTTTAGGCAACTGCTCATCCAATGCGCTATAGTCATTGTGCTTTGGCAGGAGGATGGTGTCTGTGCAATCGTCTGAATAGCCTTTTAGTTAACTGACATTTCGTGTGATGAGGTGTTACAGAAGCGATGCAAGGTTCTCCGAGTTAGCGTATTAGTGCATCAGCACGGTTTCATTTAGCAGAGTGCTCAGCCCTCAGATGGAAAACACAACTCCGTCAACTTCCCTGCCAAGCCGGGGACCTCCGCCCCTCTATCACCCTGATGATGACAACACATTAGCTTAAATGCATTAACATAAAGACAAATGTAAAAACAGAGCCGGGGAATCAATCAGACTCGGCTGAACGCAATGAATTTGTTTATTTGTTAAGAAGAAAAGCAGGAGAGGAGATGGATGATCGAGTACAGCCAATTATGGCTGAATGTGTGTAGTGAGGAGAGGAGAAGGATCGAAGTTAAGTTGATCGATAGATGAGGGAACATTTGCTCCCATCTTTCATATTAAATGTTAACCATGGAGACAAGCACCCATGAATTGTTTTATTTGCACACACGTACGCAATTACACATCATTCAGTACGTATTTTTAAATCAAAGCCTTAATCTGGCGCTGTTTTTTACAGTGAGGTGCTGCTTTGTACATGTTTCACAACTACACACACACACACACACACACACAGTGCATCTTCAAGCGAAGCTTTCAGAATCAAAATCTTGTGCTGTCTTGTCTGTGATGTGCATATACAAAAGCTCCAGTCATTTCCAGCCACTCAGGCGGACCCCCACAAGCCATTTACTCGCTCAGCAGGGGCCTGAAGGTAGTCATTCCCTGTTCCGGTGGCATTTGTGACTCCAATCATCTCTCACTTGTATCGCTTTTGTGCAATTCGTCCAAGAAATAAGGGATTCAGAGTAAGTCTTTTAAGTCCGCCAAACAGTAAAAACCACCAGCGTCACCTCTGGCCTTCAGCTCGGCAGTGTTCTGTCGAGGTGTCAAAGCCTAGCAGCTGCCGTGTTAAGTGCACTGATGTGGACTGGGCTGTTGGAATTACGTCACGGCTGTTCTCAGGCTTCGCTGAGCATCTCTGTCCGTGTGTCATGTTAACCAGCCTTGTTGTAAGGTCCTCTGCCCTCAATATGTTACCCTTGTTGACAGTCATATTCTGTAGGCGCCGTCCTCCCTTTAATCTCCCCGTCCCTTTATGTGAAGTGATATTCCCTGGAAAAGAAAACCTGAAAAGCTTCTTTAAACAGAAAAATGTCGTATAGGGGCGTTAAATTATTTTCAGATTTCTTTTCTATCTCCTCAGCCAAAGAAAACCAATTTAGTTTTTATTGTCATATTTCCAGCAAATGAATCGAGTTTTTTCTTCTACAGCGGTGAAAAAGTTCTAATCCTTATTGCTGCCGGCGGAAAAAAATAATTGAGTGAGAGAGAGGTCAACACACACGCTCACACTCAAAGTTAAAGACACACACACACACAAATGTGGGTACATATACAGACAACTGTCAACACGCACATATATCTTATACATGTGAAGGTGTTAATTCATACACACAGATGTTTTTAATATAATAGGGTCGTGAACTGACAATGTTTTGTTTTTTTCACCATGACTCTAAAATGTCAGGAAAGAATAAACAAGACTTTAGGTGTTTTCACATTCTCTCTTTTAAATTGGACTCTGGTTCATTTTGCCCCGGGGTGTGATAAGCTCAGTCAGTGGTATGAACGCAGTAACCGCACTGAGACACTTGAGAGGAGGAGGTCTCGGCCCAGTCCTAAAGGAACTCCAGAGCAGTTTGTTTGTGATGGAAACGGCTCCCGTCTGAAGGCAGCGGATCTTCTTTTCAAAGAGTAGCATTTTAAAGATGTTTCCTCCAAGAGTTTATTGCCTACATGATCACCCGTTGCTCCATGTTAAAGTGCATAAAAATGTTTCTCTTACGGGATTATGTTTTTGAACACAGGAACTTAGTCCTGTATTTACTTTATGCTCCTGCCTTATAAACATCTGATCCAGAAGCAGATTTAAACATTCTCACGTGGTATTTAGTTTGCTTGGATTTTTCTCTACGCTTTCTATATGCTTCAAGTCTGGACAGTTCACCATGTGGCTCTGTGGTCCTGCACTTGGGCACAGTGGTGCTTCACGGCTCAATGCTAACATCGACATGCTAACATTCTCACAATAACAATGTCAACATGCTACCCTCACGGAACTTGCCCTCTTAGTTCAGCATGCTAATTCCCATGCCTACGGTGTAATTTGTAAACATGGTTTTATGTCAGAGATATGTTTAAATCAAAGAAAAGGAGCACATGCTCACATTTGTGAAGCTGGAACCAATAACAGTATGGCATTTCTGTTCAATAAATGTATGTAAGTACACACACACATTGTATAGACTTTTGCAAACTACAAGCTACAACATGTTAGAGTGTCTCAAGAGTAGCCTGACATCTAGCCCGACATGCTCTCTGGAGCGAACTACACATTTTCTCTGGTCTTACTTTGTGATATTTGTATACAGACGTGAATAATCATCCAGTGGTGCCCCCCATGGACTGTGGCACTGGGGGAACTCGAGCTGAACAGCACCCAGCAGGGACCCTTCCATTCCATTAGCTAAAGTACAGGTAGATCAGCTTCCCAGCCCGCCTCCCACTGTCACGTCCATGAAGGCTAATGTGTGGCTCGTGAATGTACGTGTGTGTGTGTGTGCGTGTGCGCACGCCTGTTTTTTATGCTCGCGGGGCGTGAACACTGGAGCACAGCTATGGCCACACTGCGCTGCCTGCATACACCTACCTGATGCAGCCATTAATCATTGAGCGAGCCCTATAAATACCTTCCGAATGGACTTCTCTCTTGTGAGCGTGTGTGGCTGTAATCAAGCAAAAGAAGTGGCCCTTTGGTCTTCCCCCTGCCTCCCTCCTCCTCTCCCTCTTTCTTCTTTTGTTGTAGAGGAGAAATGAAGGCTGTTGCCGAAGCTTTCACCCGCATGTGTCCTTGCTTCATCTCTCTGAAGAACGCTCCCTCAGACCTGAAGAAAAATGCTGTGATTGAAGGCGACAGCTGCCAATAGTCATGGATTTTTTTTTTTTTCTTTACCCCCTTTGTTTGTGTGTGCGTGTGTTTTAACGTGTCTCTGTGTGCGCGTCTGCCTGTGCACGTCCATATACGCTTGAACGCGGTCGGTCCGTCTGTCAGCGAGGTTTCAGTCATTAGGATCATATCCAAATCACACCAAGCCGAACCTCTCATCTCTCATTTAGCCTGATGGACACCTCGCTCGGGGGAGCCACGGAGGGGAGACACGTCCCGCTCTTGTCTGTCCTTCTCACTCACTCTCTCTGTTTGTTTGAGCGTGCGTGACTCGACGTGTCTGTTTCCCGGAGGCCTTGAAGGGCACTGAGTGCGGCATCGTACTTTCCCTTCATTAGAATGAATACAATATTCCACTATCTGCGCTCGGTGAAGCAGTGCGGGCCATTGGTATCTGAAAATCCAGAAGATAAGAAGTTACTCCAGCTGAGTCTGATTGGTACCATCCAGTGTCGTTAACGCCGGGTTTGCCCGCACGTCTCAGCTCATGTTCCACGACTGAACGGCGCAATATTTAACGAGCTGTGGGCGTAATTACACAAAGATGATTAGAGAGAGAATAGGTCGGCTGTACATCTTCTGGAATGGTAGCAATAAAGCAGCTTAGGGAGGTACCAGCGTCGATCCCCCATTCAGAATGTACCTGGTTATAAGCCCGACATTTCACGGACGTAACAGTGTAACTTTCCAGCCTGAAGTATGTATCTCCAAATTGAGCGGAAATCTCTTTCTTCTAATCTGTTTTCATCCTCAGATTGAATTATCCGTTCGCACAAACACATACAGAATACATAAGCCTTTAAGGAGTTCTACAAAAATGTAAAAAAAAAAAAAAAAAAAAAAAAAAAGCGTCATTATGCTCACCACCATGCCGAATGAAAAGTAAAGTGAGGATTTGTAGTGCACATTTCTTGAGCTTCACGGCAAAACAGTGTTGCAGCATTCGTCTCAACTCAGCTGAAGTAGATGGGGACTTGTTATACGCAACCAAATACAAAACATGAAATGGCTTCATACGCGCATCTGCCTTGCTTCATCTCTCTGAAGAACGCCCCGTCAGACCTGAAGGAAAATACTGTGATTGAAGGTGACAGCTGCCGGTTTCTGTGTGCGCGTCTGCCTGTGCTCGTCCATATGCTTAAATGCCCAGCACAGTCTCCACAAGCCCCTTTTTACAGCTGAAAACTTCACTGTAGCTGCTGAGCTAAAAGCATTAGATTGCATCACGTCTGAAGTGGGTTCACAAGCTCAACAGTCGAGGGGATAAATAATATCTTGTAGAGTGGCTTCCAGCCACTCAGACTACAGCAAGAAGTCACATTTCATGAAGTTCCCAGCTACTTAAGTTGTTTATCCCGATGCTAGACCACTGTTTTGCTGTGAAGCTCAAGAAATGTTTTGTGAACTTGTGAAACTTCGCTCAACTTTCCATCATGTCGATATTGACTTCTTCTTGGTTGGATGGACTTATCCTTTAAGCGAGAGCTTGATGTTCTAGCAGTGCATTGCCTGGACTATGGGGGGTAATTCCGGGATTGTTAGAGAATCACTAAGCTTGTCTATTAGACGCAAGAGGATTCACTTTGGTTTATTTGACTGAATGTCTGAGTAATTTTGTTTGCTCCCAGGGATCCCAAAGAGCTGTTTTATGTTGGAATACAGATTCATGGGCAGTTGAACTGACTGCCTCCTTAGAAGGGATCTGTGTTTTTTCACAATGATATAGGTTGATAAAAATAACATTGTGTAAGAAAGAAAAGGTATTACACCATTTAAAGAGGTTTGCGCCTGAATAAATGTTTTTTTTCTCGTTTGAAAGTCTGTTTGGAAAAAACCTTTTACCCTCATTTACTTTCTTGCCGGGAGTTTATGTAGACGCGAGGATCGTTAGCACTCTCATGTCTGTCCACAACGCTTTATCAAGCTTAGGCCAATGGTTTGCGTAGCTTAGCATAAACTGATCCAGCACTGATCTCTATGTTTGCCAAAATGTCAAACTATTCTTTTAAGTTGCTTTTGGGAATACAGGGCCACTCCTCCTGTCCTGGATTACCTCACCCTGCGACAGAAATCAGTGAATCCCCTTCAGTCCAGTCACATCCTCCACCTATGACAGAGACGGCACAGAGCAGAACAATAGCTGCAGGCTGATCTGACATCAGCGTAATTCATAAAGCACTGCAGGCACATCAGCGTCAAGCATATGCCAATGCTGTTTAATTACTACACGGAGATAATCCGCAGGTAATCGCCCCTTTTTATTAATTTCCATTTTTAATGTCCCCATATCCTTTCATTTACTTTGTTGCAGCTGCCGAGGGGCCGGGGCAGACGGCGTTCTTTATTTGGGGAGGAATCATTTTACACACACACCCCCCCACACACACACACTTCACATGGAGAGGAGCCATTAGACTGATGTAAATAATACGGTGATTCGGCCAAACTTCAGGCTCAAATATATTCTATATCCAGCTGCAATATTGTTGGCTCTGTGCCTCAAGCAATTATGTATCAACACCACATGCAGCCAAGTATATGAAATCCAAATAATAAGCTCCTTGGTGTATTTGTGTACCCTTTCTCTTCATCCTCTATATTCTAATGCATCAGTGCACCTGCTCTATGTTGAAAGACATTTATGCAGCTGTGCCGGTCAAGTGCAGCAAAGAACTGTGAAGACGAGACAACAGCAGGCTAGCACAAAACTGATAAAAGCGAATGAACTTAAAGCCAACAAAGTAACATAAGAGAGAAAAGGCTGTGCAGAGGAAGGAGGAGGGCCGGGATCATTATGTTTCACCACAGAGCACCTTCCTCGGACATCATTCTCCCTCTTCCAATTAAGCCCTCCAAAAACAGATCTGTGCAGGCGGGGAGGGAAGGCACTCAGCTAAGACCCTGAATGTCTCCCACTGGTCCAGTTTCCCTGGATAAGCAGTGGATCAGTGCAACTGCAGCACTCGCTGTGTCGGAGAATGCGGGACCTGCTTTGTCAAGTTGAGGAAGCTCCAGCTGTTCCGCTGCTGTACGGGAAGAGAGGACGCATCCTTTACTGGGCCAAAATGAGCTCGCCTGGAGAGAACAAGAGTTTGTGGATTTATGGCGGGCACTCTGAGCGCGAGCCAAATGGTTCTCTGATGTAATCAGGCCTCACACCGCGAGAGACAATGCCTCGATGCCCTTTGTCTGTCACATGCTCGCACATACAGCACATGTAGAGACATCCACAGAGAGCTATTCGCCTCAGGTGCTCCTCATTTTATCACCTCGATCCTCTCATTAAGCATATGCGCTTCCTCTTAACCTACACAACTGCACACCGACTATTTGTTCACTCATGTATTTTCAAATTCAAAGCGTCAAATTTGGCCTCCCCCTGCCACATAAAAAAAGTTTTCCAGAGTTTTTCTATCAAAATTGGAAAAAAAAAAAGAGTTTTAATTTCTTTTCCAAACCTGCGTCGCGCCCCTTTAACCATGACTTGGGTCTTTGATGATGACTCATCGTGATCATCCCTCCACTGCCCGACCAATCCGTTCTTTCATCCTCAGGCAGTTCCCATAAATCAGCACGTCTGCATTAACGTAATATCCTAATCGTCAGCTCTCAGCAGGATATTTGACACTTTCCTCTTTCGTTGTCCCGAAGCCTCAAAATGAATTCTAATGCAGTTGGATTTGATCAGCGGTGATGCAGCTGATTCGAGTTTCCTCAATGTGCTGAGCTGTACCGGCTGAGAGATGGGAGTGTACTCTGTGTGTGTGTGCGTGGAGGGACAGTGAGATTGTTGCTGGGATGCACATCTCTCTCCGAAAGGAAATGAAATCTGGATGACGGCACAGGAGCAATCAATTAATCCTCCATGAAGTCAGGACGGAGTCACGCACACTCACACGCTTGCGTGCGGCAGCGATGTCGCGCTATTTCACACTGTCCCTTTGTGCGGCGAGGTAGCTGAGAGTGATACAAGCATTTCAACAGCCCTCTATTTATACCTGACCTTTATTACATGAAACCCGTCTGACGCCATGTGTGCGTGCGTGGTCATTCGTGTACGGCGAGTTTTGGAGAAGCCTGCATATATCAAGCGCCGGGACTGCGGGAGCGAACGCCCACACAGTAACACAATTAGCACTAGAGTTTATGCAGTAAGTTATTGGCCTTATTGAACCACAAAGCAGAATGAATCTAAAAAGCCCAGACAGCTCGAGTGGCTTATGAATAATGACTTCTCTGCGAGGTAATTTGATTTATCATTGCATACTTTTAGCTCCAGTCTACTTTTTCTTCGTCGGTGAATTGATTCCCAAGGTTGAGACACAGCGGGATGATAGTACTCTGGGGTTCGTCTGAGCCGCTTCTTCTTTATTAACCGCGATGTAAGTGGGAGAGATTGGAAGCGGCGCCATGAGAGGAAGCCCGGCGTAAACAACCAGATAGGATCCGTCAATATCACAGCAGCACTAATTATTTCCATCGCGAGTGACGTTGTCTCCTTTTGCTCCCTCCATCTCCCCTCAGCTTACACTTTGCCCAGAGTGTATCGGGTGAACTCTGCGGCCGTTCTTCTTCATCAGCAGATCGGCTCCTGCCGCTCACATGAAACATCAGTCTGATCCTAAAAGGGAAGCAGATGGACACGGGAGTAGAATTTTTTTAGCAGCGTTGTGTTCAACCACTGGCTGCCTTCTTTTGAGGGGTTTATGACAGCCAGGGGAGCCTTGTCAAAGAAATAGGATGCTGTAATTCTTCTGACAGACACAATACAACTAAAGCACAGGGGCTTTGTATCCATATGCAGCGGGGGGGAATAGAAGCCCGTGTATTTTTGGGATTGATTCCATGGAGGTATATGTATACGTTGGCGGAGAGCGCAAGATAAACAGTGAGAAATAAGGAGAGCTTGTTCACCGGCGTATCCTCCCGAGAGTGCGGTTCCCCCCTTTATACATGACAGAAATATCAAAGGCCCGTTTGATCTCACCGCCGGCTTTTCACCCTCCGAAACAAATCGACACGGTTCAGTTTTTTATTTTATTTTTTTTTATTTTATTTCTGAATAGCTGCTTGTTGGAGTTTTGATGATGAAATGTTGCAGCCAGTTCAATCCCTCACGCGCTGAATTTCTCAGCTCCTCCCTTCGATGTTCCTGCTCCCCTCTCTCGAGTCTGGCTCCACTTCTTCTTCTTCTTCTTCTTCTTCTTCTTACTCTTCTTCTTCTTCGGGGGTTCATGATCTCACCTCGCGAGGATGTGCGGCTGAATGGAAAGATGCTGGGAGAGAGCAGCGGATGGAAGTAACGGTACTGTACAGCGAAAATGGAAAGCAATATGCTGGCTTAGTTAGTTCTAAATGCTTGCCATCGCACCCCCGTCCAATTTTTATCGCCACGCACTCCCACTGTTACAGGCTCTTAACCGTTCCGTCTGGTCCAAGTTACTCTCCGTGTGCTTAATGTCCACCAATTAGGCCCAGGCTCATTTTGGACTGGGCTTGTCTGATTATTTGTCATTTGTCCCATCAGAGCTGTGTTGCTGGACTCATAACGGCTACTTAATTGGCTGGGAGACAGAACATGGGGTCTATATGGGTGCTTAGGCTGGCTACTGACTGATGATGATGGCTAGTGTGGGACCGAGAAAGCCGATCTGTGGGGTAATGGAGACTGAATGGATGGTGCCCCGCAGATGTCTTATGTTTTTCTATTTAGCCCACGTAAGCCCTCGCGTCTAGACTGGAGCTGCCTATTTAAGGCATGCCAAGTACACGGAGGTGTCTACGCTCCATGAATAAACTTAAACATGGCCGCCATAGTGCGCTGAATGGAAGTGGAGAGTCAGTATTTTATTTTTTGTTTTGCGGGTGGACGGAGAGAGCCACTCAGCAGACGGATAAATGAACACAAAGCTGCTGTAAACAGGCCAGATGAGTGAAGACCAGAGAGGTGGGCAGGTAGCCATTTTAATTCCTTATGGAACAAGTGCTCCTCGACTGAGGTGCCCTTTAACAACGCACTTAAAGGCACCCTGCGGAGGAGTCCTGCTGCACACACACTTGCGATGATTCAGTGTTTCTCACCGACACGCATTTTCTGTTTCTTCAAGATCTCACACATTTGTTGATCGCACATTCACGTCCTCATAAAACAGCTACACAGTTGACATTTTGCTTGTTAAAAGTATGAAAATGTTCAACAGAAGATGAAGATTTAGAGTTTAGAGTTTGCAGTGTAAACTCCTCTCTGGTAGTCCGGCTAACTGCATGGCTAACTGAGCCAACGAGCTAGCTACACTCATGCACCTATGAACAGAGTTAGCAGTCTCTCTGGTGAATTTAACCGGTGGCCAGTTTTAACATGATGTTTGCTAATAACTAAGATACTCTGTATGCTATTTTATGGACTCATTTACATTTTTTTAAGAAATAACGTATGTATTTGGGACTAGTTTTTGTTAAAGATTCCCATCTGTGTGACACAGGCTGGTGGGGGAGGCCAATCAACTACAGTCAGGTGCAACGTGTTGAAACAAAATTATAGACTATCTCTAGCCTTATTTTATTTGGGGGCAAACTGCCATATACCTGAGCCTCTAGTTGCCACCGACTGTCGTCCATAGAAATGGCAAGAAATGAAGGGATGTCATGTAGTCCCTTTTTTATCTGATAGACATGGCCGCTCTTTGAGGTCAACATGACTGTGAAAAAGAGGGATAAAATGTAAGTATAGTATACACAAAAACAAAAAAGACATAAACATAGTCAAGTGCAAGAGGGAGAGTGAGTGTGAGTAACTTATTTCTTCTTCTTGGGATATGATGTGGCCGAGGGCTTGAACAAGCGCAGTGACACACTCAGGACGAGGTCGTTTGTGTGTGCTCATGACCTGTATCCCACCCAGAAACTGACAAACGGCCATTTGATTTGCATCACTGTGAGACTATGAGATCAACTCGAGAAATGACCAATCAGGAGCACAGCAGGAGAACCGGATAAAAATAGAGAGACTCCTGCACAAATTGGGACTGTTGGCAGGTACGGTCCTCTTCTTCTTCATGTGCCTCGCATTTTCACAATACTTTCCTGTAGTCACACAATAGTTTCTATAAAGTCACTAATTGCTTCCATGTTTGTCCTCATGAGTAGTGTGAAATACTGCAGAGACCACAGTAGAGACCCGTTCATCAAATAATCACGCCACAAAACCAAGAGTGGCCAAGAATTCCTCAGGGTGCTTTGAACAATGACCGGCTCAGTGGCCGACAGCAGACTGTGTGGTCGCCTTGGGTGTGAATATATGCGCATGAATGTAGCGTGCGACGCTGGAGGAGGAGATAAGTGCTCGGCCAACTTTCCCCGGGTAAATAATGGTTTAAAATAAACAGAGAGCCAGTGTTTTGTCGACGGGGACAGATGGACAACACCTCAGCTGATAAGACGGCGAAATGCAAACAGATAAATAGTCGGGCTGATAAGACCTATTGGATCAAGCTGTGAATAACTGGATTTGGCTCGACGTACAAGTGGTCGGGAGCAGAGGCAGTGGAAGGGAGGGACTGATACGGTGAGGAAATAAAGGACAACGGAGGGTGGGGGGGCTTGGCTGTTTCCAGAAATAGAAAAAAAATAGCCAATATGTCCCCGACCGCACGCTGGAAGAAGACGACGACAGGATGAGAGTGTGTGAAAAGAGGAAAGCAACGGTGGAGAACAAGGGGTCGTTACTGCTACAGCTTGTATGAAGTCGGACCGAATCTGTTAATTTCACACCTCACTTCCATGTCCACTCTCTCCTCTTCGGCTTCTTCTTTTTACAAGACCTGTGTTATTAGGGAGCGCGAACATATTCTCCGCTTCAGTTTCCCGTGTACTGTAACCATAACAACCAGGGGGAGTGATCATCGTTCGGTTGCCACCCTACATTTGTGCAGTGCTTGTGCTCTATTTGACTGGGGGCTATTGTTTACATCTTACTTTCTTTTACTCTCCCCAGTTCAGCTCTGCTCCCTGATACCAGTCCTTGGTTCTGCTAAAGCTAGAGGATGTGAAGGAGCTTCATGAGACAGGTGTAACACGTGCAGAGATTCTCTGATCTGACCAATAGGAGTCAACAGTGCAGCAACGATGTGCCGTCCATGCACGCTCCACATGAATGAATTAAGACAGCTAAATACGACTCTGCCTGCTTTGTAGCCACTGACCACCAGGCTTCTCTTAAATTTGTGATAGAACACTTCTGACCGCACACAAGATTTATTATTACCGTGGGTAAAACTGGGTCAGGCTTCCCAGAGCTCAACAGCGACTCCACCATGCTCTTGTCAAACAGGTTCCCAAGTATCTCCGTGGTCAGTTTCAAGTTTAACTGCAGCATTTTTAGTCATTGAGTACTAAAGTCATGCCCAATATGCATTTTGGACGGCAGAAAATATCCTTGGCCAGTGGAGTTTTTGATCTATTACTACCCCCGGCCAGTTCTGAGTCTTCATATTGTCACTTTTTAAAAGACGAAGGTTTTATAACTGCAAAACATTCTGAGAGCCGAAAATAGATATTTTTACATCGTGCCAATATAAAGTCTGTGAGAGGAGCGTGATAAGGTAAAAGACACTAACCAGGAGGCACAGAACACTTTTTTGGCTTCTGCACTGGGTGAGAAATGTTTCATTCAAATGAATGTGGTGCCATCTCAGAGTGTGGCGTACAGTTATTAATACATCATGGCCCTCACCAGGAAACCTCACTGTGTTAAAGCTCTCATGTAGATCATGTGATGACACTGAAAAAAAATAGTGAAGGGACCTTTGGGCTCTTCACCATACAAAGAAAAAAAACAGTTTTCTTCTTTTTGCTGTGCATTGATATATAGAAGGTGTTAAGTTTCATGGTTCAAGGTTGGTTTGTTTTGTCATTCTACAACACAGCGCTGTGCAATAGAATGAGTGTTAAAGTCCCTTTATAGAAAAAATAATGTTTGTTTTACAGTTTCCAACTTCCAGGTAGAAAACCCTTGTATCACCTGTTAGCTTCCATACAATAACATGTTTTTTTGTTGTTGTTTTTTTTTACAATGTTATTTCAAAGTGTGTACATCAAATCATGTAAAATGCATGTGTGATTCGTTCGTATTTCATTACTAACAACACTTACCTGTTGTGCGAACGGCAGCTTGAGTTTAACCAAACTAGCAGTTAGCATAAGATGCCACTGTTGTGTGTAGATACGAAAGACAAAGCACCATAGTACTTGAGATGAGCTCCACAATGCAAATCAACTCAGTTTCCTACCCTGAATGACTGTACTACACAAGTGTAGCGTCTTCTCAGTATTGAATGTACACACCAATCGGCAACGACATGAAAACACTGGAATGTGAAGTGAAAAATAGTGAAAAGCTTGTTACAATGCAATGTTCTGCTGGGAAACCTCGGGGTCCTGGCATTCATGTGGATGCCAGGACAATGGAAACTCTGTTCACACACTGCCATGGGACCAAATGAGGCACTGAACGAGGGGAAAGGGAGAGGCTGGACTGTGAAAGTAGAAATAAAAATAGATGAGAGGAAGACATGACAAAAGGACAGACTGAGAGAGAGAGACATGGAGTGAAGGAGAGCTGTCTGAGTGATACCAAAGCCACTCTCACGGAGCTAAAAAAGGTCAGCTTGTCTGTCGGAGTAGCAGCATTCCTCTGGGCTCCTCAACTTGATCTTTTACCCACCTTGTTTTCTGCTCCTGTTTTTAACCACCTCCATTATCCTTCTGTTTTCCATCCCTCCCAGGCAGCGAGGGGCAGCTGGCTTAAGGTGAGGCCACCTGTACTCTCCTCGGGGTAACCCCTTGGGGAAATAAAGCACAAAAGAAGGAGGGTTTTACAGTATCAGGGGGGGTTCTTAGTGGATTTGGATCCATATTTCCCCAACTTCCTCCTCTCCTCGAGGAGAGTAACCTCTACCAGACAGCAGGCTGGATGCTACATATCTTTTTTATCTCCCTCCCTCTCTCCCTCTCTCTCCGTCTTTCTCCCCATGCCCCTCCGTTCACTGGTGATGTCATTGATGCAGAGATAAATATGTTGCTTTAAAGACCGGCTCACTGCTGAGGGACAGTCCGCAGTGCAGAGAGGTAGAGGAGGGAGACAGAAGGAGGCTTTGCAGAATGAGAACTTAGTTTTTAACCAAGCTTTCCGCTCTAATGGCGCATACTTGCTTGTGATGCATGGCAGACAAGTCGAGAGTGGGCGGGCGACAGTGAGAGAGGGACGGGGGGGAAGCAGCATCCTGTCAGTTCATGTTTTAAATATGCCTCCCTGCTCGGTTACAAATCAGTGGGCTAAGCCTTAGTGGAATCAACAGAAGGGATCCTGTGGCGGAGATTTAAATAATGATCTACAGCGAATACATTCGTGGCCACGCCCCTTCCTCACGCACGCTGGCATTCATAAACTTCAGCAAACGCACAGAGAAAAGAGCCGACTGGGGTTTTGGCTCGTGCAGATGTCTTGCAGTGGAGGTGATTTATAGCCCGCCAAGCTCATCCCTAGATGAATTCTCCCATGAATCATTGCACCTGCAGTGGTGATGGCAGACAGGGCTGTGTCACCAGCTACTCCTTTTGTTTGGCCCTATACGACTTTGTTTGCTTGCTCGTTTTTTTTTCCTTCTCTGTTTGTGTTCTCCCTCCAAAGTAAATTCTTCTCAAAATGTTCAATCTGACGCGCTCTAGTCCTGTTTAGCTGACCTAACACGCTGCCGCGTGATGAATACGTGGAATGGAGAACGCTGGAGACAGCTCTGACAATAGTCTTCCACACCCTCTGTCACACCTCTGGACAATGGTGCTTTGAAAACTATGTTATTTACATTCAGTCCATCAATGCCCTGATTCCTGGATAACCCCCAGCCGCAGGGCCACAAGCTTCCATCTCAGTGACGTCTTTCCCTCTCCTGAATGCGCAAAGCGCTGTGTGGTTTGCACTGAATTTTCCGTTGGTTTCTCTTTTTATAACTCAAATAATAGAGGAGGACAGAAAAGTTCTCCATCATGATCTCAACTACAGTCAGTTATTGGATATTTGGGACGATGCCAATATGTAAGAATTTTAAATAATTAAGAACAGAATGAACAGAATGTGAAGACGTGATCATTTTGATGTTATGCCAAAAACGTCTGTGGTGTTCCCCGAGCCGAAAAAACATTCTCCGCCCAGCAATCTAAAGATGCTGTGATATTAAACTTTAAAATCTATAAACTTTAATGATGTAGTGTAAACAGCACCAGCACTCTCCAGGTGCTCCAAGCTCCCCCTCTGAGCAGAGTATATACAGTATGTATGATAGAACTGCTGGCTGCAGGGCTAACTGAGCTAACCAGCTAAAGGCAGCTGGAGTTGGCAGCAGTTAGCGGATACTCTGGTGATATGTTGCCCCCTATTTGTTTGGAGTATGGAGTCAACAGGTGGCCAATTCTTACATACTGCACCTTTAAGGGATAAAACATTCTGATATTGATGTACTGGCTGATGATTTTTATACACAGAATATGAACATATGTACACGGTATTTGTTTTCATGTCAGCACATATCAGCCAACATATATTCCTATACCGACACGTCCGTGATGGGCCAATATTGATTTTCCTGTCGGGCTCTAGTCTCAACTATTCGTCCCTCTCTTCCTCCTCTGCGCTCCGTCTTCCTGGCGACCGCCATCCTCGATGGTCGTCCGCCGATGATGAAAATGACAACTTGTAATGCAAAACACTCATTCCGAGTTCAAAATTAGCTTCACCCTGACAAGCTACGACCTTAAAATTCTGCTTGCGCGTTGAGTCTGAAATTTGACATCTGCATGGCTGCGAGGGTCTGCAGGGAGGGTCCATATGGAGCGCAGGAGTTGGGAGTGTAAATTAAACATCTGTGCACACGCCCATGCATGCAGATGCAGTATGAACAGCTCCATATGCATTGCCCTTTAATGCATTTTTACGTGTTCATTATGACTCTTTTACTTACTGTGAAACTTGTATAGGTAACGGAATATCTGTACGTTTTGTTGCTGCTACTTTTTCCAAGATTGTCCCTCGCTGCTGTGTGTATAGTATGTGCGCACATCAAGTGGTGTGCACTCGTGTTTCTGGCTGCCCATATGTTGTAACTCATACAGCCCAGCGTGTGTACAATCACAGTGAGAGTGTGTGAACCATATTATCGCTCTTGTTTTGCAGCACAGCCCTCTCTGCCCCCCTATTTGCTGTGTCGTCAGCTGCTGCGTCCTCATCCTCGGTGTGTGTGTAAGTGCTGAGTTGCGTTAGTTTAAGCCCAGATAGACCACAGGCCTGCACACATATTTGTTTAGAAAAACGCAGACGCAGCTCGACTTGGACGCTCTTGTCAGAGTTGGTAGGGAGTGGGAGGCTGAGGAATTTGCTGAAGGATTTTCTGCCTCTCCGTCTTTAATCACGACGCTAATTAAAGTTTACTGGCTAATTGTGGCTGAGATAGTGTTTCTGTGTGCTGCCGACTTCTCTGTGCTATAGCCTGGCTAATTACAGAGCTAATGGTCTATTGGTCCGCTCTGCTGTGGACACAACTCTAATGCATGAACAGTAAAGTGATGGATTACAGTCCGTGTTCATCAGTCCTGGTCCCGCCGGAGCTTCCCAGGAGGTTCCGCCTTTTTGCTCCTGCCCAGCGACGAGACCCGAGCGCTCAAATTCATCTTGTCAGTCAGCTGCAGCGGTCAATACTTGTCATTTCATGCCAGCCCATGAGACGTCTTATCAACCTGCAGACTTATATGAAGTTAATCCACGGTCACACATGTGCTCACACGTGGACCCCTTCCTCGCATGGGCACTCCTTCTCCACTCAGGTTACAGCATTGACAGCTGGTACTGACAGGCTGATATCCCGAGGCTGGCGCTAGGTGTGTGTAATGTTTGTGCATTCGTTAGCCATAACAATGATTAACAGGGTTAATTGGGCACAGTGAGGCTCTGATTATGCGGCGGGTTGACAAGGAGCTGCCGGAGAGCTGTCAGAGTGCTGTCAGAGCGTCGCGCTCTACCTAGACATCATGCCTGACTTCTGTCCTTGCAAATCCCGGCAGATCAACTCAGGGGGCGACACACGGCTCTTCGACTGAAGACTGCATCTGTACGTCTCTGGTTTAACAATCGTGAGTCTCACCTCGGCTGATCTGAAATAACAGGACTTTTACCGACCTGCAGAGGCCGTACAACCAGGTGTTGTTACAATGCCGGTGGCCTTGCAGGGAGCTGCACCCGTGAGAAAAAGAGAGTGCAAAAAACAGACAGACTTCACAGAAATGACACACCGGCGCCACATTCTCGATCCCATATTCTTTAATTCCTCTACTGTGTCACCCTCGCACACGCTGGAGGTAACAAGGATTTCATCCGGCATTCCAGGGGAACGAAAGCACAAAACTGCCTTTGAAATCCTTTCATTCAGCGCAGACAGACTCTTGTATTTTGAAGAACTGATCTCGCCCTGTGTCTCGGATGTGGGATTCATGCAAAAAAAAAAAAAAAAAAAAACGTCTGAGGTTATTCAGTTTGTTCCACACAAAAGTGCGGGGACAGCGCTCTCTGAAAGCAAGCCTATTATAAACACGGCTTTCATTGAATGCTCCCCTGCCTCTGTGTGTGTGTGTGCGTGTGTGTGTGTGTGTGTGTCGGCGTGCTCGTGTCCTTTGCCTTTGTAATCGTATCTCTGTGATGTCTTGACTGTTTGTCAGACGAACGAAAGCCCTCTGTAGGCAACAGATGATAAACACAAGGGTAAAGAGAAAGAAAGAGAGACAGACCTATTTGAATTAGGGATTCCTCTTTCTTCGCTGCACTGCTTTGAAGCCCAGGAGAAGCCTGGTGATCGGATCAAGGATGCTGTAAGAAATGGCATAAAGGATTGGGAGGCGAGGGGAGGGGAGGGGTGAGATTTTCCTCTCTCTGGGAATACGGCGATGTTCTGAGATTCCTTCACTCGGGCACAGCAACGCTAAGCTTCTCATCATGATACCACTGCATGCGTATGTGCATGGATGTGTGTGTTCGGGGGGCTGATATCACAAACGGTCAGAGCTCCCGCACACACACACACACACACACACACACACACACACACACACACTGAGTAATACACATTTCTAATAGCAAATCATGTTGGAGGCCTCATCCACCGTATCAGATCCTTGATTGAATTAGATCAGCATGTTTTGGCCTTAAGAGGATTTCTCCGCATGCATTTTGTATGAGACTGTAATCGGCACTGTTACTATAACTGCCGTTATTCAGGGAAGAGGATTATTAGTGCAGATTACAGGCAACTATTTAAAAGATTCTTTGAAAAAAAAAAAAAAAAAACATCATCCACCACCCACAGAGCGAACATACTGTACATTGCTGCCAGAGGGAAACAAATAATAAGACAGGAAGTTAGAGTTTTGGTATCTTTTCCCCTCTCTAACACAAGGTGTGAGACCTTTCCTGCGGTTTTAGCTGCTGACCCCAATCCTTCTCTATATGTCTGTTCCCACTTCCACTGTTAACTACGTGTCCGTGCCCTTACTGCAGTGCCCTGCCTCGCCCCGCTGTCTGACATATTGATCAGGACAGCCTCAAGCTCTCTGCAGCGCGGCTCCCTGGGGCCCAAATGTTCCATGTAGCTCTGTGCGCCGGCAAAATGGCAAAAACCCTCGAATATTCACCAAAAAAGCGGCACGCTGATGGGATCAGCACACTTACCTGTGCAAATAAATATCTTTTTAGTGTTCTTCCTCTCGCCTCGGCTTTTATCTCTCATCCCGGCGTCTGTCTTTAATTCTCGGGGTTCGACTACAAGAGCAGCAGCGAGTTTATCTCCCTCTCTCTCCGTCTGATCCCCGCGGTGAGTGTGTACCTGCCTCCTGTCTCTCCGTGTGCCTTGAACTGTGCTTTGGAGTAATTACCTGGAGAGGCAGGAGAAATGAGAGGGAACACCTGACCTTTAAGTCTTTATCAGCCCGCAGGCCTGGAGGGGACGACGCAAACACACACACACACACACACATCCTCACATCACGCATAAATGCAATTCAAATCCGTCTGGCGTGGAGTCGAGATAAACACACACTCGCTCGCTCGCACAAACGGCGCCAAGAAACAATAATACACGTACACATACACACCCACAGAAGGAGAGAGAGAGAAAATCATTCTCTCTTGGAAACAAATGGCGGTGTGTACAGTGGTGACAGGACGTCTCTGTGAGGGATTCGGTTGCATCAGCCGGGCGCATATGGCAGACCTTAATTACACTAACCCACAGACACCCATAATTGATCATGTAATCAATTAATTAATGCAGGGGGGGGCCCCTCACTTGTTAGTGGCCCATGAAGCCCATTTGCTTGTACAGGTCATTAAAATGATGAAGGGCTAGAAGGAAGGTTATAAAAGAATATACTGGTGGATAAGTAATGGCAACAATAAGGACGGTGGGAGGATGGTGTGTGTACAGTAGGAGTGATGGAAAAAGCCCGGGGATGATCATCTATTCCTTTCTGAATAGAAAGTGCACACACGTACGGGAAAAAAAAAGAAAGAAACTGCAGTTACACACAATCACCACGCACACGAGGACAATCGACTCCCTCTACACAGCTGTCTACAAATTTAAGGACTAATTGTCTGCATCTACTGCACATGGCCTATTTCTGCCTCCGTCCCACTTGTTTCCTCTCCCTCCCTCTCACCCTCATACATGCCTTACTCTCATTAACTCGCTCTCTGTTTGTCATTTTGCCCACCATTCATTTGCCCAGTCGCAGGTGTGTGAATGGTGCTGACAAATGGAAATTAATGAGGGGGGAAAAAGTTTGTTCGGCTTTGCGGCGTAGAAATGAGCCCGGCCAGTTGTTCAGGGAGGATGAAGCCGTGCAGAGGGGAGAGACAGATGTGAGAAACTCGCTTCTTTTTCTTTGTACAAACCATCCCATGTGTCAGATAGTTACCCTGAGGGGGATGGAGGAGAAGAGGGGGGCGGGGGGCGGGGGGGGGGGATTCCTTTATGCTGAAGAGTAGAAGGGAATTGTCTGCCCGTACCTGTCCGTCTTGTTTTCGGGTTACTCAACACTGGCTGCAGAGAGCAGAGGGAGACTGAGGCAGTGATTTAACACATGACTGCTGTCTCACTTCATCAGTGTCATCTCCCCACCCCACGCCGCGTACCCCTACAATCCCATCTACTATTGCTTCATCATCCACTCGAGAGCCATGACCTGTAGAGATGGCTATACCGTATGTTTCGGTCCAGCTCCCCTAACCCTTCAAGGCTACAACCTGAAAACACAATTTCTTCATGACACCAGAGTTAAGATACAAGTAACAATGAAAAGGCTTGATACTGAAGTTGATGTTGTCTTTAGGTGTTGAGTTGATTGATCAATTTATACATGATTGATTCGATGCTGCTACTGGTGTCACCAATGTGGGGAATCTTCAAAATCTACACAAAGGGTACATTACAAGTCTCTAACTTATATATCTGTGCTTGAACTGGAAGTTGTTCTGGTCAGCCATCCTGATCTTGAGTGATCCCCGAGGAGCCAAGAGCCTTCTCAACCTTCTCAGATAAATTTCAGCTGAACATCACAACGTATAAATACCTCAGATACATTACAGAGGAAGGGATGTCTCTTTTCCTCATTTCCTCTGCCTTTGCATTGCTTTCTTGTGTCCCTCCGATGCAATTTCAGGGACAATTTAAGGGATCTTACCACAAGGTCCATTCAATAGCGGCTGTGGAGTTTTCTATCATATCACATGATCTTCCTCAGCATATGGTGTTTGCCCAGTTGTCTCGGCTTTGCAGATGGTACAATGGCTTATCGTCCACGATGGCTTAAAAGTTGAGAGTCAGACTTCATTCTTAACCTTGGAAACAAAACAAAGCAATCTCACCACAAGATCCATTCAATAGCAGTTCTGGAGCTTTCAATCGTATCACACTGAGCAAAATCCATCAGCTGGGGCAGATTGCATGGTACAGCTGAAAGCATCGAGACAGCAGGACCATGTGGTGGGATACCTCCATCTTAAACTCTGAAAAATTGTAAGTAACTAACAATCCAATAGCATTTATCAACGTAAGAGAAGTGATTCATTACTCGGTTTGTTCTATTGTCCAGAATCTTTAACATTTCATCGTCTTTGCTGCTGCAATGACCCAGTTTCTCCAGAGGGATCATTAAACTTTCATCTTATCTTAACTTCTCTTGGAGCTAAAACCTCGGGGCTCTCCTGAGCTCACTCCGCAGCACATCAGCACGCGGCTGCCGCGTTCAGTCACCGTGGCTGAAAAGCACTTTGCATAGTGTGCTACATTAACATCCCTGTCAGTGGAAACGGATGACAACCAAGACTGGGAGAGAAAAGGGAAGGCAAGCGAGGGAGAGGGACGTCATTATAACAGGCAACAGTGCCGCATGACTAATGACCCATCAGCCCAACGCGACTAAGTCAAACAGGGAGGAAGTTCGGGTTAACGGGTGCGTGGACGGTTATTTGCACATCTGAGTGCTTGAGCCAATAATAAGAGATCCGCAGAGAGCTCCGCCTGCCTTCCGCATGGCTGTTGTCACATTGATTCATGGCAGCCCGTCCTGCTTACATACAGTCGATTTGTAATAACATTATCTGCGGGCTAAAGAAATATGTCATCCGGCGTATGAGGTATAGACTAGTTAAATGCGAGTGCGTGTTTGTTTTGCACACCTGAAAGACAAAGTTAATTGCCGCTCAGAGACCTCGGGGCTTTTTGAGAAAGCCGGAATATGTAAGACAGTGTGAGCAGAAGGACGAGAGAGAGGGAGAATCACTTACAGGAGGTGGATCGAGGCAGCGTGTGCCAGCTAAAGCTCACGTGACCTTAATTATGGAGGCGAGAGAGGAGAGAAACAAAACAGAGAATCTTTTGCCACAACATGAGACATTGTCTTGCATATTAAGATAAACTGCCTGAAGAGGAGGGAAAAAAGGAGTAAAGAGAAGCAAAAAGAGGCTGACGTTAGGACGATAAGAGCTGCGTCGAGCTGAATCAAGAGGGATGGTGGACATGGAAAGAAAAACAACAAAGATATTAAGGCCTGAACAAACCAAATATCACCCATTGAGATCAATGATCCCATTAAAGCCTCCAGCAGATGCTCTTTGTTAAGCAGAGACTGACCGGAGCTGCACATGACAAGTATTGACCGGCAACGCAGCTCCAATTTACCATATTGGATATTATGTAAAGCACAAAATGATTGTATGGCTTTCATCATTAAAAGCACATATATCAAACACACAGACAAGTAAATGGGGTGAGAGATTATGATCGTGATCAATCAGCATGCATCTCCTTTTTATGAACGTGTGTGTGCATGTGTGTGTGCGTGTGTGTGTGCGTGTGTGTGTGTGTGTGTGTGTGTGTGTGTGTGTGTGTGATCATGACAGAGGTGCAGCTGCTGCCCTCTGACATTTGGACTCGGATGGAAAGTTAACTCTGAGATAATTTCCTCCCCTAATTACTGTGTCAAACTAATAAAGCAGTGACTATATGAACCGGCGAAGTGTGTGTGTGTGTGTGTGTGTGCACGGCGAGAATCTCACACACCGATGTTCGAGATAGGAGCAAGAGGGCAGCGGTGTGTGTCGGAGGAGCGGAGGGGCGGAGGAAATGAATTAGGAGGGTGGGAGTCAGGCCTGATGGGATTTATGCTGTAATTTATGCAAACACTCGTCACCCCTACACACCTGACCCTCCCCGGCTTCCTGTACAGTGTTTTCTCATTTCAGAGCCCAGTGGACACGGTGTGTGGCTCGTTGCACAAAAGAGACAGTTGTAGCTCATTTCAACATTTAACAGTAATACCTGTTACTCCCCACTGGAGCAGACATTTTAGTTTTTAATTTTATGACGAATATTACTCCACACATGTGTTAGGATCGTTTGGGGATTTTTTTCCTCTGCCTTTTAACTGTCCTTGCTTTTAGAGTGTACTTTCAAGATTAGCCTTTGTAAATGATTTGATTAGTGGCTGTTTTGTTTTATAGGTGTTGTCATATTCTCTTATTTTATCTGAATAGAGTAGGAGGTGTAATCAGTGTTAATCACCTCTGTCGTTATGAAACATATCAGTAATTTAGCTGCATAGTCAACCCAATCGCATAAATAAATGTTAGCCCAGTGCACTTCTGCAAAACCACAGATGAGGTAATACTGAACATGTCTTTGTGTTGTGACTGACCATTTGCTAAGGTTAAATGTCTCTCATGTCACAACACTGTGTTTCGCTTGCCACAAAGAATGCATTGAGATGGTCCGACTTCCCATTGAAAATAGCCACAAAGCCAGCTTGAAATGTCTCGAGGTGTCCTTTCAAATATCCACTGGCGTGACTCGGTCTCTTGGCAGCCTTGTTGGCTTGTAATAACACCACCACCTCCCCTTCCACCTCCTGCCGCGACAGGTGGTTAATAAGCAGATAATGTGAACGTGATGTGCCACATTCAGCACAAATGTCAACCTCGGATGTTACTGTGGTATGCCGAAACATTAACTGCAAACATTATGTCCTATAATATGTGCTGCTTGGGGTCTCTCAGTCAAAACCATGAACAAAAAAACATAGTTGGGAGTGTTTGTCCTCACTGTTAAACAACCACCATTGCCAATGAACAGCTATCAGGCGTGATTCAGGCAGAAATGTCCATGGACGAGGGGACGCATTTCAGTTTTATTCAACTTGTGTTTAGTCACTTCAACCGACTTCCTTCCTCGCTCTCTGATCAATCATCTAATGTTACCTTGGAAGGTAAGGCAACAGGTGACCAAGTTAAATGCACTGTTACCTTGAAGAAGGAGACCTTTTTCTGAGTTTACATTGTTACAACTCAGCAACATAGATAATCATAGTCTGGCTGTGTAGACATTTTAATGTGACAAGTGTTACATATTACGTCCTAAACCAACTAAGTGCCCAGCTCTTCTCAGTGCAGCACCTTTTCTCTTTTCTCCATCTAAGACTTACTTTTCATTTACCTGCATTTATCCTGAAAAGCACCTAAAGGCTCCTTGTATTCACCGCACGTTGAACTGATTGAGCACTTAGCCTCTGTATAACCCGAGTGTTTGCTCTTGTCATTTAGCTGAAGTGGGTATTTCAGTACGGTGACATTGTGTTCAGAAAGATTTTACAATTGAGACTTGTCTTATTATAATCCTTACAAAGTCAGGGTAGCTTGAATATTTCCACCTGGAGACAACAAATATTCACATAGCGGCGGGCTCTTTCTCCTGCGCGGCAAATAAGAGAGCATTTTCCTCCTTTCAATTAAAAACTAATTAACAACTAATTATAATGACAATGACTCGGGGACTGAGGGTTGATTATTTGTTTTTGTTAAACCTCCAGATGATATTTAGAGGGGGTTAATAATGTAGCGACACTACACTTGCGTCAGTTGTCACTGGGGAATGTGTTTTCCGTCTACTCTGATAAATAAATACAAACACTGTCACCTATACATACAGCTGACACATCTACCTTTTCTGTTTCACACACCAGTGAGGCTGCTTGCTAAAACACAGACACACACATCCAGCCTCCCACACACACACACGCAAACAGTGCTGTGTTTGTGAAAGACAGACAGACAGACAGACAGACAGACAGACAGACAGACGCCTCTCTGTCCACCCTCGACCTGACGACAGTGGCAGGGCTGTCATCCGTGAGAGGGGTGTCTCTCTCTCAGAGTTGGCTTCTATAAATCACTCGTCACAGCGGGACGCCTCCTCGTCCACCTGACACAAACACGCCTGACAATCAATTCATCATGATAGAGTCTGGCTGCTGCTGTTTGTGGGGGGGGGGGGGGCATCACTAAACTTGTGCTTGTTGACAGTTTGCAGAGTGGCTTTTGCCATTTTCATTTTAAGTGGCTTCACAGCGTTTTTTTTCCCCCCCGGAATTAGCAGATGTATGTGCAGGGCTTTAAACGTCTGCAAAGCTGATTAAAACGGACGATTGGCTGATCCAATTAATCAACTAATCGTTCAGTCTAGAGCTCAAGGCCACAACTAAAAATTGCTTCTTTTGTCAAATCAACAGTCCAAATTCTAAAGACTCTTCATTTATGTCTTTACTTATTCACTAACTGACAAAGAAAATCAGCAAATCCTTTCATTAAAAAAGCTGGAACCAGTAGATGTTTGACATTATTGCTTATCACATGATTGAAAGGATTGATTGATTATCAAATAGCTGTCGACCAATTTTCTTTTTGATGATCAATCAATTAATTGTTTGTTCAATGTTACAAGTGAGCCATAAAACAGTGAACAGGAGAAAGACAGTGATGCACTTGGTACTACTTGCTGGTGCCCTTTAAAAAAAAAAAAAAAAAAAACAAGCTGCAACAGAAATTGAAAAAAAAAAAAAATGTTCCATAATGATTCAAGATGGCTCTGTGAAAGCCCTGTGCTTAACCCATTCTGCTGCAAAGGCTTGCTCCAGACCTCTTCCCCAAGTTGACACGATGGTCTTGGACCAACATTAGTTATGATCTTTGAGGAACAACACCAACAGGGCAATAACAGATAAACTGTTAGTAATTACTGTGACCCTATGTCATTTAATGTATGTAAAATTCTCAGCTTGAGAAGAAGGTCATTCACAGAGGAGAAACACAAGGACGGTGCGTCTCATTATCAGCTGTCTGGCTCTCTCTCTCCCGTCTGCGTGTCAGAGTTCATGAAAACGTGCTGAAGCAGCACCGAGATTCCGAAGAGATTAATGTCGAACCGGCATCGTCTGAGCAGGCTAGTGGAAACATATCAAACAGGCATGAGCAAACACAGCCACACAGTCCAACTCAACGCTCCTGGGCTAATAAGCGGAGCTGCCTGGGGGCCTTCGGAGACCAGTTAAAGGCTGCAGGGGGAAGGTTTGTATGTAAATGGGTCTATTTGCAGCAGAGGCAGGGTCAGAGGGGACTCGTGCTGCTTAACATTACCAGCAGCACCCAACATGAGGCGAGATGTCAATGCTCCACCGCCCTTTAATCACCTGTACCCGAGACCATTAAAAGTCTGGCACATGTGCGGTTAGAGAAGGATTGCTTCTGTCTAATTAACGCCTTTTTATTCCTTATGTATATCTGCACTGCATTGATGTAATCATACATCTATATATTTGGTGATTTCTGCTTTATTATTTCCTGTCCCTTCTTCGTCTGTTTTCCATCCATCTAAGTGTGGGTGTGTGAGATTTTTATGTCGATGTTTTCCCTCTACGTGCACACGTACGCATCAGTGTGTCCGTGTGTTGGTTATCATCAGCGGAGCGCAGCGTTTAATGAGGGAGATGGGAGTAAAATAAATATAGTGCCTTTGAAAATGATTTCATCTCATCCTTTTATTGCCTCTCGTTTCCATCCATTTGTTGTGTGGGAGAGAGTGTATGGAAGTGCAGAGAGGGGGAGAAAATTTGAATCATTACACCCCAGCATCAACATTAGTTTGTCTCCCTGTATGCCTCTGTTTCGGCTTTATTCATCCCCCCCCGCCACAGCTGTGCACTCAGAGCTCTGTTTTTAACTTGAGGACAACTGCGGTTAAACAGTAATGCAGTTCGTGGAAAATGTATGTCCTTTCTGATGAGAAATGAGTGGGTAAATTGCAAAGCACTCACAAACATTATGTTACGGCCCTGCAGAAGAGTCGGTGCTCACACACACACACACACACACACACACACACACACCTCCCTCCCTGTTTGTCTACATTCCTCTAACGCAGCAGGCTCCTTTTTCCATCCCGTCTTATCGTTAATTGGTTCGACATTTCCTGCCTCTGACCTGAAGAGAAGCTGTCATTAGACGAGCCGACCAATAAAAAGCGGTGGAACGTGATCGCCAGTCTGAGGGGTCGCAGGCTTTCTACGCGTCGCGTTGGTCTGATTTCCTGGCCCTTCTCTAACCTGCAGCAGATATCATAGTGAGGCTCTGTGCACATCCTACAGTGGGCCAACAATTGGCAGGGTCAGAGGTTAGCTGTCGGAGTGGGGGACGGAGATATTCCATCAGATCACAAGTAGCCCGTAATTGTCTGCACAGGTCCTGCACACAGGAAAATGACCGAACGAGCGCAGGTGTAATTACAACATATAAACTGTCCTGAAGACACCGCTTTAAGAAGTGAGTTAAACACAGTGACCTCTTCTGTTTCTTCAAAGTGAAAAAGGGTTTATTTTCTCTCCTTGGTAAGATTTAAACCAGCGCTCTCAGCCAACGATCCTCAATAACTCTGGCAGTTAATTTAACTTCAATTTAGGTGTAAATCACTGGCTAGCCATATATTCTCAAACTAAAAACATTAAAGGAGACACATTATGCTTTTTCATTTTCTTTTTTTTTTCCTTTTATGAAGGTTCTTAAGGATGTGAAAGGTCTTAAAGTTAAAAAGCCCAAAGTCCGCACCAATAGGACCTCCTCTCTCACACAGAAAACACTGCTCCTGAAACGCCTCGTCAGTTGTCCCACCTTCAATCCTGTGACTTCATGACATCACACTGTGTCACCATTTGCATTGTTATTGCCTATTTTAACGGTTGAAGCAAAGCCAAATGGACTCTAAAAACACAAAACCTTGAGCTGTAGCTGTACTTTTTATTTTCCTCATACATTTTGTTCCGGAGAGATCCAGGCTTAAATGATCCTTCTGAGATGTAGCTTGAAGGTGGCCGGTGGTCTTTCTCTTAATTAAAGCTGTTCTGTGTGTGAGGTCAGAGCCTACGACATTAGGACCATCACCCCGAGGAGCTGACGATCAATGAGCAGGGAGAGGAGCATTCTTGTTTTCCTTTAACTCTATCGATTCCCATTTGCCTCCACCAACCATCCACCCACCGTCCACTGTCACCGTCCTCTAGGAGGAGGACAAAGCGTGCTCAAAGCGACCGGCGGTGAAATCGAGCACATTCATTCGCGTTTGTCGCAGAAACTGTTTGCGATGGATTTCTCAGTCTACCTCCATCAACCTGCCCCTGTTCCCTCACACTGAACCCGCTGCCTCACAGCTGGAGGTGAGGAAACGCTATGTGAAAGTATGTACCGTGTTTCGCCTCGAGCCCTCCTCTTGATCCATCCTGCTCTCCATGTTCACTCCCCCCCCCACCGACGTCTCCACCGAGCTGTATGTCTACAGTACTCCTGCATTCCTCTGTGCAATTAAAACGTGAGTAAAAGGTCGCTTTTCTACCTGTTTCTTTTTCCCTCTCGTCATTTATCAAACACAAATCAAATGGTCTCAGAAATGACACTTTTTTCATTACCTCCTTCCCTCTCCCTCGCTGTCTCTGGCCATTCGTAGGTGTTGGTATAATATACTGTGGGGCGCAGCGATTAAAAGAGTGAGCAGGTGCCCAGGCCTTTAACTTGTCTCTTGGTATATTACGTGTGACATGTTTTACAGCCGTCTGCCCTGTTCAAGAACGCCTCAATCTTTTCTCCGAACACAGACACCGTTAAACCTCTGCGCCCAGCCAGTCTGTGTGAAGGTTAACGAAGACAGTTTTTGCCATGCGCATTCCTGCGTTAATCTAGCTGCGCTGGCAAAGACAAACAGGTGGCATTTCCTGATCTTCTTACTGAAATGGCACTCAGTGAAGCACATTCCTCCTTTTAAACCGCGCATAACGGCTTAACCATGATTTAAACTCACCAGATGTATAACAGCCACAACCACAAGGGCAAAAGAGCAGTGGAGATGGAATCGTAATCTCCATTGTGATTATGTTGCTGAAGAATAATAGGTTGATTTTAACAAAAGAGGAACAAGGTCAAAGTCGAGCTGAAAAGGAAAACGCAACTTCACAGTATAAGCCCAACAAATGAATGTCTTCTTCCTGTGAAACAAAATATCACATGCGCTCGTGTCATCCTAAAACCACCCAATTTGAACAAATAATATCATCCCATCCACCCATCAATTAATCTTCAGCTTTAAACGTGAGCGGGTGGCACAGAGCTCACGTTTCACTGATTACGGCACAAAAACACAAATTTACAACTTTGTTCACTGATTTGAGTGAAACTGGATCATATTTTATGGAGGCAACGTTTCTGGTTTTCCCTCTAATGTCCTCTGGCGGCTCTGCCTGAGCTCTAAGTTATTTACCGAGTTTTCTGATGAACAGATGGCTTTTTACTAATTGCTTAAGTAACCGCTAACAGTACCAGGCTCCAGCTGCGGTCTTTTTTGATTAAATGTTTTTTGGGCCTTTCGAGCTTCATTTGACTGGACAGCGTGAGGTTGACAGGAAATGGGAGGAGGGAGACAGGAGTGACATGCAGCAAGTCGAATTTGATACCCTTGGCCATAACGAGGATACAGCCACTGTACATGAGACGCTGCTCTGCTAACTGAGCTTCCGGTGCCTCGAACTGCTGCCAGGTTGAAGACAGGGAATCCTATGTGAAGGTGGCCGTATCTGACAGATACCACACACTGCGCACTTGTTTAGTCGTGGCTCAGTCCATGTTTATCCAACCCTCTCATCACTTCATCAGCCGTGTTCACTGGTAGCTACCCAACATGAAGCTGTATGGCAGAGGGTGTAATTCACATCCTGTGCTAACACTACTGGCTACTTTAAACGCCACTCAATGACCTCAACAAGTCCCTCCTTACCTGACCATTTTTACAGGAAGCACATTAATATGCTGAAGCAAAAAAAAAAAAAAAAAAAACTAAATGCAGAAAGTGAGAGCCCTTTATCCAGGTCGGCACCAAAAGTTAATTCTGGTCTATTCTGGACCAAGACCCATCGTCCATCCAAGTCTGGTGGAAACCTGTTCACTGCCTTTTGTGTGATCCTGCTCACAAACCAACAAAGAAAGTGATGCGGATGCAAACATAACCTCCTTGGTGGCGGTGATAATAATAATAATAATAATAATAATACAGCAAACAATTCCGGCGCAGTTGTCAGTAAATCGGGGCACAAATGTTCAAATAAAAGCTGGAAAACTGCAACACCTACCACAAAAGTCTGTTTATGGAGGAGCAGTAAGGCTGATGACTCACTTCTATATTTCTCCCTCTTGATCGTATGATTGATGACCACCCAACATCAGTGTGATATTATGACTATCATCACTCATGCAGCAAACTGACAGTAAAGAGGGGCTGCTGGGGGTCGTATCTACCCCAGAATAATGTGGCAATATTAGCAGCATTCCTCACCATCACACACTAAACTGTGTGTGCCAGTGTGTGTTTGCACCTACACAAGGTTATACAGGAGAGTCGTGCATACATATATCTCAGCCCTGCATCTGATCACGTATTCTACCACAGCGCTGCGGTCAAGAGTCCAGGGGACTTTTTTTTACAGCACATTTTTTCTCAGAGTTGGGAAATAATGGGCATTATTCAGGGCACGGTCGTCAAATTTGACTTTTAAATTGTATACAAACACACATCACACATTCGGCGACGTCTCCTTTCCTCTGCATTGCCCTCAAATGCTTTCCCGTTCTATTTTTTCCCGTTTGCTGCCTCTCTGGGGAGGGCTCGTATGAAAGGTCCACAGCCCAGGGACATGCTCGGTTAATAGCCCCCCTAAATGAAGTCATCCATAATGTTACAGCCCTTCCATACAGACACACACACACTCACACATGCACACACATTTTCCTCTGTTTGCCCCAGGACATATTGAAGCAGAGTCCATTGAGACGGGGGTGTAGAAAGGTAAATTTGACTGAATAAGAGTGGAAATGATTGAATGAGCGACCTTGGAATGGTTACGAAGACGAGAGACGGACAGGTTGAGTTTGATTAAAAGGTTGAAGGGGGTGAAAGACGAGCTCGGGGGAGAAGAGTGGCAGAGGATGGACAGGAGTAACGGTAAAAGTCCTTCAGGAGGTGGAAGAGATCGAGTTAAAGATGCTGTGATTGAGTCAGAGTCTCAGAGATGCTCTTCTGCTTCTGCAGGAACAGACTTATTTTTAAGGTTCACACTCTTATGCATATTCATTTTAGATCCTTTGTTTGAAACAGTCGTTAAATCTAGATGCAGAATTTGCATCGCGGATGCATCAAACAATGTAATGAGATGTAGCAGACGAGGTATTTTTGGAATCAGTTCCTCAGGAAACCTGCTCCTTAAGTCTAAATTCGTCTCATTGTTTCATAACTTTGGAAATGAATATCAAAGCCGGCCGCACAAACAAGGTTTTTCTAAGAGGAGCCGAGTTCTGTGGGCGTCGTTCCAGCATTGCAGCTGCGTTACGTCACCGAGAGCCGGTGTTTCTCTTCCTGGTCCTCCTCTGAATATTTCACACTGTCGTTCGCTCCCAGGCGCTCTCTCTCTCTCTCCCAGAGAAAGGGAACCATAATAAATTGTGCACTGCCACGTCGCCCTACTTCCCCTCCACCCTCCTCTCTCTCTTCCTCCCTCTTTCTTTACCTATATCTCTCTCTAGCCCTGCCTCTCTGTTCTCGCCCACACGGTTTCATTTTTTTCTCCCCCAACCTGTGGGCTCTCAGTGTCCGTATCTCTGCCACCACCTTCTGCCGCCTTCCCAGTCAGAGCGGTAATGGGTCTGAAAGATGTATGTGATGTAATCCAAACAGACTGCAGTTCTGTGTCAGGGATGCCGCTCCCTCCGCTCCTGCCTGCTGCCTACCCCCCCACCCAACCCACCTCCACCCACCTCCATCCTGCGGTCTCTGTTCAGACACAAGGAGGCATCTCCTCTGTGCCGCTGGATCTGTAGACGTCTGTTGAATCTGACAGTCTTTCTTAGGCCAGGGTTCCCATCTAGCATTCACTGAACATTTACACGCACAAACACGCTGAATGCATATATGTTTTCTTGTGGGGCACGGGGTCATATACCGGAAAATGTAGATATAAAGTCAACAAAAGATCTTCAAGATCATAACTGTTGTTCTACAGCGACATTTGTTCAAAAGCTGGATCTCTCAGCGCACTGGCCGGAATAAAAAGTCGGTATTCTATCACTGCAAGACGTAGTTACTTTAACTTGTACGTTGCATACGTATCATATCCGCATTTCTACAATATGTGTGATATCACGTTTGGATTACATGAATATGAGCTGGCCTTCAGTATCAAGTGGTGGAGAGGAGGGTGGCCGCTGGGCTGAAACGTCGAGTTTCAATATATCTGTGTGATACGCATTGTAGAAGTGTTGATCTTAGAGGTTTCTGGTTTTACAGAAATATACAATGCCAACATTCTGCCGTTGGAATGGGTTGGAATCTCCACACTGAGGGCCCTGACACACAAGGCCCACAGTCAGTGAGCGTCTGTGACACTAATGGCACTTTGTCAGCCCTTGTTGCAGCTTGCAGGTCGACTCACTCTAATTGGCTGTTCTGGTAAGTGAATCAGTGCGCAAGTAGAAAAACGGCAACAAAAAGGGAAAGCCCCTTCTTCTCACTTCCACCTCTTCCCCAGTGCCAATTGCGCATTTTTTTGAAGGCACACAGTATTCTCGATTAGAAGCGAGAGCACGATTTTATTATAACAACTGTTTGTATCTCCGCAGTCTAGAGTCTTCCAAATTCTAGCACTTCCTCCTGGTATGTAGAAGTTATTTCCTTTCACGCGGGTATAGATCGTACATGGTACTTGGGTTTGCGGTGTGTTCGAGTGCAGCTTTTTGGTCAAGGCGCGGGCGACACGAGGCGATGCAGCAGCCAGCCTTCAATGTTCCAAGCTCTTTGATGTTAGTTTGTTGCGTCTGGGCCCTGAGGATGAAAAATGTTGTCTGTGGCATTGTTAGCGCGCTGTGGCAGTCGCTTTGTAGCGCACCTTACAGCCATGAAATTTCAAACATAGTAGAAGTGAGTGGCAGATCATCGCATAGCTGACCTTGTGAACCTGCGGAGGCCCTCGGGGCTGCAGTCAGGTGCTCGGCGGATCAAAGGCGGCACAAACGCGGTGAACTTTTGTACCTGCATATATCAGCCCTTCTCCTCTTTCCGTCACTCACTTACCAACTTTCCCTCGCTCTCTGAGGAGGAAGCAGCCGAGTGTGTCTTGTCAAAGAGCGACAGCGCTTTTATCTGTTCAAATAAAGACAGGCAAAAGAGCGGGGGTGGGAGGGGCGGTGCAGGCGGGGGGCGGGGGTGTAGATGATGTAGAAACAAAAATGTGTTTATGCAGGGACCGGGAGGGTAGCTAAAGAAGAGGAAGAGAAACCAATAGAGAGGGACCAGCTGAGAGGGAACGTAAAAGGGAAGAGATAAGGAGAAGCAGATATATTTGAAAGCCACGTGTGAGTGAAATATGTGGTTAAATATTGACGGCAGTGAATGTTAGATTACTTCTCTTCAATCCCGACCACCTACTCCTCTGCGCACACACACACTTCCGCTCTGTTTGAACGGTGTTAAAGGATTCGCCCTGTAAAAGCATCCCCTTGTCACATCTTTGCATCTCGGATGATTGAAGTTTGACCTCCATCAAGACAGCTTTTCACTTCCTCTTGCACTACGAGTCCCCTTCGCTAGTTCTTGTCAGTTTCTTCCTCGATATCAGCCGGTTTCTGTCGCTGCAGAAAATATACCCCTCACTTTTTTTTGGGGGGGGGGGAAACATACTGAACTTCGCCTGTTGGGTGATTTCACATTTTCCTTTTTGTTCCTCTGTCTCTTGCTTTGCCTTTTTTTTCTTTTTATACATGTGTTCTTTAAGGCAGAGCTATAATTAATCCGATGACGCAGGTTCACTAATTACCCTGCAACAGAATTACGTCCATACTTTCATTGTGCGCATTTCATTTCATACTTCATACTTGTATTAACTGCTCTTTTCAGTGGCTTTCAGGTGTTTCCATCCTCTCTTATCCGTATGAGCTGCAGTGAAGCCTAAATATTTAGGCCATTGTCTGTGAATGTGGGGCAATGATGTACATTGCTCTACATCTGTTGCAGGCCGTGAAACCATAAGTACGCCTCAGTAATCTAGCGGCTCATTGACGTGGGGCTCTCCTGTCGCAGAGGTCTGAACCAAAGCCAAAGCGCTGGCTCAAGTGGCTGCAAACACACACAATGCATGGAATTTACCACAGGGCATGCTTCTAACAAGCTCAGCAATGAATAATAGGACCTGCATAAGCTTATTCATTAGCACCTTAGCATATACTGACTAAAATAATTCCAGTGGTTTTTTTTTTCATACACGCATAAAGAGGCATGCATGCAGCATTTGCGCCCCCCAATAAAAAAAGCCGCCACAAGCACTGTGCGGCAGCAGGCAACACGACTGCAGCGCGGCACAGATTTGGGTCAAGTGCTGGATGGTGGCTGTGTGGCTCTGGAGCTGAGTTGTGGCTTTTTAACAGATTGGATTTACCCTCTCGTCTGCTCACAGACGGGCACTTACTGTAGCTCGCATAATGCTTGGAGCGAGTGGATTGGGCGGAGTAAAGTGTGAGAGGGATGGGAAGAGAGCTGGACTACACCTTTCAGGGAAGTTGAATGTGTAGTTGGCCATGCAGGCGAGCAGGCTTAAGCTTCCAGCCGGCAAAAACGACATGGTGGTTTGTCATATTTACATTCATCGCATCGTTTTTGACAGGCCTGGCCGGAGACCTTACTTTGTTCAGGTTGTCCATCTGCCCCGTTTATGTAAACGTGATATCTCAAGAACGGATTGAGGGAATTACTACAAATATCCACTTTGGCTCAGAGATGAATTGACCAGAATTTGGTGGCCAAAGGTCATTGTGACCTCACAAAACACATTTTTGGCCATATCATACCATAAAAATCATACCATGAATATGATTACATATTAAAGGTCTAACAAGATGAAATGATCAAGTTATGACATTTAATATCCAAACTGTCAGAGGTTAAATGTACTGGGATGTCATCGTCTTCTGCGTAAATGTTCTTACCATAGTTCAGGAACAGGCTCGTGACTGGTGCAGGGATAACCACGAAACAGTAAATCTAGTTTGTACAATGATCTCTTGCACCAGTTTACCTCATAGTTTAATGTGAATGAAAACAGATCAACCACTGTAAATGTCATCAATAATCAGATGAAATGGTATCCAATAGATGCAGTTAAAGGGTGTATACCTGTATAAAACTTCCCTTCAAAATGTATAATGTGCATTTGCTTGATAACACTCCATGTAACTGTGTCTGTCTCTAATCTACTTGTGTGCAGTTAGTTTTAGATTTTGATCAGAAGATGCAACAAATGAGATAAAGGTTTCTGAATGCAGCAGACAGCATCACAAGGTTTTGAAGGTTTCGCTTGTTCTGGCTCCCTTCCTATTCTCAAGTGTCCCTGAACCCCAACAGTACTAGCGCGCATTTTGTATCCGTCCTCTCCTGTTTTATCCAGGTTTATTTTTACCTCCAACCTGTTTACTTCCAATTCATCCAGGTTTGGCTCCACCAGCGCATGTATTGTCTTGCGGGTCGCTCTGTGAAGCTGGCAGGTAATCATTTAATAATTTTCGCTTGTTTCAACATGTCAGAAGGAGTGAGTCAGTGTGACAGCAGCTCTCTGATTCACCTTGGCAGAAGGCTCTGTGACAAGGGCAAGTGATACAGCCCTTTTTTCAAAAACAGGGGACAAGTGGTTGTCAACAGGGGCGCATGAAAACAGTTTCCTGGCAACTGTTACTAAAGCTGTGCCTTTGCTTGTTTCTGTTACCCTTGTTCCTTCTTTTTTATTAGTCAAAAATAGACCAGCACACACAGAGAACATAACAGTGGGTACTGGGTAGCTTCACATTTAGCAACTTTTGCAATTCATAGGCATTTTCGTCTTTTGACGGCTGGAACGCAAACATGAGTGTATTGCCTTTACATCTGGGTTAACTAATGAAGATAAAATTAAAGTGTAACTCCCACTTTTTACATTGAAGTGTGATTACAGATCTTGTTGAGTACCGTTGCTAAAAAAGTATTATAACGTATTTTGCGGCTCAAGAGGAAGCCGCATGTATTCTGATAAATAGCCTCCACCAGTGTCACTCAGTGGCTAAGTTGCATCGTGGGTAATGTGGGTGCCAGGTTTTGAGAAGCAATCCATTGGTCAGCATTGCTTTCTGTGCGCTGTCCGACTCATTATGGATAGTTTAAGATAAATTCTGAGGCAGGTGAGACAATTAAAAACCAAAAGTGATGTTTAATGAAAGCTGATGTCCAAAATCTGAGATACAAGCAATAAAAGGAAGACAGAACTGAGAGATAACAGATGAATCAAATGAAGAGTGAGGGGCACACACAGGCTTGAGTACAGGAATGATTAACTAATGGGACACACGTGGGCAGGGAAATGGTCAGAAGAACAGACAAAGGCAGGAAGTGGAAAGTAAAATGTGACTCATGCGGATGACCCTTACAAAATAAAACAGCAAATGATAAAACTGAATCCCAACATCATGACAAAGTGATCAGTATTGATACGGTAGAAGAAATAATACCTTTTTTATTCCACACATTCTTCTTCCATTTCAAAACCTGACATCTTCATTACCCACAATGCAACTTGGCTACGGAGTGATATCACTGGAAACAATTTGCACATATGCAGTAGTACTCCTCAAGACACACTTGTGTAAGACTTGTGAAATCAGAAATCCCAGATTTAGTGTTTCAAGTTACTATAGGAGATTTGCAGGCAGCTCAACTATTTTCTAAATCATTAAAGTAACTTCCCTCTTAGATCCGTGTCCATCAGCGCAGGAGCACCTTATCACCTTCATTCTTGTCTGACCTTTAAACTCGCCACTGGCAGAAAATCCCATTTAACCTGTCTGACGCCTTTTTAATTAAAAGGAATGTTCATCTCCAGAATGCAGCCACACACACACACACGCACACACACCTAGATGCCTGCACTAAATGATACATAACTCCCAAAAGTCACACACACTCTCACAGCCACACCAATCGTCTCCCTAACTTCTTCCTGGCAGGACATCAAGTCCTCGTGATAAACACTAATGCTATCTCCTCTCAGTAAAACATAAATCAATGTCGCACTCTGCCAATCAGAACGCTGCTTCGGCCCAAACTGATCCAGCAGGCGCTCATCTCTGCGGTAACGATCGGCCCGCCTTCCCACCGACAGAACTGATATAATGTTGTTATAATGTTGACGCTTGGTTTATTGATTTCCTCTGTACGGCGGACAGGGGAGAAGTACAGGAGGGAGGGAGAAAAGAAGGGAGGAGTGAGGAGGAAACCAGAAGGAGGGAGGAGGTGAACGTCTGCTCTCCATGGCAGAGCGCTTGATAATCAAGTGCTCCCCCACCACCGCCACCGCCACGCTAAATCCTTGACTTCACAGGATTAAGCAAGACAGAGAAAGTGAGAGAATAAAAGAATACGGAGGGTGTCATTTTAATTCACTGACTAATACCATCAGCTGCTACATTTCACCTCAAGGTTACTTTATGTAAATTTAATTTTGTATCATCTGATTCTGTTCCCCCCCAACCTCTGTGCCACCGCAATAATGAGCTGATCTCTTGCCAGAGTTCACATCAAGTCCTCGGGGCTGTTTGGTGGGTGATGGAACGCGAGAGAGAGAGAGAGAGAGTGGAGAGGAGCTTCGAAAAAACCAAAGCAAGCCAACTGAGAATATGAAGATGCAACAGGAGGATATTTAAAAGAGACAACAAACCTTCCAGGACATAAAAGGAGTTGTGGGGTTTTTTTGTATTTATTTAATTTTTTTGTGCGAGAGCGTTCCGAGTTGCAGCGAGCTGGAACCTTTTGAACTGTTGTTGATATTCAGAAGCTTGTGGACTTTTGTTTCCAGCGCGGTAGATTGAATCCAAGTCCTTGAACCGATCGGCGAGCTCTCTCATCACGACTCCGCGCTTCGACTCTTTAAAAGGGAAAATACGAAGATCACGTGTCAGAGCTATATTGTGCGGCTGTGTGTTAATGTGTCAGCGAACAGTTAAGCAGGTCAAATTCTGTCTGTACCCCGTGTGTGTAGTGAATTACTAGAGAAGTGCTCGCTGACGGGCTGCAGTGGCTACGAGCTCGAATACAGTTTCCTGGGAAACCACTCCTCGTCTGTATGATACTGAAACCATCTCTGTCTTCTGGTTATCACTTATATTTTGCTCTCATAAACGAATGTGCCACCTGGGAACTGGTCGCTTCATTTTTCAGTCATATGCGGTTTGTGCAGTTTTTATTGTATGGATTATTTCCCCCTCAGTCAAAATCAATCTAAATAAATTAATTGCAGCAGAATGTGCTCAGAATCTGTTTCAGGCTTTTTTTCACGGTTTAGCAAACTTCCCCACCCCTCATATGAGTGGCAGCTGGTTACCCTGCTTAATTCTGAGCCAAAATCCACACAGCTTGCCAAAACTAATCAGCAACAAGTACACAGACGTACTCACTAACCCTTTGCACACTCCCATGATGCGAGCACATGTGATGTGAACATTTTTAATTTGAGCAGGGTGACCTATTTTTCGTTTCTCTGTTTATGAGGAGTTTACAGTTAGTGTGTCAACTTGCAATCGTGCTGGAAATGTAGATCAGCAGCTTCAGGTGTGCAAGATTTCTTGTCATTCAAATGCTGTGTGTCTCCAAGATGTTGCAACGTTGCAAGTGTTTTTGGTCCTCCTCAATTCACAGAATAAGAGGTGAAAATGTGATTTTTAAGGGTCACTGATGTCCCGTCAATGTTTAACAACCAACTGTGACGTCAAACTGATCTCAGTCAGTCTTGGCAGCTGTTTTCAGTCCAAGTTCAGTGTCCATCCGTGGGATCCAATGTCCCAGTCTGGACAAACTCCAGGGCCGCTGCCTCCACAGCTAGTCGATCTTTGCGCTAAGTAGCTAGCATTAGTTAGCTACAGCGAGGGCTAGTTTGCAAAGAGCAGCAGTTGTAGTTACTCTGTCAATATGCTGCCCCCTCTGTTTTTTGGTCTACCTTTGAATTCTGGCCATATTCTAACAAACTACGCATTTAAACATTTGGATGAAAAAGTGCATTTCCTCTCAGATTTTTCGGGATCTTTCTGCAGAGAGGAGCTTTGAATAGTAGCATGTTTTCCTCCTCTGTTCCAATCCGAGCCTTGCACTGGCAGGCACAAACCTCTGTATCGATCTGCTGAACGCCACCCCTCCCCTCGTATCCCAGAGGAAAATTAAAGCAGGATAGAAAAACTTATTTTTCTCTTCCTCCCCTTTCCTCTGCTTTGTCCTCTCTGCACTGCTGCCCCAGACAGCCCCGCAGTAATTCAGAACTTTTGACACATGCACCGTCTTTATGCCATCGCCTTCCTTTCGGTGTGTCTGTGTGTGTTAGCAGCTCTAATGTGCGGGGCGTGAGTCTTTTACAACATGTTCAATATCACACCACAGGGCCCCACAACCCAGACGACAACTCTAACGATGCAAGGAAAGCGAGAGATGGAGGGATGTGAGGACGGATGGCACTGAACTATCAGTGCAGAGTAAACCCATTTGTCTTCTTCTTTCCATATTCGCAATACCCCCTACAGCCTATAAAACATACCACACACAAACATACCCACGCACACTAACAGAGAAACATTATATCTTACAAATTTGACATTATGCATCCCACAAAAGCTGAACCGCTCCGACTTCTAGACACATAAACCTTTCTTCCCCGAGCTATGCTTCAATTACCAAACCAACAGGGCTGGAAGTGGAGACAGATATACAATATTTAGACCATCTGTGTTACCATACATATTTGTAATCTTGTAAGGTCTGTGAGCGCAATGTGATAACTCCTCCGCATGCATCACGACTCCAACAAAATCATGTAGTGTTACTTTCAGACGGGCCTGTGCAACAGTGTCGGAATCAATATCGTGATATCAGTATAAATACGTTTCCATCAGCCGTACGAAATGAGGTGCAAAATGAAATACAATGGAAAGGTACCTGTACACTGGAGTCCCATTAAAAGCTGGCATTTTCCCCAAACACAGATTTTCTTCAGGCGGAAGAAGCAGTTACAATGTCACTAACAGCATCCTCAAAGGAATGGTTTGTCTGAGGCTGGCTAATTAACACATTTCCTGGCTCGGAACAGCAACTTTGGAACAGTGGAATCTCCGCATCACCATGACACAACAAATTTGTAATTGTCATGTTTATTCTATGATGTTTGTCCTCGTACAGATTAAAGAGGATTTAAGTGTTGATTGACGAGCTGTAGATGTCCTGATAGTCCAGACTATCCTCCCCAACAAACAGAGCCGTATAGGTTGTCTTTGCAAGCAGCTTATAATGATTCACATCTACACTGACTGTTTGATGACAACCTCTGATGGCCATGCTGACTCTTATGGGAGCAAAGGAGGAAGTCAAGTAACGGTTGAGATGGATGGATGGGTCAAACTCAGGAGAAAGCTGCACTGGCACTACTTTGTGTATGTTCTGAATAAACGTCGCTTTCACATTTTTTTTGTCTGACACCAGGGAGAAAAACAAGCTGATCCAGTCAGGCTGGAAGCCTTGTGCCATTTCTATCTGTTTTCACATCTCCATTTAAATGTAAAGGAATTAATAAACTCACATTTTGCCCTGTGTGATTGGTAGCTAGTACTCTAATCTGATTGATTGCACCGAAATGGTATCACTAGGAAGGAAGGGGAAAAAAGGGGAAAAAAAGGGGAGCTGTCAGTTCCCACTTTTACTTTCATAACTAGCATACTGATTTGATCCCAACTCACAATCTTTGTCTAAACTTAACCAAGAAGTTGTGCCTAAAACTGTGCATCTGTTTACAAAGGTTTAGGAAGGGTCAAGTGAGTGGTATCAGTCATCTAATCTCTTGGCAAGAGAGAAGTCAATAGGCTTGTTTCCTCAAATATTTAGCTGAGGTTTTATTTCCACACATACTGGTTCTATCCTACTACAGCCTGTGGTGTTTGTGACTGATTTTGTATTTGTTTTCAGCACATTTTGCAGATTTACATCAACAAATAACCTCTTTCAATACCATAACATACAGACTGTCAATCGACAGGTATGTAATCAAAGCAGAAAATAATAACACATACATATTTTTGCTTATCATCAACAGATACATTAACTGTCTTTGTGCTTTATATCCATCACATTAGGTTAATCATATACAGTAACTTACTTTCTAATTCTGATCTTCTTGGAAACATTTGGACGAATACATTTGTGGGGCACTGACTGACTGACGACCTAATTGGTCCATCAGCAGAGCGTGATTATAAATCCAAACTTAGATCATATTCAGCCGCAGTTATCGTCTTTATAAAATATTTACAGCTCTTGTAGATTTCACTTTCACGAGGCTGTCGGGTTTAACTGGCGTGGCGCTCGGTGGACATGGACATAGTTTCCGAGCAGATTAAATTTCTCGATACAGACAGAGCCAGTGATAGTTTGACAGGCGGGCGGACTGAGGGGGGATGTGTGCTAATATTTGCGCAGTTATCCATTGATCCGTGCGGATGAGTGTCGAGGCTTTGTAGATTAGGTGGCCTGCCTCGGGGCTCGGCGGAAATCAGCAGGATACACTCTCACATCAGACCGTCTTAGCTGGTCCCCCGCTCAGAGGGGGGATTTAATCTGGCTGTCACAAACCTGAGTAATAAAGATTTTAAAACATTGGGAAGTTGTTAGAGTGGCTGCATGATTAACAGCAGCTCCCAGATGGTGTCGGGTAACCAATCCACCCTATATTCAATTAGCAGCCACTGATACAGGGGTAAGATGTTTAGCTGAGGCTCAGCACGGTGGTGTGATTCAGCTAACTGACGGATGTCTCCAGTGGTTTTTGTGTAAATGCTCATAAACACTGATCATTTTACAAGTCGGGCTGATTACTCTTCATTTAATAGTGCTAAAGCTGCCCATGGGGTAAATCATCATGGGAGGGGGATATGATTATTGTGTTTCCCACTTAGTGATATGGCTTTCACCAAAGGCGGTTTCTAGTATTGATGCTGTGTCAACACAGCATCTTGTTTTTTTTAATTCTACACAGGATCGCTTGTCTTGCGTTGAACACTATCAGCATTTCCATTTCAGGCTCAATTAGGAACACACTGACCTGGCAACGGTCAAGTGAACACAGGCGAGCGTGGCCTGTAGGGGAAGGCTGCTAATACGTAAGATGGCAGCCTGGTGCAAGGAATGTTGTGAGAAATCAGAATGGACACTGCTGAGGGGCTCAGTCGCCTTTTTTTTTTTTTACCTCCTCATAGTGACTGGTGTTCCTTAAATAGTGAGTGAGCATGATGTGTTTTTGGGTTTTTTTTCGGTGTGTGTGTGTGTGTGTGTGTGTGTGTGTGTGTGTGTGTGTGTGTGTGTGTGTGTGTGTGTGTGTGTGTGCGGGATGTAAAAGCAGGACAGACGCTGAGTACCTCTCAGCTCTCCTCATTCACATGTGCTCCCCAGAGACGCATATAGGCTTGTTTTAGAGTGCGGAAAAAAAGAAGCGAGACCAGGAGAGGAAGCTGAAGAAAAGCAAGGCTTTTTTTATTTTTTATTTTTTAACCCCTTCGTCGTGAGGTGACTTACGCAAGCACAAAAATAGTGCCTCGGATGTTTTCGGTCTTTGAGGAGGACTAAATGAGATCCTCCCTTTCCTCCACTTCTTCCCATATTCCGTCACTTTCTCTCCGCCCGCCGCCCACAATCCTGCCCTCACCTTGTCTTATCCTCTACCTGCCAAGTTTCCTCTTCTCTCGCCCACCTGAGCCCAACACCTGTGTGAGCAGTGAGTTCCAGGGAAAAAAAGGGGGCCAGGATGCCGTCGCAGGCAGCCTGTCACGGGTTCCCTCCCGCTGGGTATAGATACCTCACACAGCCTGCCTGCCTGCCTGCCTCCCCCTCTGGAGAGCCGGAGCTACCCCAGAGATGGCTGTTTCTGCTGCACACTCTCTGTGTTTAGGAAGCTGGAAAAAAACTTTCTTATCTCTTCTCTGCCGTACTCGCACGCACAGTCAAACACAGCTGGGCACACACAGCTGCACAGAAGCACATTGTTCTCTCAGCAAACCTGGTCACAAGTGTGGGCTGCTTAGCGGTATAGTGAGTCGTGATAACCCTCTCACCACCACCAGATGGCCTGCTCTCACTCATCAGTGTGATGATCTGGCAGCCAATGGCAGGCTATGTAATATTCATGAATGAAAACAAGGCTGGATGGTTGAGTAAAGTGTTTGGCGAGTGGGGGGGGGCAGACATTATGTTTGTTTCTGCCATTTAGTCAGATCTGGTTTCATTGTTCCCACATTTTTATGGTGTTTGGTGTGTTTCCGTCACCCCGACTTCATCTCAGCCCACGATGAAGGAGTACTTGTCGGTTTGTGAAGTGTAAACAAAAGTTGGATGCGTTTGTCATCACTATGCCAGATACTTCCAAAAATGTGACTGTTTGTTGATGGATACAGTAGCCTTTTGTAAGAACAATCTGGACCGATAAAAGAAGCTAATACAAATAAAATAAGATAAAAACAACAAAAGTGCCAATAAAATACGACCTGAATATATATAGGGACGAACAGTACAATAACAAATTGCAGCTCACGTAGTCAAAAATAGTAGAAACTTGTTTATACAGTACATTAGAGTTCTGCCAATTGCAAAATTACAAAGCTGTTGTTCATCTTGCTCAACAAAATGTGTCAGTATCTTAAACTTGTGTTTGCCCCAGAGTTTGTGTGTGTTAGGTGCAACATTTTTAGCAATAATCCACAACCCAGCTGAAAAATCCTTAAGGCTTCATGACAGCGAAACCAGGGCGATGCTAAAGTTTGGGTTAGCCCACAAAAATACGTTATCCCTGCAGCACTGTATTAACAAATTGAGATTATTTGAGTTTCCATTACACAATCAGCTATAAACTTGCCGAGTTGTGCTGAGTCTGCCCGTGATGGACCATCTCCTTAGTCGGGTCAAAGACCACCTGAAAGTGGGTTGCAGTGATGTCAGATGGACTTAGATCCATTACATCATCCCGTTAAAGCAATAAACAGTAGATGCTGAACTAAATTACAACAGAAAATCTGTGATGGCACTGAAAGTAGCTGTGAACAACTATTACAGAGTTCAGTGCCAAAGAAGGCGCTTCTTTTAAATTTCATCAGTTCAAAACAAGTGTGTCATCAGTCAAAGACACAAACTCAAGCTGGCTGCCGTGTCGTAATGGAGACGCGAATCCCTGCTGTCAAGCCGAGCCAGGATATGTTCGGGAAAAAGGGGGATATGATTAATGTTGTTGACTAATTCAGCAACTGTTAAATGTCAATTAAATGTTTGAAAGTGGTGAAAAATGCCACCAGCGAATCGTAGTTACCCCAGCTGATTGTTATAATCTCCTCAAACTTCTTGTTTTCTCCAACCAATTGTCCATCATCCGAAGACATTACATGTTTCAGTTACTCACAATCATATAAACAAAAACAATGGAAGTGAATCCTTCCAACTCACAAACTGGAACCAGCAAATTAATTTTTCTCTCGACTGACTAATCGATGGATCAACTAATCGTCTCAGCACAATGCATTCAGTTTAATGATGTCGCAGTTGCCGTCTTCATGTTAATTTATTTTTGTTTGCTCGAACTTCATCGGAAACATGTTGAAACCCAGCGGAGAGCAGAGCGATGGAACGTGACACTGCTATGTTATCTGCGGCAGCCAATTAACTTCATACATCCACCCCCACCCCAAACACACACACACACACACACACACACAGTCACACATATATGAATGAATACACAAACACACCCGCACGAAGACACACATTAACAACATAAAGCTGTAGTGTTATCTCTGATATGCAATTAGGGGAATATTTACCATTGTGCTGATGGTAGCAGTAATGACTGGAGTATTAATATATTAGTATGCACAGGCTGTCTGTGATTTGCTCTGGAACACTACCTTGCATTGTTAAATCGAGGGAGAATAAAGTGTCTGCCGCAGTTATTTTCTCTCCTTCTTTGTCTCCCTCTCTCTCCAAATAACATTTCCTGGCCCTTTTCACTGCTTTTTTTTTTTTTTTAACATCACATTTCCTCCTTTTTTTCTCATTTTCAATTTCTTTGCTCCATTCATTCCCTTTCTAATTCCCCCTTCCACTCTGTTTCGCTTGTTTCTCTGAAAGCTTTTCATTCGGAGATACTGTGTATATAACAGTTTGGTTGTTTTTAGAAGACAGTTTCATTATTCAGTATTATGAAAAACAGATTTTTTTTTTCTCTCAACCTCTTTTATAATAATTAACGGTAAGTAGATCATCGAAAATAATCAGATCAGGATATTTCAGCCCAGTCGCCAGGATATAATGTAATGTTAGCAGTTACCGCTTCTGCAAACCACAGATACGCAAGGGGTTGACTTTTGGTCCAGACGTGGTATATCACATAATTTGCTTATTAATGGACTTCCACATCAGTAGGTGGAGTGGGAGGAGGTGGTGTCATTGCAAACTACAAGGCTGGCAAACAGCCGTTTAACCAAGACCGGTGTCTATCAAAACCGAATGTTTTTAGCAGGAAGTCAGTCCATCTTCATCCTACAAGGCTGACAAATGGCTGACTGCAGTTCGACCAAGACCGGATGATTTGCCATGGAAAGATGGACCATCTCCAGCCATGTTATTGCCAACCAAATCTGGATGTTTTTTTACGAGAAGACATATATCCAGCCATGTTGTTGCTGACCAAAACCAGGTGTTTTTCACAGGAAGTCAGACCATCTCCTGCTGTGTTACTGGCAAAAAATAAAGCAATTTTTCACAGGAAGTTGGTCCACCTCCAGGCATTTTTGTGGCGGACAAAGCAGGTATTTTAAACCAAACCATGAGATTTTCCTTTTGTGCCTAATCTTAAGAAGGGCATAAGCACAGCGTCAAGACAAGAAAGAAACAGTAAAAAGAACCAATGCACCATAGCTGACAGGCCACTGGGTTGGATATTTAGTGGACCTTTTTACCTCTCGTCTTTCTGCCCTCTTCCTCCCTTTGCTCCCTCGCTTTCCCCCGGTGTAATGACTCATCTAATGTGCTGAAGTCCAGCTTTCAGCCACTGGCCTTGCGATCACAAGGCGAGGCCAGCTTGGACCTGATCTGTACACCGCAGCCAGTCAGCTCTCCTTCAGAAACCAGGAAGGAGTGGTACCACAGAAGGAGACAGTGAGAGCAAGAGGTGAAGAAGAGGAGGGGATCAGTGACATGGCAAGAGGGAAAAAATAGAGAAAACCACAATGGTAGAGAGCTTCAACACAAGACGTCCACACAGTTTATATAGAAAGTGGACAAGCACATGTATTAACCAGTCCCAAGTCTACGTGTTATTCTACATGGCCATTAGCCTCAACATGGTGTGAACTTGGTATTTGAAGGACATGGTAGGATTTCAGGGATTGCTGTGAAGACTCACATCTTTTTCTGTCCCTCTCTTTGTCACGCACACAAACACACACACACTGACACACAAACTCCCTTTCTCACTCCCCCCTTCAGTGAGTCATCGGTGATGTGTCAGAGCCAGATCGATACTGGGTGTCTCTTCCACGGATAGAATGGCAGGCCAAGAAACCCTTTGGAAAGGAGGAGAAAGTGAGGCTATGGAGATGTGCTCCATCCTGACTGCTAATATTATCATTGACTCATTCCTCTGGGGGGCCGTCCTTTGATCACAAGCAAGACTCGCAGGTGGAAATCTGAATATTCCTGAGAAAAACTTCAAAAATCTCAACTTTTTCAGGATCGGAGAAAAACAGTCTGGTGAGAACACATTCTTGACATGATTCAGTTGGGTTTGGGAAACAGGTTTATAAGCCCAGGCAGTCCTCATAACAATATGACATAATATATTGTTCCCAGCTGACCCATCACAGCGTTTTCTGGTGCTGTTGTAAAGAGGAAAACATAATTTGTCATTGCCTTCAAAATGACTCATACAGCCATTACAAAAATAATTCATTAGAGCATTTTTTGGCCAACTCTTTACTTCACTTTTGGCTCAGTTTAGGCAATTAAAACTGATTGATTAAGGCGATTGTGGTTATGGTTTAAAGAAACCAGTGGAGAATGTGTGTAAAGACAGGATGTGGCGTCAGAGTCAGGTGCTTTGTGTCCAAGCAGTCACCCAATTAGATCTCCTCCAAAAGGGATTTTATGGTTGTGACGTCTACTCCACATGCAAACAAAGAAAACATTCATTTTCTGGTCTTCAAAGGATTATGTGTATGCCATTTATGTATAGCTCCATGTGACTGGTGTTCCCGTCTCATCGTTTGGAGACTGTGTCGTTTGTGAGAGCGATGAGCGTTTGTGCCTTCTGATCGCACGTGGCATAACTTTGATTTCAGGGCTTTTGGCCATAGAGTCAGGTGATGTGGTATAAATAACCAGCAAAAGTCCCCTTCGTGAGGAGTTTGCGGTGGATGAATGGGTCAAGCGCGTGACTTTCATTGAGGGGAACAGGGTTTGTGTCCTGTGGGAGTTGATGTTGAGTTTTTATTTTAGACTTTGTTGAGTTACTATTTTCAGTTTCTCGGAATTATAAAGCTGTTGAATGCCGACTGTGTGCATAGAATATCTAAATAAGTCATTTCATGGTAATGTCATATTTCAACATTGCCTACAAGGACGTCCACTTTCCGGCCATGTTATGTCCTGGACGTTGGCAAAACTTTCATTTTAGAGCTATTTTTGAATCATAACAGTACGTCTTGACCAGATGTTCAAACAATGGTTATTCAGTGTTTTACTGTTGGGTGGTCTGTGTTCACTGGCTCTTTGACATGTGTGCCAAGCAGACAGGGTACAGTGGGTTTGCAGGTTGATGAGAGCAGTTAGACTGCACCAAAACAATAAAGTTATGGACCATGAAACCAAAACACTGAGCTTAAAGATGCAACAACGCTCTGTAGAGCTCTGAACATCTGCATCACAATGTTATGTGATGTTATGTTATGTGTTATCGTTCCACCATTGTTGACTCAAACTAATCAATGCAGTTGCTTTTCCAATGACCTCGGTCTTCTGTTAACACGATCTTAGCTCAAAAGAAAGTCTGGTCACTTCAGTCTGACAGCCTGCGTTTCACCTGAATCCATTCAGTCTATTTAATCGCTCTCATTTTCTCCTCTGCAATAGCCTGCTAACACTTTGTCTCATACATTCTCATACATTGTATACCTGGCTGACTGTACTGGAAAAAATGTCCAAGAAAAGATCGATACAGCATTCATTTAGTCAGTCCTTCCATCCCTCTGCCATCTAATGCACCTTCGTGGTAGCTCTCTTACTGGAAGGAATGCATTGGTTCATCTTGAGTTCATTGCTTCTGTTGACTGACCAGCGGCGTGCACTCTTTTCACCTCCCCGAAGTGTCCAGGCGTGTATGTCTGAATGTGTGTGTCCGTGGATTTGTGTCCTTTGCACTGTATTTTCTTGCACCGAGGGTTAGACTCTAATTCACCACGGTGGATGAGTTCAGTGGGTTGCAGGAGGCTCGGAGCAATTTTTGCACGCAACACTTCTAATCTGTGTACTTTTTTTTTTTTTTTTGCCAGGCTCTCGCTCTCTAACAAGACCCCTAACCCGTGTTTCTTCTCACATGCATCTCCTGACCTTAATGCAGTTCATTCTCTTAATCATATCTGTGGGGTATGGACGTTACAAACCACCCCTCGAGTTCTGGTCCAAGGATGAATTTCTGTTGTAATTCAATAACCCTGTTTTTCAGCATGATCTGATTCTTTGAGGAATTGTGTTTTTCAGGGTCGCTTTAGTGAAGAGAAGTGTCTTGCATATTAATGAAGTCTCTTTGTTTCGTTTTTTTCAGTTTTTCTAAGTGTTACATTTTTTAATTAATTGAAAACCAAAAGACAAAGAAGATGCAGGATAAAAACAGATGAACAAACAAAGCTTGAAGGGAAAACCCGGACTGAAATATGCAGGGAGTGATTAACGAATGAAACACAGGTGAGCAGCACAAAAAGCAGAAAAACAGACAAAGAGAGGAAGTGAAACGTGACACATGAGGATAAATCTACCAAATCAAAACAGGAAGTGTCAAACCACAAACCCAAACCATTACACACTATTTTGTAAGAATCATAGCGTATTAAAACTTTGAATAAGTTTTGATAATATATAACACATTACAATCCCTATGATGATGAATTATAATGGTACTATATGTGTCATTGGATTATACCCATAATGCATTATATACACTGTTGTAGTAATGTGTTCTAATTATTGTTCTGAAGGATTCTGAGTCATGAGAACTGATAATCAGTGGTAATGGGTGTGCTCATAATTTGTTATAATGCTTTATAGATGTTGGCTTCATAGAATGTGTCAGTAATACTACACTGTGAAGAATTAACAGTAACTTACTGGCAACAATTATCCCGTAGCTGCAATTACTGTAAAACTAACTACAGTACTTTTAGCATAATGTAGGATGAAGAACAGTAGTTTCCTTGTATTTCTTACCATGCTGAAGTACAGTAAAATACTGTATTGAAAGGTTACTGTCATTACTTTTACAGTGTTGTCGTACAACTTGCAGTCGGGCTTTGTAGCACTGTATTTTTTACAGATAAATGCTGTTAATAACTGCTGATTCAGAATGAGAAAAAGGGACAGTTGAAGGCTTAGCTACACAAAAAGCTGAATATTTATGATACAATTTGAACAATACAGTAGTACAGCACAATTATAATGTAATATATTACTGAATAAATGAAAATGGAGCCAGTGAATTAAGTGGGCCATACTGAAATTTTTGAATGTACAGTAATATACTGTGGATTCAAACATGTCTTATAATGTAACAATAAATGTATTAATCATGTTTTTATTAACATATACAGTATGTAGACATATTCATATTAGTAATCATCATGTAAGTGCTTTTAATGGTTTTGCTACCTATTAAGTAACACTTATTAAAATTACAGTGTTTAACCAAAACTGATTCATTTTAATTTATTTACCACTGCAAGAAGTACACATAATGCCTTGCAGAGGATGATGACACCAGCTCTCACCATTACTTTCTACCGCTGCAGGCTCTATAATCAGTGGTTTCCCAATCAATTTTCTCACCCAGAAAACCCTCTCAGTCATACAGGCTTCCGTGCGTCACCTACAGCTCTGGGAGGTCAGTTTTCACATTCACGCCTGAGTAGGTGACAGCTCAACAGAAAAAAAAAAAAGCCTGAACGGGGTGGACTGCAGAAAATAGACTTGTAATTGTCAAAAATCGGTAAAAATGAATGCACTTTAAAGCGAATCACGCTCCCTGTTTGGATCAAGAAGAGAAATCTTGACCCCCTGTTTCTCTATTCCACTGGTGTCCAGAGTCTGTCTCCTGTAGCGCTGCACTACCACAGCTCAGTACACCGCATTACAGTAGAGTATTTGATGGGAGAGGCTAAGAGACTTATTCACAGAGTGTTAGAACGGGTGTGAGAGTGTGTCAGAAGGTTAGTTTGGCAGACAGCACACAGAAAAAATGGATGGATATGGTTTAACTCATACGCCTCACATGTGACTGTCCATCAATATGACCTTGTTATATGAGAATTTGCGTCTTCATCATCATCATCATCATCATCATAGCCATCTTTTTTTAATCTGTGTCTCTGCACACCACATCACCTGATACGGAGTCATATCACATTGTAATATCATTCATCTAGTCTCCTCTTTCCACTCTCACAGCTTTTTACTCTCTACCTGCAGAATACACACACACACACACACACACACACACACACACACACACACACACACACACACACACACACACGTCTCCATCTACCACACCTCTCATTTCTGCAGTGCTGGCTGGGCTGAACCGCACGCCATTGATCTGTTCCAGTGATTGATTGCAGTGGCTGAAGGATTTCAGTCACTTTTTTTCACCTTCAAATGAGCATCCATTTGCACATCACTGTGCTTTTGTGCATGAGTGCACACGCAGACACACACAGACCATCATTTACTGTGCCTTTTAAGTGCAATGTGCAATGCACAGACAAGCTGTTGCAAGCTCTCCGGGACTTTATTTGTGTTATGCAGACTGTGACTTCTTGTGCATTATGTGGGCTGTGGAGCTGTGTTGCGAAATTGGTACAACGCTTAAAGCAAGTATATAAATTAATGCAGGAAAACAAATGCTACAGCTTTTTCTCACCAACCGTAGTCATACAGTGCTGTTGAGGACTCTGAGCCGTGGGCCACAGCGTACAGATGAACCTATCGCAGCCACAGAGAAAGATAAAATGTCATTTGTTCCTGTTTATGGGAAAACAGAGGGCAGGGGGAAGGTGGATAAAGCACAAGGACAAATTCTGATGTCACAAACATGCTGAAGATTCCTGATAACACACAGCTGCCTTCCTCTGTGTGCTGATGATACCGCAGCCGCTCCAGAGTGAGGAAAAAGTGAAATATGAGGGGTTTTTGTTGGGTTTTTGGTGAGGCTCTGCATTAGCATTCGGTTCAGGAGGTTTAGGTTATGTATTCGCTTGTTTGATTAAAAAAAAACAAAAAACAAAGGTCTTACGTAAGGTCAGAAAACAAATCAATTCAGAGCTTTTGTTAAAGATTTGAGGCAGGGAGTGCTGCCTCATGGACATGCAAAACTCGGATCCTCCATCCACAAAGCCAAGGTGTCAATCAATATTGACCTTTCAGCCTTTTCCGCAACAGTTAATCCCTGACTCCAGGCCACCCAGGACCTGACTCGTATGAACTCATCAAACAACTCCCTGTCGCTTTGCCTTTCTCACCCTCCATGTTCCTCCCTCTCGATGCCTCCTCTTCCCTCTCATCTCCGTGATTGATGTGAGACTCAAACCCCAGTTCTCTCTCTCTCTCTCTCTCTCTCCCTCTCTCACAGTCTCTCACCACTCCTCTCTCTGTCTCTTTCTCAACACTCACCCTCCTTTTCAACAGCATTATAACAGAAAAGTACTCTTTTTATTTTATTTTTTAAATTTCAGGGTCAAACGCAGGATACATTTCTTCATTCAGCTTCATTCAGCTGTGTTTACAATTTTCTGATTTTATGTAATCTCTTCGCCATATATACTGTACATTACTGTATATTCTCAGCAGTGATGCCGTTTCTTAGTAAAGTAAAGTAATCAAGTGAGTACTGGCAAAACCGGTAGTCATTTTTATGTTGAGGTGGCGGGAGTGTTGTCAGCAGCTGCTGAATGTAACCAATAAAGTAACTTGTAATCTAACTTAGTTATTTTTGGTAACATTTGAAATGAAGTGGTATTTTTGTTCACTATAGTTGTTACATCACTATTACACCTGCTTCAAAATGATGTTAGCCCTTGATTCCACCAGAACATGCTTAGATTGTCTTTATTTCATCATTTGTCCTTGATTTTTTTGGTTGTACCTTGTTTGAGTGGGCTATGTACTGTTGTTGATTTGTTTTATTGCGTTAGCGCAGACAAGCCTGGTGGAATCGGACACTGTTTTGTTTATATTTTATTTTTTATTTTTCTCTTCAAGATTACCATAGTTTTGTTTGATGTGCTTTGTTCAATTGATTTTGCTCTAACTCAAATTTAATTGCATTTACTGTTCAGCATACCTACTCTGATGTTTGAAAAACAAAGTTATTGCTCAACCAAATATCTTCTATCAGAAATACCTTTATCACATAAAGTGTGTAAAAAAGTCTTGAACAAGTAATAAGGAGGAAAAGTTAAGAGTTTTGTTCTGTTTTGTTAAAGATTTTCAACTTGAAACTTCTTCCGAGACCAAGACTGAACTTTCAAGCTCGTCTTTGCAATGTGGTTAAAAAATAATACTGAATTTTTTCCAAAGTCAGTTCAAGTTTTGCTGTAAGGCAACATTATGTAACTTTTTTTTTTTTTTTTTACCTCAAAATAACAGATTCTAAATCATGTTGATGGTTCAGTGTCTTGTAACAGGGTTAATGGTGACTCTATCACTTGTTTCTGCACGTGTAACTTCAGTAAGTGGGCAGGGTCACAGCATTACACACATTTATTTCTACATATACGTTTTCAACATATAACATTGTGATGATGAGTTATGTGTGTAGTCAGCACCTACGTTACATCTGACAAACTGTTACAGACCTGGGATTTGTATTTACGACAGTGGTGTTGCACTCAGAAACTGTAGGGGGCGCCAAATCACACAAAATGCCAATTTCTACATAATGTTGCTTTAATTAAAACTAAATAATTATAATCTCTCATGCGTGATTAGCTTTACTATCAGTTTTGCACTTGACAGCGTCCTTTGGCCTTCATCTCACTGTAGATAATGTACTTGAGGTTCCCCGTCATGAACCGCCATCTGCCCTCCTCTCCACTTGCTCCCCTTCGTCAGTGCTAATAATAATGACATCCAATTAGCACTTTCTAATTACCTCTTCACCCAGAGAGGGCGGATGCTCGTCAGAAATACGCATGCGTGCACGTCTGTGTGTGTGTGTGTATGTGTGTGTGTGTGTGTGTGATGAGAATGGGAAAATCTCACTCTGATCTGGAATCTCTTCACATGTTTTTCCTTCCCGATGGCAGCCCTTTTGATTTGCAGTCGACTTCAGTGTCTCTGTGTTTTTTTGTTACTAAGGGAGGAGGGATGGGGCTTTTCCAATGGCACCGCCCAAAACCTCTATGGGGGCTAGAACAGGCACTGCTGTTTACTTATGTACACACACGCATACACACTCACATATGTGTTTGCCAATTGATCATTACCAACTGTTCCTCCCATCAGGCCCTGGCAAAGTGGCCGTCCCTCTCAGATGTAGCGAGGCAGCCATTTCCACAAACACACACATGCACGCGTGCAACAAATCTGGTCAAGGTGTTGACTCACGTTCGTGTGTTCGCGTGTGCACACAGCCTCCCGGTCTGCGCGCTCTCACCTCCTCCCTACATCAATTATTGTCCACCCTCTAATGAGGACCAAAGAACAGACTCATTAAAGCACCTCATTCTCCCACGGAGAGAGCCTGGGTGAAGTAATGGGTGCTGGAGGGAGAGAGAGGGAAAAACTCTGAGATAGTGGTAATGAAATAGAGGGAAACAGATTAACATATGGAGCGGAGAAAAGGTGTGACGGAGGCTGGTGCTGGTGAGAGAGAGGCGCCGGAGATACAACAGAGTTAGAGGTGGAGGGGATAGACGCAGACACGGAGAGCTGGAGTGAAAGACAGACAGACAGACAGAGGGAGGGATGGAGGATTCCTGGAAGGCGATGGAGAGCAGGGCTGGAGGATGATAGTTTCATTTGTGCAGGCCTCCTCCGTGGCAAATGGAGAAATCGCCCAGATTTCCTCTTTTCATGTGCTGTGTTTCTGATGCGGAGCCAATCTGTCTGCCTGGCCAAAACTCAAAAGACCCATATTTACTCTTTCTCTCTCTCTCTCTCTCTCTCTCTCTCTCTCTCTCTCTCTCTCTCTCTCTCTCTAGTTTTTTATTATCCTCTCTTCTTTGTCCGTGAGTCAGAGGCTCGTCGAAAGCTACTTAAAACCCCTCATGTTCAATGTCGGCACAAGTTTTTCATCTGGTTTCTCACCGTCCTGTCATTGTGTCACATTGTTGAACCCCTTTTTTTTTTTTTTTTCTGTCTGTTACCACTTCGTATCATCAAAACTGCTCCCAATACAAACAGCACTGCTGTTGTCCTCACTAATGCTGAAGTACATTTAAGTCGCCTGCTTTTAACTCTTATTACTGTAATGCATTTTGTCTTTCATGTTGCCCTTCTCAGACCTCTGATTGTCTCTGAGTAGTGTTTGTGACAGGGCTGCAGTGTGCGTGGAAGGGGAGTGGATGGGAGGTGAATACACACTGATCTGGGTGGATGGCACCGGGCCCAATGCCCTGCGGAAGACAGAAACACTGTGCTAGAGGATTAACCGCTGTTTAAGCCCTTATGTCTGGGGCTGCTGCACTGTGTGTGTGTGTGAGTGTGTGTGTGTGTGTGTGTGTGTGTGTGTGTTTGTGTCCGGGTGCCTGTGTGCAAACGCGCATACGCGAGCTTGCACGCCGATGCGTCTGTGCAGCAATGTCTGCTGCTGGCAGATTAGCACGTAGAATGAAAACAATGGCCAAGCTCTGAGACAAGAGAGTGAAAAAAATACGCTGGAAAAGAAAAGAGAGAGGAGGAAAATTGAGCAATGATGAAGCAGGGAGGGGAAATATTGACTGATATTGGGAAATGACTAGATGAATAGTGGAGGGGGGGTATTAAATAGGAATGAAAAGGAGGTACCTTTCAGCACAGAGTAAATGAGGTTAGGAAAGGTGAGATGAGATTTGAAAATGGAATGAGGAGACTCAAGAAGCAAAGATATTTATGAGGGATGGAGACTGAGCTTTGGATAGAAGTTTAGATACCAGTAGGTGTGTGTGTGTGTGTGTGTGAGAGAGAGAGAGAGAGAGAGAGAGAGAGAGAGAGATGGATGGACAGATGAAAGCATAAAAGGCTGCAGATTTAGGCTCACTTATCTGTGAGGCAGCAGTCAAAATGCCTGGGGCTTCCCTCCCTCTCTCTCTATTTCAGTCCCGTACCAAAGGAGCTGGTTAATTCTTTGGGATCCAACATGCCCATCGCTGTTCTGCATGCATGCACACACAGATGCCTGCTTAAACATTCATAAATTCCCAGTGTGAGGCTCTACATGTGTGATAGATTTGTCTTTACACAAATGGCACACACAAACACAAACAAACACGCGCACGCACGCACACACACCTAGTCGCCGCCATCCATCAGGGCCGTCCCCAGCGTGTCCTGTTCTTGCTCGTGGCCAGCAGGTGTCACATCATCGAGAGGAAACTTGGCTCACGCTGAGCTGTTGGCAGTGCACCAGGCTGTCCCCGTGTCAAACACACACACACAGGCACTCGCGCACAAGTATACATTTGGTAATGCTACACACACACACACACACACACACACACACACAAGGTGACACACACGCACACACACACAGCTGCTGGCAGGCCTCAGTTTTCTGACAGGCTGACAGAGGGCTGCTGGCTTTACACCCACACAACTCTGCAACCCACTGGCCTTCAGCTCCATCAATCTCTGTAACATAAAACATAAGTACGCACATAAGCCCACTGGCACAGAGTATGTGTGAAGAGAGAAGAGAATAAGTGTTATTCTAGTAATATAGATTATTATAAATTGTTTATTTATTACATAATGTGACAGTGAGTTATCTGTGCATCCCACTCTCACATGCTCTAAACCAGGAGCTTGGTGCAGTCAATGAACAGTCTGACAGGTTGTGCAAATTTTTTGTATGATTCTCTGGACTGCATCCAGATTTCTAAATCAACACCCACATCTTAATTATATTGAGAAATTTAACCAGGAGGAAGCCAGTCAGCACCTTGGTGGGTGGGACTAAGGTTGGGAATGTTTTCTAACCAAATATAATAGGTTTACATACTTTAATTATCAAAAAACACATCATTTGTCTCATGTGGCGCATCGCTGCAGCATCCCTTTTTCACTCTGTTTTGAATGTGGCATCTTAGCTACAGAGTGAGACATCTTACCTCTGTTCAATCTTTGGTGAGAGTTGCACCTGATTGGATGTGGCCAATCAGGAGCCGAGAAGGGTGGGTCATGTCAAAAAAGGTAGTGTGATCTAAAATAACACTGCTATGCCATTACATTAAAGGCTCAACTACAAACGAGGCTGTTCAGGCAGTGCAGGAGTGTTTTCTGTAGGAGAGAGTAACTCTCTTTGCTGTGGACTTTGTGCTCTTTCACTTTGCAGGCCTTTTACATGCACAATAATGCTAGATAACACAATAAAGGAAAGGCAAAAAGCCTTTGACATTGGATTTTTCTGATATTTCCATTAAGATCTCAGGGAATAAAGCATTGATCTTGATTAAATAAATCTTCCGTATTTAGGTGGCTGGTATCTAGTGATGTGGACCCAAATAAAAAATCTGGAACTAGCTAATTTGAATATGTTTTATTTGATACTGGATTAGACTTGATTGAATTAGGGCCTTGGCAGAGGCATGAGCTATACCAATCCTTTCTACTTCATTATGTGGTCCCTCTGGTAACTGAATAAATATGTTGCACGGCTCAGTGCTCACAGTTGTTTTTCCATTGATCACCACAATGGAGAATTAAAGGTGCCCTGTGGAGTTTGTGGAGTCCCTGCTTTGTTAGTGCCTCATGCAAGAGGACACACCTACCATCACACACCGACTGACTTTCCAATGGACTCAGTGATGGTTGCAGTAACAATAAATGTCACAGTTTGCAGCTCAAAGTGGTGCAGAAGAAGAAGAAGACTACTAGTGAGCAAACAAGGATGGAAACAGTGCAGGTCTGTTTTAAAGAGTGAGGAATTGTTTTCAACACATTAACAGGTTGTCATACACACACATGATGTGTTTTGGTTAGAAACAATGAACATAAATATAAATCTGTCATGAAACCTTCCACGTTGTACCTTTGAGTGAAAAAGGTGGAGAGTCTTTCCTTGACATGTTGGCATGATTTTCAGAGCAAAAAAAGGAAAAAGACATAGTAAATGCTGAAGAGTTCAACAGAGATTGCTCAGCATGTAACAAACAATGCCATTCTTTGATCAGTCTGATGGAGAGCAACTTACTTGGACAGAAACAGCTTTCACAGATATTGGTTTGGCCAAAATAACTCCCCAACCCCAACAGAAAATGGCTGCCGAGCCGATGCCAGAGTGATAACGAAATGCAATTCAGTCCAGGCTATCAGTGGGAAAGAAAGCACTGCAGTTATTTGTTTGATTTGTTTGGTCAGGTCATTAGCATCGAGGTTTTAAGTGTTTACAGGGAGTGTGTCGGCACTGAATTTTATCTCTAAGGCCAGAGGTCCAGCGTTGACTTAGCTACGGTGTAAATGCACTGTGGGTAAACATTCTTGATGTTTCTGGCAGCCTCTGCCCACATTGCATTTCCTCTTTGTAGTGCTCCCATAGGCTGATATTGTTTATTATAGTTTCTCACTTTAAACACGGAAAATACTGCAAGCCTTGCACAGTGTGTAATTAAATGTAAAAAAATAAATATTTATGTACATAGACAATGATGTTAATCCTGCGCTGTAATTGGCTGAAATCAGTGCAGTACAATCCCCCACCTCTGTGTGTGTGTGTGTGTGTGTGTGTGTGTGTGTGTGTGTGTGTGTACTGTATGACTGACTGAGGAGACCTTTTGAAGTCCCTTTTCATACAAGCCTACACACACACACACACACACACACACTCACACACACACAAAAAATGACAGGTGTTCCACCTTGGCGGCTCCCCATGTACGTTTAGAACCAGGTTAGTGGCTCTCTCATTATGTGCCATTACTGCTTGGCCGTTTGGAGAGGAACCTGGCAGTAAAGGACAGCAGAGGGAAGCCAGGAAGTGGCAGCCGTCACAAGTCAGCCAGGATCCCATGAAAAGGAAATCCTGCCTCATTTAGTGGAGAATGTGTGGCGGCAGGGCTCTTTCTGCTCATTGTAGTGGTCAGTGTTCTTTGTTTATTCTGGAGCTTTGCTGTTGATGGTTTTGGTTTTTTTTTTGTTTTTTTGGCGAACTCTTGGCCGGGGAACAGTCAGTAAGCCTCTTCATGCAGCGCATTTGATGGACTGACTGTGAGCAGCTGGACAGGACGATAGAGCAGGAGGAGAGGGCTGCGACCGATTGTTTGACCGAAATAAAAGACAGTTGAATCCTCCCTTGAAGTGAAATGAAATGTGCATTTAAACACCTGCATCCTTTAATCACCATAATTTAACGGGGCGTCATAAAAACATACTGTGTGCGCGGTTATGTGATGTTTCAGAAAAGCGAGGCAGAGGACAAGAAGGTGGAGGTAAGCCGGGGAAGAGTTATTGTTTCCAAAAAGCGACGACAGTTGAAGGTGTGTTTTGTCGAGCCGGGGCACGGATGACAGTGTTTTGTAAAAGGGAAATGGGGGATGAAAGACAACGCAGCCACAAACCATGACAACCTAAATTGTTCATGTAATTGCGAGACCGAACATAGTCTATATAGCATCCAGGTACTTTCTAGGAAGTGACACACAGACAGAGAAAGAGACAGGCAGCGAGCGAGAAGGCAGGCAAACAGAAGATTCACTCACTGGAATGATTTTGTGAGGTCCTTAGAGGAATAATCCCAACACGTGAATGTTAAACACAATTCGAGCGCCGCTTACAAACCCCCGACGTGCACTTTGCAAAATGTCTCGTAAAAAAAAAAATGTCAAGTGAGATTTCAGAAATGATTCACGAGAGTGTTTTGCGCTTGACTGAGGTGGGAAAGTTGTTGTGACGACGGAAAAACGTCAGAAAGCGATTTTCTAACTCATCCTGACTTTACAGAACCTTCCGCTGCCTCAGAGCTTTCCCCTCCACTCCACCAGAACAACATGATCTCATGGGACGGTGTATGAAATAGCACACCAGTTTTTGAGAACATTTTGCGCATCGTGTCACAAATACTAACCTTTTGGGCTTGTTACGTCCTCTTGTCATGAGTGTTGTTGCTGGGTCCTTGTTTCCGGGTTGGTGTATTTTTGAGATTTCATCAGTTATTACTGACACATCAGCCCAAAATATACATAATGACACGTAAGTTGAGGGGCAAAGGAAACAACTCGGTAACAGGCAACATGTCCAGAGTGCCGCTCACCTAACTCAATGAAAAATAAGGTCGTCGTTCGGTGTCATAGTCAGGTGTCCTCGTCGTCATGGTGACAATAATAAACATATGGTTTACATGTTGTGTTTGTTTGGGTCTGGGCTTAAGCTTAGGAAATAATCATGTTTTGGGTTAAAGTACATTTAATTTGTTACATACATTAATAATAGGTAGTTATGACTTGCCCACTCACCTGTCCCAGCCCCCTCTTTTTGCAGTCAGCTGACATTTTTTCACTCAAAAAGGTTTACTACAGTGAGCATCAAATGACACAAAAAGCAAAAAAGTGCATCCTGATAACACCTGATGACTTACGCAATTATTCATTCGCCATCTGATGAGACCATGCTGAACAGGAAGTGTGTATAACACCAAAATGTAACTTCCTGGAGGAACATGGTTAGTTGTTGAGTCTCATCATAGGTCATCAAATGCTGATTCTTTCGGTTGGCAGCTCGGGTCGGGCAGCAACCCAAAGCGTAAATATTTGAAGACCTCGAGCCTCAACAATCAGTTATCTGTCTCCAGGAAGTTGCTTTAAGTCACTCTCCTCTCTTTTACCGCATGGATCAAACACTCAGAGAGACAAAATTAACAAGAACTTTATTTTCCGAGGAGACCAGCAGGAATGCCACAATGCTGTTGATTGATCATGTATGAGATTTAGTCACATAACTTATGTCACATTCTCATCAGCCTATTATCTAATACAAATTCTGATTACCACCAGGGAGACACTTTAAGCTTGAGCAACATTTTAATAGAAATCTCTAATTCTTAAACCTGCAGTGTGAAACTTTTCTCTCCCCCTTCTGTCGGTGAGAGTAAGCACATAAACACTGTCAGCTCTGGCAGACCAGTCTTTTCTGATTGATGTAAAGCCCTTCCCTACCAGTGGGCAGGAAGTCGCTACAGACTTCAGTTTAAAAAAAAACACTGGTCTGTTGCAGAATACAGAGATATTTACTTGGCGGCGGTTTAATCAGCGTTGTGGGAATTCTTTGGCAAGGGCTGCGATGTGCCAGGGCCTTCATCTACACGCACAAGTCCCACAATGTGGGTTCGATTGATAATTCATTGCAAGAAGTGGCAAGACGCCAACATGATAGACGTCTGTTTAGCTGCTATAGATTTCCACGCGCATTCAACAAGTCTTTATACAGATCTATGCCGCGAAAAATCAATAATGAACGCAGGGTGTGGCTGTAAATAGCAGATGAGAAATGAGAAGACAGTTGTGCATCTGTGGCCGCGTCGTCACAGAAACAGAAAAACAGGAGATGCGTGCTGTAGTGAAGTGATGGACAGAGGGAGGAGTGTGAGTGAAGGAGAGGGAGAGGTTCCCGCTGCAGTGTTGAAGGTGAATACCAATGCTCTGAGGCTCAGATCAAAGTCCCGGCCTCCTCTTATCCTCCTGCTCATCTCCCTTTCTTCATTCCTCCCCTCGCTCACTCCGTCCTCCCCCTCCCACCCCCAGTTTTCTCTCCCTCTCATCCGGCCCTCTGTCTCATCTGTTTCTCTGCTCCGACACTTCTCCCCTCCCCGCATTCATCACCTCTCACCTTCCTCTCCTCCCTAATTCCCCTTCTTCTTCTTCTGGTCACTTCTCTCCTCCTTCTCGGCCTCTGAACGAATTCCCACTGTTTGCTCTTTTTACTCTCACGGGTTGGTTGAGGGATGATCCTCACCCGAGCTATCTTCGAGCCTCTCTCTCTCTCTCTCTCTCTCTCTCTCTCGCTCTCTCGCTCTCTCTCTCTCGGCTGTGTGTGAGGGATTGTGTACATTCAGTGGCCCAGCTATCTCCAAATAGCCCATAAATCATTGAGGTCTGGCATGGCGGGGAGAGACGGCCAGCCAGGGCAGAACTATTAACACAGCTGAACCACACTCATCATTGTCCCCCTCTCCTCCTCTGTCTCCTCACTTACCCCAACTTTGACTCTCCCTACCATTCTGTAACAATATATTAACTCATCAATCAATCAAACAATACTGATGCCCACTAACCATGTGAGGCATTGGTCAAGCAAAAATGTCAATATTTACCCCAAAACATGAAGTATTGCACATAATGTATTTGTGAGATACACCGAAGAACTTATTCAGAGGTCGTCACAGGGTGGCGGGTGTTAATTAAGAGGTCAAAAGTAGTATGCTTATTTGTGTCAGCGTCATGTGTTTACAATTGCAGCAGAAACAATTCAGCTTCCTTTTCCATTGAAAAAAAATAAAAAAAGGCCCTCCTCTCCGAGCCACTCGGTAAGACGTGTCTCACTGCGAGGAAGCCAACATGTTGAGCTCCAGCTGAGCTCCAGTCAGCCAACAGATGGATTATACTCTGTCACTGTGATGCATGGCTTTCATTTACCAGTTTGCTGAATGTGTTCTGTAGTCACTCATTGCTATTCATTGCTCCTAAATGCCTCTCTATATGATGGCTGTTTTTATTAGCCTACAATGCTAACGTGGGGTTCTCCCCCGCCTAGCTAATCCCTGTGTGGGTGTGGGACGTGGAGCTGTGATGCCAGCCTGGTACTGAGCTGTAATCCCTCTCGCTATCCCTCCCTCCATTTTTCCACATTAAAAAGAGGTAAATAAGTTAATGAGGCTTGGGTGGACAAGAAAAACTTCAACAGGTGCGCCTGAATATCAGATAAAGCGTCTCGCCCCTTCAGTCATTTTAATTCATGTGTTTTATTTCTTGGTACGCACCCCTCCAGACACTTTCAAGCAATAAACCCGCTACTGTGGCGTTTAAGTCCCACGACGCCCAACTGTTTCGAACAGTTCGGGTTTGTGACCCATGAAAGAAACAGAAACTGAGGGAGGAAGAACGCTGTGAAGCGATCGCGTTTCTTTTTTATCTCCTCTGCTTCTCAGACAGATGCTCTTGCTTGTCAGCGAGGGACAGACACACTAATGTATTGGTCTGTATGTGTCATTGGGATGCAAATTCATATTCACTTAAATATGCGCCTCACATCGTCAAATCAAGCCCCCCCACCCCACCCCACCCCACCCCGACAGTGCAGCCGGCCCATCTGCTGGTACAATACATATTCATATAGTATATTCACAGAGTGCACATGCATCCTCAGATAGTTTCTCTCTGTCTGTTCTCCTCCCTCTATTCCCCTTCATGCTCATAAATGCACAACCATATTAAAACTCTTACATGGAGCCATGGGAGTATGATTGGGAACAGGAAGAGAGATTACTGATATTGTTTAATTTCCCTCGGGTGCACTGTCTTAGAAGAGCCCAGAAGCATATGGCCGCCTGCCTGTTGCATTTGTACACGCGCTTATGCTGACCAGCTTACATTCGTTTGTGTTTTTGACTGTATTTCCTTAAAATCTAAACGGGCATCTGTCACTTCTTTCTTCTTTTTTTTCCAAACTCTCTCTTTTCTCTGTCAGTTTGTATGCGCGTCTTTCTTCTCCAGCCCAAGTGTTCAGCTTTACATTGTTCGACAGACGGGTCGGGCAGCTTTTGGCGACCTCTCCATGTGTACTGAACCTGCCAGCCCTCGCCTCTCAGCCACCTGTGTCTCACTGTATAGCTTGCGTCCCGTAGGACAGGGATGATTGATATGTCAGGCAGTTTGCTGGCCACCTCTCAGGTCCTTTCACCGCTCAGGTCCCATCCCTGTGGTCAAGGGGACGACTGGTGTGTCAAGCAGATCCAGAGCTGTGTGTCAGCTCTCACAATATGGATGACGAATGCGTTATATTCTCTCTGTTTTCTGTCTTTTTCTATTGTCTCAATTTCCCTCTCCTCTCCCTCCTCAGCCATCTCAGTGTCTGAGTCTCTCGTTAGTTTCTGACTGAAGGAACTGGCATGCAGAGTTAGGATTTGTCTCAGACATAGTTGCTGGTTCTGCAACCTGTCAGAGAAACTTATCCAGACACTTTAACACATGCAGGGACTTTTTAGACTTCATACTGTCTGCGTGTGTGTGTGTTTGCGCAAGAGAGAGAGGCTTCATGTTCTTCCTCGTACGTTGGGTTGTATGCCAGTCTGTGCACATACATGCACACACGTGTCGTGCACAAATACTCATGTGCATGTGTAATTGGATGTAAATGAGGAAGGGCTGGGCGAAATGTGTTTCGTCTGACAGGCTCAGTATTGCTGGCATACCAATCCGAGGGCGTAGCACCCGGAGACTGGCAGATCTGTCCATCATTTCCCAGTTACGGTCCGCTAGGGCGGAGGCAGAGGAAGGGGGGGGCCGCGTGAATGCACAAAAGTAAAGTGGATAAAGTGCTCAAGAAGAGCTTGAGAGAAGGAGAAGGAAGGAAGAGGCTTTCAAATAGAAGAAACATGGAGAGTCTCTGCTTATTGTCCTCTTTGCACGGATTTTTTATAGTTGAGGGCAGGTGGAGTACCACCCCTGAGACATGATAGACAGAGTCGTAGACCAGCTTCGGGTTAACTCGGCCTCACATCTTCAGAGCTTAAGACGGGCAGTAGAGGCAGAGACGGACCTGCTCGTTAAACACATTAAACACTGTTGTCCCTCTTCCCCTCTCATTTTCAACCATTTCATTTTGTCCTCTAATGTGCTGCAGACATCAGCTTTTCTTACCGGTGCTCCGAAGAAATACGGCGAGTCGAATGCTCACAATTGTGCTGCTGATCAGATTGTTCTGCTGCGGAGGAGAGTCAGGCTGGAAACAGCCCGAGACTGATGATTGAGCCGAGGCTGGCAGAGAGGGCAGAGATTTAGAGCGCACACAGACATATACGCTGTCACACGCTTCTCATCTGAATCTGAACTATGTGCCTTTTTGTGCTTTTGTGGAAATGCTGGCCAAGAAAATAGCAACTAGTTATCACCATTTGCCTACACACACACACACACACACACACACACACACACACACACTTATACACATTGAGAGGGACTGACTGAGAACCACTTCCCCATAAAACTGCTCAGTGAACTACATCATCTCGCTCAATATACGTCACCAACACCAACATGGCCGTCGCCTCAGCACAGAAAAAGTGTTAAAACAAGGTGAAGCGAGGCTGTGAATGCCAAGAGATGCTTTGGTTAAAAAAAAAAAAAAAACAGCATCACTTTGGATCACACATGACTGTTGGGTGTGTTGTCTGTGTAATTACATGTTTTTTGTAGTTCAGAAGTTTTGAGTAAAAACTGTGACTTTCTTGAGTTGAAATATTGGTCGCACCTTATATCAGAGTACTAATTGGATATGATCAGCAGTGCTTTTGGTGAAATGAGACAAAAACTAAAAATAAGATGCTTGTCATTAGACAGTAAACAAAGACAGTTATACCCTTAGGGAACAATAAGACACAAAAAGCCATAGTTTGTGTCAAATTAGGCAAAAACTACATAAAATATGGTCTTTATTAGACAAAATAGAAAACATTGTCATGCCACAACTAACCAATAGAGGTGACAAGCATAATTTCTAATCAAGAGAGTCAACAAAGGTATACCCTCGTTTTAAACCACACCTTAATCACACTGCAATTAGAAACCTTTAGTTTAATTGTACTTATTACAGGGTAATTTGTTGCTAATTTCAACCTTGGTAGCACCTTATCAGACTTTCTAAGAGGTTTAATAGCAACATATTGCAAGAAAACTGTACTGCAAAATAAATCAAAGAGCTTCCTACATGGAAGACCCTTTTTAGTGATTCTTAGAAGTTAATTATTGACCTTAAATTTGTCTTTTAAATTGATGAAATCATACGTGTAATTCATGGCTTCATTCAAAAGAGATACTACTTTTGTCTGAATAAGGCCCGGTGGGGCTCCAACGGGAGAAAATTGGACGTTTTGTCGCTCTATTCCTAAATAACCCTGCGCTGAACCTGAATGTGTGTGTGTGTGTGTGTGTGTGTGTGTGTGTGTGTGTGTGTGTGTGTGCATCTGTTTACATGTCACATTTCTCAGGCTCAATTTAACTAGCAGCTGCCATGCATGTCACCCAGCTCTCCACACACACACACACCCTGACAAATGACGCAGGTCTCCCAATGAACACACACAACACACTGACACAGGCGCAGACCAGCACACACCCTCCGCCTTCTTTCGACGGTATCCTCCAGACAGTGTCGGTGGGTGTTAGCCAGCTGCAGTTTAAGGAAAATTACTGAGCTCTTATAATGAGTACATCACCAACCTGTGCGCTGTTGCCTATGGGAAGACTAAAGACACACACACACACACACACACACACATAGACACAAACATCCCACAGGGAGGACTAGATTAACACACAAGGATGGGGACTGCTCAATCACTATGGTTACACAGATGGGCCCCAGAGAGAGGCCGGCCAGCACTGTGGCTGGAGGCAAATTGCACACACACACACACACACACACACACACACACACACACACACAGTATATTGTCACATGCCTGCTGGATGGCGTCCCTTTTCCGTTTACTCAATCGGTAGAATTTGTGAATGAGAGTTCATGTGTTGCATTAGTTTATGATCTCTGTCATAATGTTTTCACGCTTGCTGTCATTCTCTCGTATGGATCTGAAATGTCAAGTAAGATTTGACATCTGTGACCTTTAACGCAATCCAAAACGAGAGTATTTTAATCTGAAAGTCATGAATAATTCTGCGACTTGATTTATGCCTTTGTTTCATTTATATTCTGACTCCAGCTTTGTCTCTAAAGTGTCCCACTGTGCCTCCCCGTCCTGTCTGTCTCTGTGTATTTAACTGAGCCTTTAGGCCCCATAGAATATGGCCTATGACAGCACGGCAGACAGAAACTCTTTTCTCTTCACGCTATAAAGTTTCATTGTCCCTTTTCTCATCAGGGAATTGTAGTAGAGATAGCATTAAAGTGAACGATATCACTTGTATGTGCTCCATATCCGCTGGGACAGGCAGTGAATACATCACCTTGAGGAAAAGGGAAGATGGTTTAGGACTTTCCTCTCCTGTCTTCACTCACATGCTGTGTTACCGTGTGGGGTTAAATCACATCACAGTCTATAACTCCTATCACTCCGGCCCTCCTCTCTGCTTTCCTATCGCTCCGTCCGTCCCTGGCCGATCCCCGCGGGGGGAACACATGTTGTCATCCCTCCCATCTCAGAGGGGCTCTGCAGCCTGACAACCCAGCAGCCTGTTGTCCCCCTGGGCCCGAGGGTGCCGCAGGAGGGGGCGAGGGGAGAGATACATACAGGCCTGAGGAGTGAAATGAGAGATGGGAAGAGATCTGGCTGTGGCTGTGGCCAAAATAGAGTTCAGGACGGGGCATGAGCCTGCACGTAAACAGAAATGCTGTTTACACGTCGGCTGCAGCCGTGAGATCCTGCCGTGTGCGAGCTGAGGTCGTTCCAGAATGTGTGAGCGATCTCTTCAGACGCATGACTGACTATTCTTAGCACGGGGACGAGACGTTGAAATACTAGCCGCTCTGTTTATTGAGGGGCTGCAGCTTCACCTGTCTGCACTGGGACGGAGGCAGACATACACCCAAAGAGAGAGAGTCAGAAAGAGCTTTGGCATGTATGTGTACAAATTGAAGTTTTAGGCCATGTGGTTCATCCATTCTCATCCACCTCCTCTCTGTGGACATCAGCTCCTTTATTCTTCGAATGCAGTCCTCAATTTATATTTCCATACATCCATGCACCTTTCTCACATTCATTTACCTATTCATTCATCATCATTGTCCCTTCAGCACAGGGTGGGGAAATAAGTCAATACGATGCGGACACTGCAGTATAAGATTGGGATTGTGATGTCAAGATGGATGACACAATAAAGGAAAATCCAATACAAAGTGTTGGGCCGCCACGAGCCTCCAGAACAGCTTCAATGCTTCCTCTCAAAAGTCTCTGAACTCTCCTGAAGGGATCGATTCTTCCTAAAGCTACGCCTTCATTTGGTGTTTTGATGGTGGTTATCGAGAAAACTACAGGATCCATCTGTATGGAAATATTTGTCTCCATTTATTCAGTGTTGTTCTTCAATGTATCACCTGTCTGTATATCTTTTGAAAAATTGGGTGAAGTTGGGGCTCAGGAGGTGGTGCAGGTCTCCCACTAATCCCCAGCACCTCCAGTCCTCATGCCAAAGTGTCCTGATGAGCAGGCCGGCACCTCGCCATCAGCGTGTGAATGTGTTGTAAAGCACTTTGAGTGGCCAGTAGACCAGAAAAGTGCTGTATGAAAGCCGTCCATTTACTGTTTAAATTATTGTCTTTTTAGAGTCTTTTAAAATTCTGAGTTCAGAGGATGATCCCAGCAACAACGTGAACTTTACAGGTCAACAGGTCTTGGGGAGTAATTTTATGTATGGGGGAAAAAGTGGCTGGGTTGGGTTGTATTGTGGGTAATGTAGGCACCAGGGTTTTGAAAAGGAAGAAGAACGTGTGGAATAAAAAAAGGTGTTTGTCTGCTGTTAATCTCTGTGATGACTGATGCATCTTGTAGCCAATGAGATTTAAAATCCAGCAACATGAAGTTTGGAGCAGCTTTTAAAGCCCTTAACTTGGAAATGATGCAAGTTCACGTAGTTTTATGCATTCTGCTCTTTGAATAGGCTCTTTCTGCACTGAAGCAATTGTTTATGAATATTTTATATGCAAAACGTGTAAATAAGGAAATAAAGCACTATAATGAGTTTGTGTCCCTGCTACTGCTACTTTTTTTTTTTTTTCTCCAGTGCCTGGAGAAAGAGAGAGAACGTGTTAAATGTCCATTTTAAGTCACACTGTAAACCAATCTGAACTTGGAACAAATACTATTAGACTACATGATATGGATGTATTGCATTTCCCAGCTAATTAGGATAGTCGCAGGTTATTGCAGACTTGTTTTTGCCTTCAACAATCTAGGCAAGAAAAATAAATAAATAACTCTGTGTGTTCCTACTCCTATAGATTTATGCCAGAAGCACTTACAGAGCTTATTGGGGGAGAAATGCAGCTTATAACCTTTCAAAGGAGCCCAAAAACCATGCCTGTACTCCAAAAGGTTCAGCACCAGCTCTGAATTTACTTTGGGCCGGACTGGGAGAGGCGCTTTGGGATATTTTTGTACATGAACTTGCAGACAGCATTCTCAAACAGCCACACAGCCACATCTTTCCTGAAGGGAAACTTCTAGAAAAAAAAAAGAAGACCCTTTTTCATGGCAGACGTTTTTGGCTTAACACAGGAGAAGCACAGTTTCAATCAGCAACATTAATGATGGCTACATTCTGTTTATTATAAAGGGGTTCATTGTGCAGAAGGAATGCGGAAGGAGAGCGTGCGAGGGAAGCTGAAATCCTGCCAACACAGCTGGCCAATCACTGTGTGAAGTGAGTGTGTTACAATCTACTGACGGGCCTTTATGAGCTCACTGGAGTGTTAGAGGACAAAGGAAGGAACAGCAAGTCATCCTATGTGTTTGCTCTCCATATACATTTCAGATGATTTTGAAAAAGCACTTACTGTGAGTGCTGCCGTTTATCGTTACATATTGAAGTCAAGATATTTGTCGGAGGGTGTCACAATATTTGCGTTTGTCAGTATCTCTGAGGTGCAGCTGCGGCGTGAGATTGTATCTCCATCGTCTCCCTCTCCTGTGAACCTGCCTCTCGCTACACCGTTTCCCCGCATCACCCATCCATCCTTACATCTTCCTTTTCATCCATCACTGCGTCCATCCTTACAAATAGCCATCCACTCATCCCTTATAACCTCCTAAAGCTCCCTTTGCCACCCCCCCCCTTCATAGATCCACCTATGCAGACAGGGTGGCGATGACAGTTAGAGAACAGAAATGAGTGTGTCTCGCCGCGACCAAAACCTGGGGGAAGTGGTGGCCTTGTCGTCGGCGCGTGACACGGGGACCGGCTGGAGCTGCCAGACAAAACCAGTCAAGTGCAAAACTAATCTTCCTATCCATTTGTCTGAGCGCGGCAGAGGCAGACGGAGGTGGTGTAATTGTGCTAGGTGTTATATGTATCGAAACAATTTATTTCATTTTTTTTTTCTTTCTTTTTTTTTTGCGCCAAAATCTCACGGTTACGGAGGCCAGATTTCACAGCCCATTCTTCCTGCGCTCTGTCTATCTCTAAGCTGTTTCAGATTGCACAGACGTGCTGATAATTGAATGAAAAACAGTTCCTGCGTAGGTAGGTGTTGTGTGTGTCTGTGCGCGTATGTGGGGTTTAAAGCCTGGCTGCATTTTATGAGCGATGAGCTGTTTGTTTGTTTGCGATCCTCTGTGGATGCATAGATAATGTGTGTCTTAGTCAGCAGACTGGACGCCCGTGCATTATAAAACTGCGCTCAGGGTAATTGACTGAAAGGCGGAAAGACGGGAGAAGAGAGGTGAGATGATGAGGCCGTAGCGTGGATAACATAACATACATCGACGCAACCATCAAGATGTAGCGCGCTACGTCTCCATCCACTGCGAATTCGGGTCTTTCCACTTTAACACGTTCCACACGCTTCAAGAATGTGTCGCCTGTGTGAACAAAAAAGCTGCGTTAATGTCTTTGCATTACATTAGCGTCTCTCTCCTTCTCTTTGCCCCTCTGACCAAAGCACCCAGGTAGTTAAAATGTTAATGAGTCAGATCAGTTTAATAATGTCAGCAGGCGCGAGGCTCGTCAATCACGGCTTCATATGGAAAACCGTATAACGCTGACGTGAATACAGACTCCATACTGATTAAGAGTCATTATCAGGCTTTTAAAAAACACTGTGGCCTTTCAAGTGTTTCTCATACGTTTTTGTCCTGCGTGTAGCATATTCTTACTAACTTTTTTACTACATACAAAAGCTATTATTCTTTTCCTACTCATTCAACTCGTGCTGTGTTTATGTCCCTCTTGCCGTCCATTTTGCCATCAACCCTCGTCCTTCTTCCATGTGTTTTTTCTTCCACCCCACGTTACACTACACATGAGCATGCAGACAGATACGTATACCAGCATTCTCAGCTCTTTGGTGCCAAAACAATGCTGTTGCTCACATCTGGATGTTCGCTCACACCGGTAGAACCGAGATCTCCTTCCTCAAGATCACCTTCACTGCTGCTTTAGCTCATTTCTCGTCAGTCTATAGGGTGGGAAAACATGTGTCAATATCAAATACACCTGAAGACGACAGACATTTGTGAGCTCCCAGAGATTTTGCCTGTTCATACCTACGCAGTTACACCTCTAAGTCTTTCAGGCTTCATGAGCGATTGCAGCCAATGGAGCAAATGATTCAGAGGGATTACATTTTGGCAACACAGACTTACAGGATTTTTGCACTCACGAAATGAAGTACCTTGATTTTTCAAGTGTTAAATTCGCCGGATAAGCCAAAAACCTGGCATTCCCAAGTTGTTATTTATCGACAAATCTTTTCTGTTGAATATCCAAGAAATGTCTTGTCTCATTATCACGTACTGTGCTAGTAAATAAGCTTAGTAATAGTGTTTGATTTAAAATTCAAGCCTGATTTCTTTTTAGCTGAAAGACCTGTGGTGTGAGATTTAAATACAGTCCAGATTCATGTCAACGCTAATTATTATGGAGCCAAGATCTTCCTCCTTTTCAGTGTTTTGGTTCATTTTGTAAAATGGAAAATGACACAAATTTCAGGGAGGGGTTCTGTGAAAAATGAGACCTTCCCCGCCTCTCTCGGTTGCCTTTACAAGCCTATGGACTATTTGTTTAAATTGTTTAAAGCTGCTGGACTGTGGATGTCTCTGTGACGGACTAGGTCGGATTTTCCACAACAGACTAAATGACGGTGTCAAGAGCCTCGTGTCGGCAACTCGCTTCGCTTCGCTAAGAAAGAGAAACAGCTGATAACGGCGGTTAAGAAATGGAGTCTGCTAACATAATTATTTGTTGTGACCAACTCTGATTGAGTTCGAAAAAGGGACGAAAAGAAAATGTATGGTGTGAGGCTAAAGTGTTCTGTCAGACTTGTTGTCTCTTGGGGGGGTTATGGGCAGTGATCAGAGATTCCCTGGTCCTGTTGTGAACAGAGATTTCCAAAGATCTAGGTCAAAGGTCATCAGGAGCCATTGGGTGCACCTGTGATGTTGCAATCAGTCAGCTGGGAGTCTGTGTGAGGGGGGTTGTAGTTCCCCACTGTAGTCAACACCATCAGTTGGCTTTCTGTGTCTCCTGTTTGAGTGAAAATCTCCACTGAGTGTGTTTGAGATATTTTGGCCAGTTTCCACACATTTTGCCCCCCCCCCCTCCCTTTCATCCAGTGACTTCCCACTTCACCTTCGAGTTTTTGGCTCCAATCCTTTTCTCCATCTATCATTTTGATAGTATCAGTGGGTGGCCGTGTGTTTTATTCCCATCCGCTACTTTTTAGACACCGAGGGACCAATTTCATTTGACCCTTTTTTTTGTGATTTGCGCTGTGTTTTGTTAGTTTACCCAACCTGTGAGCCCTGTCCTTCAAGGTTTTTCTTTTTTGGGGAAAGCGTAACGCAACGTAACGTAATCGGCTTCCAGCAAAACACAGACGTTCTACGGAGCCCCTTTAAGTAAAGAAGTAAAAATGAAACCTCATATGGTTAACATGTTGTACTACCACATCATGTGCAAGTGCCGTCATCAATTCACGTGTTAATTATAACAACAAAAAAAAGACATACTACAATCACAGCCATGTTTAAAGCAAAATTGAAACACTGGCTTTTCGACAACGTGCCCCTGTAAACACAGTTGTGCAGGCAGGGTTTGTATGTAGCTCCTCTAATGGAACAGTTTTCTGTCTAACAGGAAGTGTGTGCTGAAAATGTTCCCCATAGTGATGTAAGCATTAGGGACCACAATGGAAACAAGTCCGCTGTGCTACTTGTGTTATCCTTGACGCTCTTTAATAATGTATGTACTTTGGTGTTGCAACCATGAAATGTTTTAAAAGTGAACTGAACAACACTTAGAAAATAAATATAATATTTCATATGTCGATGTGAAATAAGAGGAATTTAGGGCACCACTGGTTCTAGTAGTGAAAGTACAATTCTTTTCTTCTTTTTTTTTAATCACAGTGAATCTACAAAAACCTAACACATTTTAAGAAAGAGAAAAAAAAATACACAGAGATGAAAACAAAACAGGGTCATCATTAGCATCATTATCACATCAAGGAGGGCATTAAAACTGTGCTCACACATACAACTACATGCAGGCATATATCCACACGCACCCACATGTACCTTGTATATATAGATATATGAATACTCCCACACATAGAAGTTACATAGTACATAGATTTTTTTTTTGCCATAGACGATGTTTGAGAATATACATATAATATACATATACATAGAAAATAAAAAAAATATATACTTATACATATACATATATACACATGTATATAGCCTATGTGTTTTAATTTTTATCTTTTATTTTTTATTTTTTGAAGGTACAGGCATGATTCTGTAAAACAACAAGGTGACTCCAACTGTGCATTTTGGCAAGAACCATCCAATCACAGGGCTTAAGATTCTAAACTTCCAATGATGAAGCATTTTGAATTTTATCAACAGCTGCGAATCCCACTTCTGAATTTCTTCTTCAACATAGCAGCAGCAGCCAAAACGAAGTTGAATAAGACATGTTTTTTTTAACTAAAGGCAAAATTATTAAACTGATGATCTGTAACATAAACCCGCATGATCGTTTAATCACCCAGGACACTTTCATGCGGAGGAACATATCATTAAAAGGGTCACGCTGTGATAGTTTCCTCGTACTCCCAGCCCTTACTGTACTGTAAATGCATGCATGTAAGTGCACACATGTGCACTTTCTCTGTTGTCCCTGGAAACGCCACACACATACAAACACAAGTATGCATAAACATTTCATTTATTGCAGCTCCAGGTTCCATTAAGAGTGTCAGGCTGAGGTCAGCAGATCACGCCAGTCGTGTTCTCAGTCTAATCACAGTCTGATGAAAATCCATAATCTGGACTTTCTCACCGCTGTAAATTAGTTAGTTACACACTAATATTTCCCAGGAGCACCACCCATCCAGATAAAATGCGGAGATGTTCCTCCTCACTGTTTTTCATCTTCCAGTACGCAAGTGTATGTGCGTGTGTGCGTGTGTGCGTGCGTGCGTGCGTGCGTGCGTGTGGTGTGTGTGTGAGTCCCATTTCCTTCTCCTGTTTTTGTCTTCTCCAGATTACTCACCTGGTTTCCCATCCCAGGAGAGTGTGTGTTAGACAAACACTTGAAGTCACAGAAGTGTGTGTGCACACGTGTGTTTGAAAGCGATATATTTAATTCCCTCGTGTGCCGCGTGTGCCGTTAAGTCCACATCCGTGTGTCCCTCGTATCTTACGCAGCATAAAGCAGGCCTCATCCATTCCTAATTAGTGTGTGATCGATGGCCGGTTGTTGTGATGCTGAGCGTGGGGAGCGGTGTCGGAGCGGGGGAACAGTGACATTTCAGCGGACAGGGATTACTCTGCTGACCTTATTGTTGTGATTAGAATTCAGCCCCCGCTCTCCCGGAGATGACCTCACCTTGTTCACACCGCGCCGGGATGCTGGAGGTTGCTCAGAGCTCGTTCCTCACCTCCTCCACCCTCCTCTCTGCCTCTCTCCAATTTCCTCACACGTAACCTCTGCAAGCGTATTTCTTTTCCAATGTTGTCTTTTTTTTTTCTTTTTTTTTCGCGTTCTCAACCTCTTTCTATTTTCTACAAGCACGCCTGCATCTCGCTATTAAATCACAACCACATCCATCGTCGCATGTTTACCGAACCTATATTTCCCCGCTCTCGCTCTCGCTGTCATCTCAAGATTATGTATCACAAGATTTGCAACTTCTGTTGTGGCTTTCTTTTTGCTTTTGTGTGTGTCTGTGTGTGTCTTTGTGCAGAAACACACTCACACACACACACACCTTTTTGAGGTTACTAAATACTAGAGAGAACATGGGCGTAAAGCAATATCTGTGACGTCTCTTCGTGAATGCTCTCAGCGTGCTGTGTTATTTTCTTACCATCTTCTTTAGTTAACTCTGATGTGATTTGAGTAATCTCTGAGCACACAGAGATTATGCACAAGTACACCAACATCACTCCTCGGTGTTGTTCATCTTCTAGTGTCCCACAAGAGTTGCAAATACAGAAGAAGTGCAAGATTAAAAAAAGTGATGAAGAAAGGGACAAACAATCCATACTTTCTGAAAAGTTGCTGCATATTTTCTCATTTATTAAACATCTTTTTTTCCTTGTTGCTCCCTCTTTCTCTAACAGTAGTGGTTGCAGACTCTGACGTCTGGAAGAGGCAGGAAGATAAAGAAAAAATAGAGCATCATAGTCTGATAAAGATGAAGAAAAAGTCCTCCATCAACCCGTCCAATAGGCCGTATATGAATATCACACAAATCAAATTCTGATCACTGTTACTGTGTTGGTTAGCAGCCGAAATCTCATAAGAGGATATCTGAAAGCCAGTGCAACTTGCGTGTGACTCAAGACTAAGTGCGGCGACAGAGACAGATAGGGTAAGTGAAAAATTCTGTGTTTTTGTAATGTGGGCGAGCTAAAACCAAAATAGCCAGTGAGGCTTGTCTGAACGACTGAGCTAAAGATTAATGGGTGTGTCGTAAACAACTACTTTTAAAGCCCCACATAGTCATCCATCCGAGGGCAGTAATGTCTGTTCTCTCCGCAGCTTCTGATTGAAAAAGGTGCCGTGCCAAAGTGCAGAGCCAACACACACACGGTGATTCATTGTGCTCGCTTTGACTAAATCACGCTCAAACATCTCCAGGCGGCCGCAGGATAACCCCACTTCTGTGCTTCATACTATTTATTTTAACCTTTTAATTCTCTCATTCTATTTTCATACAAATTAAGTAGAGTGCGCGGCTGTTGGGATGGGACTTTAAATGATCCCTCGATCCATCAGTCAATCAAACTTTATATGTACAACACTTCTCATACAGGAAAGTAAGACAGAGTGCTTTACGCTATGAGAATAAAATCAAAACTCCCATCTCATCCCCCACACATGGAGCTAAGGTAGCACTATCTTGAGTAAAACACATGAACAAAACACCATCATTAATGAAAGACAATAAAGAAAATATCCACAGTGGGGTGAAAATGTCACAAATGACAACACAGGCCCATGTTCAGTTTAAGAAGTCAGCTCACTTGCTTTTGGCTGCAAAATGTATGTTCATTTTCCTCTCTTAACATGCAGAACACCAAAATCCAGTTTGGATTTGAAAATGCCCTGAATCCAGTTTGTTGGATTTAGGGGAATCTTGGCATAATGAAATATAATTCATATAATATTCATAATCATGTTTTCATTAGAGTCTAATCACCTTAAGACCAAGAGCGGTTCGCACTACATTAAAATGAGCTTTTTATAGCTACAGAGGGAGCGGGTCCTCTTCTTCCACCATGTTTCTATGGAAGCCCAGTGTGGACAAACCAAACGCTGGCTCTAGTTTGTCAGTATTGATATTTATCTATACTTCTAAACTTCTTACACAACACCAACATGGAGAGGGCACTGTAGCTTCTCCTGCACACTTGGAAGGGTTAGAGGGTTCAGTTGGTCGCATTCTGCAACCTCACCAGCAGATGCCAATAAATCCCCACACACCCGTCTTTTGGAACAAACATCAAGAAAAACGCCTGAAGAAAATGCTAGAGCTATCATTCATTCTAATTGCTGATTGCTAATTTTCCAGTCCAATCCAATTCAAAATTCCAATTAAAAACGGTGCCAGTCAAACCTTGAATGAATGAAAACAATGTGGAAAACATGATGGAAATATGGTGTTCGTGTTTGTTATCACATTAAGCTTCAGCCAGGCATAATAACGTTTGATATTTCAACATTTTTTATTTTATTTTTTTTTTATTTCTGCTGTTCCCACTGATTTTTCCGTGTGCACAATTTGGAAACGCGCATGAGAACAGGTGAATGGGAAATGTGGCAAGCTGAGAGGATAATCATCTATCATTACTAGCTTAGATTTATATTCCACTCTCCCGAAAACCTTTTGCACTGATTGTGTTGAATGCAGATGAAAAAAACATAACAGGCACTTGGACACAACCAATCAGAACAGCCCCCCCCCCCTTCACAAACACGCGCTGTATCAGCCTCTCTGTGTATTTGTGCACACGAGCGGCTCATTGCTATTTCATTCTGATTGCGTGTCCACTCATGCCGAGTCATGGATACTCCTCTGAGGGGCACATAGCTGTTTGAATGGCATCGCAGGCCTGTCATCATTTTCACCGCCGAATCCCTGGGTGACTGGCACGCATATCTGGGATTTGGCCCGCGGTGGCACGGTAACTGCGGGGGCGTATAATGGAGCGCCAGCCGCAGGTGAGGGTTTTTTTTTTTTTTTTTTTTTTGTGGATTTAGTCGCAGCGCTTTGGTTCCGCTGGAGGGGAGGGAGTCAGCTGGTGGTGGGAAGAAATGCAAACCTGTCACACCTGTTTGAAGTCCGCTCTGCTTATCAGAGAGTTTTTCCAGCTCACAGAACACAGCCGGCCTGTCACTATGCAGGAGAGAGGAGAGGAGAGGAGAGGAGAGGAGAGGAGAGGTCATTAGTTATGTCGCGTACACTCTGAGCAGGGAAAGGGATAATGGCGTAATGGTTACAGTGGTGAGGGAGGAGGACAGCTGTGGAGCGATGGCAGTAAAAATGGAGATGGAGTGGTGGAGGGTTGGATGGCACCGGGGGAGCATTTTTCGGGGGCGTGCGGACTCCTCTGCTGCCTCCCACTGCTGCCAGCTTAGCGATAACATGCATGAGTAGACCTCAGGTGAAAGAAGATGGGAAGATGGGGGGAGAGAGGGAGAAACGGGAGAGAGCAGGGCAAAATTGACAGATTGAAAGGAGCAAAGTGGTCTGAAAGCCTCCCACATCCTCCCTCACCCTTCCTCCCCACCGCCGCCGCTCACAGGGGGCCGGGGGGAGGCCCACTAAGGACGTTAGCGTCAATTAAAATTGCAGCATGTTTACATAAAGTGAACACAGCCCGGTGCTGTCTTTACCGCCTACCTCATCTCACCCTCCTACATAACACAAATATGGACCATAATTCAGTTTATTTACTGATGAACAAGCAGCGCTCTCAAATGTAAATTAACGTGCAGTTTATCCACAGACAGCGTCTCATAAACTCCCAGTGACCTGCCTCTTCTGTAAATTATATCTCAATCTATTTAAATGCTGTAAACGGGGAAACTCTTTTACATTACTTGCAGTTATTTTCCCGAGCTGACGAGCACTGCGTTAAATGAAGCGTGCACACACACAAACACATGCGTGCCATTCTTCTATCAGCTGCTATATTGATGTGCTGCACTGTTGTTTCGCTTCTGAATGATTCAACACCCTCCGCTGTAAGGTCCATTTGCTGTCTGATTCCTTTCGTCAGGGTGGTTTTCTCAATATTCTGCTGATGATCCCTCCCCCCATCTCTCCGCCAGGGAGCTGTGGGCTCGATGCCCTCGTGCCTATTTACCCTCTCAGCCTCTTCGGCAGCATCTCTGATGCTGCATAAAGCATCCGAGATGGCACATAGAGCCTGGAGGAGAGAGATGAAGAGAGACAGCGAATGCGGAATACAAAAGAGCAGAAAGAGAGAAGAATAGGACCGGGGAGAATGAATAAAAGACACATACAGAAGTGTTTCATTGAGAAGCTCTGATGAAGGAGGAATGTGCCAAATGAAATGGAGCACGTGAGTACTTATGAGGGAGGGGAGCTCATCGTGATGGAGGTGATAAGGCCCCCTCCAGGTGTACTCTGTGCAAAAATGGCCGAGGTGACAGCCTCCCTCTTCACTTCTACAGGCTTTTGGCAGTGCCTCTGACAGGGCATGCATCTCCGCAGGAGTGGCTGGTTACCATTATGGCTCCCTCAATGGTTCAGGCCGGATTGCCTTCTGTACATTATGGCCTTTCAGTCGAGAAAATGTTCAAGCCTCCAGAGAAAGCTTTCCTGTAGGTGCCGCTGGATGAATTTGTCTCATTTTAGAGCAACAAAACCTGCAGAGCGCTCTGGCTCGGCATCACTTCCATCACAAATATTTAAATCCTGCTGGATTTTATTCAAAGCCCCTCTCTGATTATCAGCCATGCCAATCCACCTGCCCGTTAGTTAACACAGCAGAGCGGCGTTGACCGGGCCAGAGCCGGTGGGCCTGCTATTTACCGCAGTCCCCACAGAATGGTTTCATTAACAAATGACAGATGTAATTACAGAAACCAAACCATCGTTTCATACAAACTCTGGCAATCTATTCACTGATTCTTCCATTATCCATGCTCTGTGGTCATGGATTAGCTCTAATCATCACTGTTGTATTATATAATCCACTTGAAAAAGAAGGCTATTATGATTTAAACTGCTATAATCTGATCTCATTTCCTCCACTGTCTCCTCAATTACTTCATCACTTAACTAATCTCTGAATGTGTCTTCTATCTGCACCAATACGGGGAGTGTGAGTATGCTGCTATAAAATCATACCAATTTTGAGTGAGGTGCTAAACTAATAAAAAAAGGACCATCCTAGAGAACAAAGCCAAAGACTGTGTGTGTCCTGCAACCAAACAACGTCTTGCTATCATACGTTAGAGACATCATTTGAAAGAGGGAAAACATGTTGGGTTTTTAGAGATGAGGGGAGCTGATAAATGCTATTGTGATAGGGACCATTGACCGTGCAATGATTTCTTCCAGAGTGTCTGTGACCCCCTGTTGAAAAAAAAAAAGGCTGTTAAAATGCCGAAACCTGAAAGCCCGGTGATAACAAAGATCATAATTCAACCAGTTAGAGATTACTGGACTCATAGGCGCTGAAAGAACGGCCAAAATGTTGAGTAAAAGCGCCACATAAACCACCTTGAGGAGGACGGCACTTTTTGGGAGACTAAATAACTTACAGCTAAAGGTGGAGGCTTTTCAGATTAAGAGATTAAAGTAAAGGTTGACTTTGTTGTCCCGTAGCTAGAGGGGAAATTACTTTATATTTAGAGTGTAAGATTTTGAGCATAGATCAGGCTGGAGGTCATTATTTTGATTTGTATGCAGGTGAAAACAGTTAGACATGCTGTTAGCTCAAAGGACACAGACGGCACTCCACCGAGACATTTCAATCTAACCTCCACCAAGTGCAGCTCTCGTTTCAGCATGACAAACACACCACTTAAGGAGATGATACTGAAGTCCAGTCAGGAATATTATAGAAGAACATTTCCAGGAGTCGTCCACATCACAATTTACTCAGATTGGATGCTGTGGAGCCCAGTTATCTGCCTGAATGCAGAAGCTGCTCAGCAGCAGACTGCTCGCGATTGTACACAGCTATAACCGTTTCAAAGCGAAGACACAGCAAATAAGGGGAAGTCTAAGTTTTACAGAGTGTACACAGAGGATTGACACTCAAAAACAGATTTTAATCTGAAATGTTGAGGAAGTCTTTGATAGTGACACAGCCTTTCATCGCCACTTTAATTGGTGCAATTTAGAGTTACAACATGGGACTAAATTACTTTGATAACAATGATAACCTTTGAAATGTGTATTTTGGTATATATTGTCGCATAGTGTAAATTTGTGTCTGTATATGTATGTGTTTGTGTTGTAGATGTTTTAATTATATTATATATGATTGAGGGCAGGTCCTTACAATGATTGACAGATAAATAGATAGATAGATAGATAGATAGATAGATAGATAGATAGATAGATAGATAGATAGATAGATAGATAGATAGATAGATTCCGACTGAGTTCTTAAAGAGAGCAGATGCAACCAAATTCCAGGTGACATGGTACAAAGAGCGAGAGAGACCAGGCAGGGTGGATGTTAGGGCTTTTTTTCCCGGGAGATACCAAAAGTCGACTTATTTTAACTCACACAGGTTTTTGTTTCCAAGACCTAACCAGGTAGTAATGTTAGCATGTCCCCACATGCGCCTGCAGTTTGGTTAGGTTTACGGCAAGAAAACTATTCCTTAAGGTTTCGGAAAACATTGCCGTTTGCTGCCATGATGATTACTACAGCCACTAGAGGTCGCCACCAAACAAGAAACGTAATTATGGATCCTAATGCGCCGCTTTCAGAGTAGACCTATATATATTTCTGATGAAGAGGGGCTTTTACAATGCATAAGCCTAGCCAAGCATGTTCGTTTCAGTTGCCAGGATGACCATCACCTGAATATGTATGACTACTAAGGTCTGCTCTCCGAAGACTGCTAGCTGAGTATAGTCACCACTGTTCTGCTGCTGCTCGCTCCTTCTCTCCTGCCATCTCTGCGATGATGAGTTATGAGCCCATGTCTCAGTGTGTTACATTGGTATCTCACACCTGGCCATTCCAGGAGGGATCAATAATTGATATAGACAGCGTGCCACCACCTGCCAGGGTCCCCAAGGCTTCACATGTATTACCAGAACACACAGGCACACACACACGTGTCTTTTGCTACTCTTAACAAACTATACAACACCAGCTCAGGTATAAAATGGAGTTGTCACTCGGTCACATCACAGCCGATCATGTGTCAGATTGTGCTTAACCTCGACACCGCTGTGGCGACCTGGTGGACTTCATGGCTGCCTCGAGGTCAAACCTTGCAAGCTGCTCTGAAACCTGCACACCACTCTACCTTTTCCATGCCCTATTTTCTCACAACCTAATAGGTGGAATCTTTCTACAGAAGTGTGTGTGCACGGCGGAAAAAGGATTTGCTCCGAGAGTAGAGAGAACAATCACCTCCTTTTCATATCAACCATCAAACACTTTCCTCTCTTTTTTTTTTTCTATCTCATCCGGCCCCCTTCTTCTTTAATTTACTCCTTAAATCAACCCCCCCCTTTCCCCTCCAATCTCAGAGAGTTTAGTCATTTATGGGAGAAGGTGGAAAACAGCAGGTGCGAGGCCTGCACAAAACACCAGAGAAGTGATCCAATTTGGTGTGGGCAGTAAATTGTGTGGACATCTGCGCACCGCGAGGCTTGGAGCCGAGCACAGGGGCAGGGTGGATGCATATCTCTGCCTGGCTGTACTGCTGACAGGGCACAGAGACAGCCGTGGAGGGGTGCCAGGCAGGCGGCAGAGAAAGAGAGAGCGAGCGAGAGAGAGAGAGAGAGAGAGCGAGGGAGGCCGGGGATTGGGACCTGACACACTCTCAGAGTCACCGTCTCTATATCTGACTCTTTAACCAGCGTGGATGTTTTTTTCTGCCGCGTTGCAGAAAGAGCAAGAGGGGAGGGTAACCAGAGAAAAAAGGAAGCGGGAGGAGGAGTGTGACCTAAAATTCAGTTTGTGAGCGAGGTTCTGAAAATTAATGGAAAAGTGATAAAAAAAAAAAAAATCGCCTCACCATGGCAATGATGGAAACCTTTAGATACCTGTGATTCATGAAGGTAGACTTCAGTGGCTGTTACTGTCAAATAAACTCCACATACAACTGTGGCTGTAACATAATGACTTCCTTTAACAGCAGCAACCACAGCCATGACTAGTGTAACGGCGCACAGTTCTGCACCTGAATCCGTCCTCAGCCCCACAGGACGCCTCTCTAGGCCGGGCTAATTGAACAGATTACAAACCTTCCCTTCTTTCCCTCTAATTAGCATTAGTGTGCCGTGGACCAAATGGGTCTAGACTGGGTCTCGGCCCTCCACTCTTGCAGGTGATTAAGATCTCCTTCCATCGCCGTGACTCTGGTCATAACTCCATTAACGACTCGGCTGGCTTCGCCCAACTCTGCTGGTTCTAGTCTCCCCGGGGAGCGAGGTCGGGTTTGAATTAAGCTTCCCCGCAGCGCAAAGATTGAAGATTGAATAGAAGTCTCGCAGGAAATGCTTCTGCTTTTGTTATTCAGATGCTTTCCAGGCCGTATTGGTTTGGATTAATCGCAATTGTCATCACGATCATCCCCTTGTTCGTGTCGGTAGCCTTCTAAACTATCATTTTCATCAGCCGGGGCATGGCTGTAATCACTCTGATTTCTGCGGTGATTGTCAACATTATCATTAGCAGCACTTTCCTCCAGCTCAACTTCTTCATCACTGTAATACTCTTCCTCCACCCCCACTGTTATTCCATCGCCTCCCCCTTCATCACATTTATCGCTGTTTGTTTTTCCGCCCTCACTTTCTTTACGGTTATGGCCATATGCACATATTGTGCTTCTTTCCTGTAATTGCTAGTTTGGATTCAAGGCTACTTGATGGAGGCTTAGCTGTGTGCAGCGCTTGCTACCACTGAACGACCCATTTTAGCCTCTGTAAACCAACCTGGATTAAATAAATTTGGGAAGTCTGAGTCCTGTGGATGTACAGTGCGCCCGACGTGCTCCCCATGTTAAATTAATCTAATAGCCGCCTTGCGCCGGCATGTACGTCGGGACAAGATGTTGCTCTCACAATTCATTTCACACTTGGTTAGCAGGTGAAATTGTTGGCTGGATATACAGTATGGAAGGGAAGATCAATATATTACAGCCAGGTATTAGTGCTGCAATCCAATACACGCGCCGGGCTTCGACTGATTGCGTAAACGCAATTACAAACACATGATACAAAGCTGCACGTTTATGCTTCACAGCGTGTGAACTCTATATCAGAGCTAAATATGCACACACGTGCTGGCTGATTTGTACACACACATGCATATAGTAGCTGCAGCCTGAAATTCACACACACACACACACACACACACACACTTCTCTTTGTTCCGCTCCTCTTCACTCACACAGTGATTTGAATGGAGTAAATCATCATGGTGTTTAGGAAGGAGATTGATGGCTGGTCTCAATGGTTTTGGCCACCCTTTCTATTTAGAGCGACAGGTCAGTCAGCCAGTTAAGGATCCGACCTCTATTGTGGCCATCTGACATCTCTATTCATCATCTCACAGTCTGCATCCTGCTGCTGCTGCTGCTGCTGCTGCTGCTGCTGTCTCAAGGCACCGGCTGCTCCTGCCTGGCTCTTTGTGTACAAGTTGCAGCAAATGTCAGGAAGGAGACCATATGTATGCCGTAACATTTATACTGTGATGTATCTCTTCTCACACGGTTCCTTCCTGGGTAGATCAGGTCATTGTGGGAAATGTTGCAGGACTACTTTATGGCAATATCGAATTTTATGATTTTCTACATCTGTGTTGAAGTTCTTTTTATTAGTCAGGCACTTAACCTGTATACGATTTCCCCTCATATAAGGCTGGCACAAATATTTAGTCCTGAATAGACATGAACCTAAAGAGTTAGGACAAGATCACAGCAATGATCTGAAGCCAGGCAACCCGTAGTCTTCAGTGGATTGAATATCAGGTTGGCAAATAAAGCCAGAGAAGCACACTGTCCGTAAAGCTCATCCTGACTTCACCACAGGCTTGGATGCATGTGCCCCAAACTGCACTACCCCGACATGACCGACAGGAAAATGATGTACAGCAAGTCAGGACTGTACAGAGAGATAAGATGATATTCATGTCAAGCTAAGATTTAATAACGGTGCCTCAGTAGTTCAATTGGTAGAGCTTTCAACTCAGCAGATTCAAATCTGACCTGTAGCCCTTTACTGCATTTCATCCCCCTCTCCTTCCACTATCCCGTTACCTGTCTCTCTTCAGCTAGACTATCAAATAACGCCAAAGTTTTGTAGATAAGTATAACCAGGTCATAACCAGTCAGTACGTTTTTTGTATGTAGCATCATCTCTCCTTAATTACAACCAAGTCTGTTTGGATTTCTTTTCTTCCCTTATTGACGCAAAACTTATAGGTCTTACAATACATATATTTGTCCATACTTGGCCCATATAGCGTAAAAAACACTTTATGTGTTTTTATTTTCTGAAGTAGCAATCATATTATTATATACCTCAAATGAGCAGGACCAGTGTGTGGCAGTTTTACCACTTGAGTGCTTTTCTTTATGGTGGTTTTCATTATCTTTAAGGGGGGAAATTGGTTGATTTTCTTAAAATTGGAATAATTATTTTTAACATACAGCATCTGTGTGGAAATAAAGGCTGTGTCAACAAAACACAAAGGTTTATTTGCTCTATTAGTAAAAACAGACGTTCCTGTTTGGTTATTTCCTCAATAAACAGTCAGAATCTCTCCAGAGAATTGATTATCTATTATAATCTATTATATATTACAAATGTATGACAATCTAACTTCATGTACACCATATTTCATCCTTGTCACCCACTCCTCTGTGCACGTATCAGCAAGGATATTAATGTATTTTTCATGGCAGCTAAAAGGTTTAAACCCTAGTTAACATAAGCATTAGACTACAACTATAACCAGACTGATATTAGTAGTAAAATGTGGTGAAATCACATCTACAGACTGGCTTCTAGGTGGCTTCAGCAGGTTTTGTAGTCTGTGATTGAACTCCTTTATACAGACAAGACAGAACAAGAGAGACACGGAAAAACACCATAGGTGTTTTTCAGACAGCAAAAGGTTTGTAAATGTTTACAGTTTTCCATTTACTCTAACATGTAGGCATCACTTTCGTACGGTCGAGTACATCGGTCTCTTCTTGGCATTAGGTGATAGATAAGGAGGTGTCATTGTCAGTGTCAAGTGATACAAGGGGAATACATTAAAAAGGCTCTCGGCGGTGGAGAATAAAGATTTCTCTCATGCACCGTTGAAGGAAATGCCAGGATTGGGTCTTCTGTATCTGAAAAAGACATGACAGGGTGAGAGACCTGGCTGTTGAGTCCACTGTCCGTCCTCTCGCGGCCCCCCCTCATGTCTCTCATAACCAGTCAGTACGTTTCCCCTCTGCAGCGCTGGCCTTGTACCACAGTCATGTTTCTGACGCTTCATTTTCTGTCGTCTGGTTTTCTGGCCCCGGTCTTATTTCAAGGTGAACTCTCCCCCTCGGCCCCTGAGAAGAGAGAGGGAGCGAGAGAGGGAGGAGGAAAAGTGGAATCCTCCAAGGTCACTTTCGGTGTCTCTCCGTTAGAGTTGGTGAGTTCCTGACAAGGCGGAGACAGTTTCAATTTCTCACCGACTGTCAGGAGCTCCCTGTTTTTTAAACGCCTCTGAGACAGATATAAGCAGAGGAAGACGTTGCCCGACTTTTACCGTATTATCTGAGGGGCATTCTTTTCTCCGGCCTTATCTCTCTGTCAGAAATGGGCCTTCAGTGATTCTTGCCAGATAGCTGCTGCTGCTGCTGCTGCTGCCGCTATGGATGCGGATGGACTGTTCAGCAGGCAGATACAGCAAAGCTTCCCCAGATACTGTAAATCTAGACCTGGCTGTTTTTCCACATGTTCCTGCCCCTCTGTAATTGGTAAATCCCGCTGACTGGCAGTTTGACAGAGTTCGGGGGGGGGAGACGATGGAAAGATTGTTCCGATGCACCTTCAGTGTTGCACGTTGAACTTTCCTTGACCTACGTCTTCGATCAAAAGCACAGCCAGAGTCGTCTGTCTTCTTCCAGGTGTCAATGGGAGGGCTTTGATGTGACTTATGGACATCTTCATCTGGCCGCACCGACTTCCAGCCTGTTGTTGCTTTTATTGTTTGGCGAAACAACTCACCGAGGGGAAGGATGCCACGTCAGAACTGGTTTTAGAGGCTCTGACGCTGAAGGGAAATGGGAACTTCAAAGAGAACAAACTATGCGACGAGCTCATGATAACTTCATTTCCTGCATGGTCCTCGCCGTCACTTAGCAGCTTATCGTTCTTAGAGGCATTTCGGTTAATTTTTACAACCCTTTCGCTTTTCTTCGCTATGACCGATTAATGTTTGGGCACTTGGGGAGTAAAAAAAAAAAAAAAAAAAAAAGCAGAGGGGAGGAGTGGAGCGCCTGATAAGAGAGTTGAAAGCAGCGGCGGGGAATGGCGTGGAAGCAATAGGCTGTACTCCCGCTGACTCCTCTTCGGGGAGATCCCCCACGAGTGCCGTCCTCGCCGTAGTGTGAGGAGAGGCTCAGCCAGGGGTCTTTGAAGTACTGCTCTGTTATGACATGGATGAACTCATTTGTGCTGCTTTTTATACGATCAACGCACCACGGCTGAAGACGGCACCCTTTAAAACAACCACTAACAGTTTGGAGACTCCTCAAACATCGCCAGAGTACAACGCGCCGCTTTTTGATACTCCCCTCTCAAGGCGTGCAAATCCGGTTCCTAATCACGACACTTGTTTAACAAAATGCTTCGGGGTGCGTTTTCACCCCGTCTCTTCTGCGGATGAGGATTGGTTTATCACTGACATTTAGCTTGATCTCCATTTTGGAATATGTAAATTGCCAGCTGTTGCGGGAGGAAACAGAATGCGACATGAAGATGTCATGCCATGTTGCTGTTAACCCCTCTTCAGCTCTGACACCGCAGCTGCCATCTGCGTGTGCGTGTGGCAACTCGCATGTTGGACTACAGTTTTTTTCATCTGGCAAGATGAGAGCAGCTCAACATGGAGAAAAAAAGAAAAAAAAAGCAAGCGACAATTTACAAATTGTTAGCGAAAAAAATCTGCAGTCTATTTGATCAACCTGAGGTCGTGTTCTAGCTTCTTTTTGTTCCGCCGTGCAGAAACCAAAAGATACTGAATGAAACCAGCATTTATGACAAAGTGAAAGCAGCAAATTCTCCCCGGAGCCAGCTATTTTTAGGGGGATTATCGCTTGAAAATGTTGAATATTAACTGATTAATATCCTGCCAGCTTTACTACAGTTCAGTATTAAAAACAAAATACGTAACATCTGAGCATTAAAAAGGGTCAAAAATGTCCAGACATTTGTTAACGAGGTGACAGTGGGTTTCATTTGAAAGTCTGTCCCTCAAACTTTCTGCGAAGCGCCAGATGAATCTTTAGAGAGTGAGGAAGGACGTCTGCAAACGTGACCATCCCTAATGCGAAAAAACTATTTTTAACATTATCTTGTAAAATATGTCTGCCTGAGACACTTACACATACATTCATCATCAATGGTTGTTGTTCAACAGTGAGGACAACGACCTCCGACGATCCTCAAGACATCACCGGTCGGCATCTCCTGGTCTCATTGAGAGACGGGTCCGTATGGTGATTTTCCAAGGCTGTAGTTAACGTGTTGTCGAGAGCTCTTGCACTCAAACATTAGAAGAGTGTTGACTTCAAAGGCAGGTTGTCAGTAGTGCTTCGGCTTTTGAGATTGACGGAGAGATTGTGAGCTCCTCATGCACTGCCGGGAAATCTTACCGCTCTGTTAATCTAATATAGAAGTCTCTGAGCAGTATGTGGTATTTGATGTGTAGGTGTTTGATGATCCATTTGCCCTTTGTGCTGTCGCTGACTTTACAGAGGAATGTTACATTCTTGTTCAAAAGAAAGTTATATGTTTAATATGGCACTGTGCCTCATTGTGCGCACCTTTTAATGCTGAGCCAGCCACCTGAATAATGTACCTTTTTTTTAGCAAACCATGGATATGTTGAACTTTAAATTTCTTAAGGTGCAACTTTACTTTTCTTTCTTATGGTCTGGCTAGGGTTTGGGCATAAAAACAACTTGGCACAGGATAGTACTGAGCATGTGTTGGCTGGTTCTGTCACCGCAAACTGCTGGACATTGTCCCGACATTTAATCGAAAAATATCCAGTTGTTGCCACTAACACGGCTGGAAAATGTCACGCTGTGGTCCTTAACTTTAAAGGAGATATATTCTGCTGATTTTCGGGTTCACGGATTCCGATTTTGGTAGTACTAGAATAGGTTTACACGCTTTAATGCTCAAAAAACACATCAGTTTTCTCATACTGTCTAGTACTGCTGCTCTGTATCCCCCCTCTGCCTAAAATGCTCCTGTCTCTTTAAGCCCCTCCCCCTCCCGAATTCCCTGAATATCTGCTCTGATTGGTCAGCTCACACATGCCTGAGCCTGCACTGCTCACCATGTCCTCAACTGGCTCTGTCCTGTTGTCAGCTTCACTTCCACCTTGAATATCGGCATTAAATTGTGCACATGTGGAATGCGTTCTTGCAGAGTGGCTGATTAAAGGCGGGGCTACTGACGAGGCATTTAGGGAGCAGTGTTTTCTGTGGGAGAGAGAAGCTTCTGTTGGTGCAGAGTTTTAACTTTTTAGCTTTCAAGAACTTTTTACATGGACAAGAACAAATATAACACACTGAAGGAAAGGGGGGAAAAAATGGCTCAGTAGGTCTCCGTCATGGCTTAAGGTATTGTGGTTTGGTACGTGTGACAAATTTGAAAATATCTGTGGTTGGCAGCAACTTAAAATGCCAACATTTTTATTCTGGTGACTTGGTCTTGACGCTGTCTGCTCCCCTGCGGCTCAAACCCCAAAACTGAACGCTTTCCCTCTCTGAAAGGTTTGTCTCTATTGCGGGGCTGTTGCACTGGATTGCATTCGCTGGTGCAGGTGTTCCACTGAACTGAAAGTGACAGCCCTCGCTTTTAAAGCCAAACAGCAGATATAACAACAGGATCCCCGGGCTCCCTGGGGTGGGGGGGGTGGGGACTTATTAGCCCTGGAAATATTTTCTAAATTCAGAAGCGTGTTCAATAATTCACCTAGATAGTTTGAATCCACCTCTCTCTCTCTCTCTCTCTCTCTCTCTCTCTCTCTCCTGCCACTTCTCTACCTCTCTCTGCCATTTTGCAAGGTCAGTGGGTGCAGAAGGTTGGGCTTTAGTTGTGTTCTGTCGTCGTCACTTTCTCCTCGGAGCTGCAGGCTGCGACAGAGAGCCGGCTCGTGTGGAGAGAGAGAGAAAGAGAAAGAGAGAGAGAGAGAGAGAACACAAACCTATGAGTGTGTGTGTGTGTGTGTGAGAGAGAGAGAGAGAGAAAGAGAGAGAGAGAGAGAGAGAGAGAGAGGAGCACGCTTGTGCGCTTAGAGTTTCTAGTAAGTCTTGTTTCTAGGTAATAACCGAGCTGCGGCTGCTTGTGTGGAAGCTCTGGGAAGAAAAGGGAAAAAGAAAAAAGAAAAAAACGTGCGCAAGCCCACAATATAAGAGGACGCACTTTACTCAGAGCCTTTTTATTTTCCAGCTGACGTGGGAGAGAGGGAGAGAGCGCGCAGGCTGGACTGGTGGTTGGGCATCACTCTCTCTCTCTATGTGTGTGTGTGTGAGGGAAGAAGAAGACGAGGAAGCTGGCGGTGACCTGCTGGGATTTTAAGACATCTACGTGATTCCTTCCCCTTCATCAAGACTCGCTTTTTTTTCTTTTTTTTTTTTTTGGCTCATCTGTGGACGGACTACTCACTCAGAGCGATGACTGGACTGAATCATCCGCCGGCTCTCGGTCATTTCACCAGCGAAGACAGCCTCACCAGCAGCAGCATCACCACCACCACCACCCGCCCTTAGAATATAAGGCTCCCGTGAACAAGTCAGCATCCTCACCGTTGTCCAACAGCCGGGATTTACACTTTACAATGTCTTGAGAGCGCGACGGGGAGGCGACGAAGATGATGACAGTGAGTATGCGCTCGCTTGTGACGCCGCATCCAAGGGCCACTTTTAGCTCGTTCGTGCTCCTAACGCAGGCGGTGACTTCCCGATTTATGCCCCGATGATAGTGGATGGAGTTGGGAGAGGGGGAGAGGAGGAGGGTGGGTGGGTTGTTGGATGGAGGGGTCAGTGTGGTCACTGCTATGATGGGTGTCATCTATCCGCGGTGATGGTGTGTGTGATGTTGGGCGTTTCTGTCCCCGCTGTTGCCGGGGGTGATATCAGGTTCCTCCTGGGACTTTATTTTTTTTATTTCTTATTTCTTCTTTCGGGAAGGGGAACATTACATCATGCGAGGAATCAAAAGAAACGCGCGCGCGTGATATATAACCTGTCTCGAGGTCGATCATATGTTCCCAGGTGCGACCACGCAACTGTCATGCGTGCAGAGGTGCCACTTGGAGTGCGCTCGACGCACGCAGAGACTGGGCGTGTGCGTTGATGTCCCCCTTGCGAGCCACCCAGGAGAGAGCGAGAGAGCGAGATAGGGCGAGGGGCTGGAGTTGTGTGAGGGGTAGTCTAGTCTTTGACATAAATTAAACGCCCCCCCCCCCCCTCTTCCCAAACACCCGCCAGGCTGCGGGGTGGGGAACGGTGCAGCTGTCAATTTGCATGTATTTGTGGCCAAATCCAGCCTGTATGGTCCGCCTGCCTGCCTGCCTGCCTGCCTGCCTGCCTGCGCCTCGGTTAGTTAATCCCACAGCGGATCAGCTTTAGCGCCGCTCCAGCCTGCCGTCCGCCCGCCTTGCACTGCCTCCCCCCGTCTCTCTCTCTCTCTCTCTCTCTCTGCCTCATTCCCTCTCTGTGTCTCATAAACAGACACTTTAAATGATTGCATTATTTTTAATCGGGCTCATGTGACCGCCGCGTATTGACGCGATAATATCTGGGAACCGGAGCGCCGCTCGAGGAACGCATCGAGCGGGCGATATCTGAAAGGCGATCGCAGCTCGGATACTTCTTCTTCCTCCTCTTCTTCCTAGTTTGGAGACGATAAAAACCTGAATCCGGGTGTTTTCTTCCCTCCAGAGGCTGGTAGCCTACTTGAAGGGTGACAAAGCCGAGATGACAGGCTGGTTCACACACCGCGGGGACTGGTGACCGCGCAGTGATCCAGCGCGTTTGATGAGCACGTCGGTAAGGCTGTTCTCCGCTCTGCTGGCTGGTTTCTATATTAAAATAGAGCTTCCATGCTATGTTTTCAAGCCTCAGTATCTTCTTAATCGTGGCCGTCTTAGGTTGATTTCAGAGCATTAGGCCATAAGTAGGCTGGTAATGTTGTGTGTGCACTTAAGCCCTCCCCCCTAAACCCACAGGGGCTCCTGGAGTTTGTCATGTCAAGAACCGGCAGATCGTTGGAAGTCATCCCAATGAACCGAAAATTGGTTTATTAAATGCTGTTGCTGCCTGTATAGGAGGATAATGAGCGGGACACTGGGAGGGAGAGAAATAACTGAAGGTCCCAGCCCCCCAACATCATTGCGATATGATGTCAAGCTGAAGACAGCCTGCCACCAGGTCACAGGAAACTGTGGCATCCTCACAGCAGCTTCGCTCCCGTTCTTGTCGAGGCTGTTGGCGTTTTTTCGAGGAGGAATGCAAGATCCTCAGCAAAAATTGGCTCATGTCTCTACACCGCATCAGCAATTTGTGCACCCAGTCTTCCAAGATGCTGAGTCACATTGCTTTTTTCCCAACTTAGATCTGCTCTGCATTGCCCCTTGACGTCAACAGCCGGCGTCTGCACAGGTGTGGTCTCGCCGAAGAAGGCTTTTCATCACGAGGACGGTACTGTATGAGCTGCAGTTTGCTCCTCTTGTGTAAGAGGCAAAAACAACAACAACAACAAAAAAAAAGGCCTACTGTAAGCCCTCGTGGTCTTAACCAGTAATCAGCAATCTTCATAATTAATTTCCTTTCCACAGCAGCTCATAATGTGGATCAGGCAGGAATGTGTCGTTAATTTCTCTTTGCCCTGAGAGAAATTTTGCTGCTCCTTGCTTTTCATTAACTTTTAAAAGTGGTGTGAGGCACTATGATAATGCACTCCTGTGGAGAAAAAGACTGATAACTCGGCGAGAGGAGGCTCGGGGCAGGTGGAGATTTGTGGAGGGCCGTAAACAACGCGGACTTTTCATTAGCCGTGAACTAATCAGTCAGTCGGTGATTGGGAGCTCGGCGGGAGCATCGCAGTCAAGGTTAGACAACAACAACTCTGGACTCATCTGTCCGTGTCACAGTTTGGTGTGCTGTTGTGTATCAGCGTGTCGGTGTCACTCACTCTCACCCCTCATAACACCCTGTTTTGTCCCCGCGGTGCTGTGCAGATGTAGCAGTGGGTGGTGGGAGATTACTCTGACACATCCAGCCACACGGCTCCGCCTTCGCTGTGTGTGTCAAGCGTCGCACAAGCTGACACACACGTACACATTCACCGATGCAGAGGAATGTGTGATCAGTTAACACAGGCTGGTACAGCTGTATAGCGGACGGCTGGTCAACGAGTCCGAGAGAGACGATGACGGCATGATTCTGTGCAGAAAAGGAAGTTCCTGCGGGACAGGAAGTGCTTTGTGGTCGCCGGTCTCAAACCACAACACTGCTGTGACTAATCTGTGGCTTCACACTTCCCTAAAATCTCTTTTCATTTTTCTCATCTCCTTCCTCCTTCCCTCTCTTTTCTTTCTCTCTCTCCTAACAACTCTTGTTGTTTCTGAAGTTCACTCCTTTTCTCTGCTCTGTTGTCGTTGCAGGATTACCGGGAGGATGGCATGGACCTGGGGAGTGATGCATCCAGTCGCTCCAGCTCAGAGTCCAACTCCAACAAGGTCACGCCTTGCTCCCCTTCTCTTGACCTGGCCACTTTGGAGGACTACAAGTCCTCCCCCTCTCTGGACCTGGTCACCTTAGAGGACTATGAGGAGGACGAGGACTACCAAGAGTACAAGAAGAAGGTGATAGAGGAGTGGGAAAGCGAGTACGGCGAGGACTACACCTCTCCACAGCCTCCTGGTCAGGAGGAAGGCGGAGGGGGTGTTGTGGGGGTTGATGGCCTTGGCGAAGGCTACAGGAAGACAGTGAACAGTCGCAGCCTCGCCGAAGAATTCCAGGAAGTGAAGACCGTCCCGCCCCTCCCCAGCGGACGCACTGCTACCTCAGCCGCAGCCGTCCCAGAGGAACTGAAACAGAACGGCAATCTGATTTTGCCCCGGAGCAGCCAGCTCGACTCTCCCGGTACACCACAAGGGTGCACAGGGACTCCCAAGCCCAGGCACCGCAGCTCCAGTCATAGCAGGGGGAGCCGCAGCACTGGCGGGGGTGGTGGTGGCAGTGGGGGAGGCAGTGGAGGGACAGGGGGACGGATGGGGGGATACAAAGAGGAGGAGGGCGTAGAGGAGGAACCTCTGCCCACCATGGACTGGGCAGCCCTGGAGAGACACCTGGCTGGGCTGCAGTGCAGAGAGCAGGAGAACCAGAACCTCAACCAGAACCAGAACCACAACATGGGCAAGACTAACTACACCTCGGTAAGTGCCCATCTGTCTGGGGTTTTTATGCTTTTCTGCATGTGTGTCAAAGGTTATCTCTCATAATTTTTCCTCCCACGCTCTGGTGATATCTGTAATCCAGTAGTGATCCGTGTCAGATGGACCCAGGAATCATGAGGTCAGGTTAGCTGGAGTAAGGAGGAGGGATTAGTCAGCTAATGTAGCGCTAAGCTATGTGGCACAGGCATCAACGTGACCATCATGGAAGTCTGGACTGTGCGTCAGTACAGAGAGTCCAACAGTGCAAGTAAACTGGGCCCGGTTACTCTCAGACGCGTTGGTATGTCACAACCTGCTGACCTTACCACCTTGTATCTGTTTAACCTATTTTCAAAAATGTCGATGTACTTTGTTGTGGCCATGTCGTGTTTCCACCAGAAGAGGTCAGTGTTGCACTGACATTCTGCAGAGAGCTGCTGCAGGCTCTTATTAACGCACAGGCAGCTCCAGCGCTAAAGACTGCTTTGATTCACTTATGACATCACTCAGTCTAAATCACAGCAAGCGTCTTATGATTTATTGTTAGTTTGTGGGTCTAGAAGGGTGTATCTTTAAAAACGTTTAGTGAGGAGCAGCAGAGGATTGCTTAGCAGCCACAGTTCCAGTGCTTTCACTTCGCTCTCATGTCACTAAGTAAAAACTAAGCCAGGGCAAATGTGTTTGTTGAGAAAAGGAGGATTGCTGTTCTCTTTTGGTATGCGAGCACCAAGACCTTTTCCTCAGTGCACACAGACAATGGCTGCAGCCAGTGCCATTGTGAGTGTGTTGTGTGTGTTGTGCGTCTTTGTTTGTCTGTCCTGGAGGCCCTCTCTGTCTCCCTGAGGCATGTCAGGAATGCAAGCGGGAGACGTGGGGGATGAGAGGAAGGAAAGAGGGAGGAAAGGACAGGAAGATGGTATCTTTAGAACCAGGCACTTCAGGGGCCACATGGCTCGCGTGTTTACGTCAGTGCTCATTACCTGCTGCCCGTCGTAACCGAGAAGGTCACCTCCTGGTTTAGCTTTAGTCTGGGGAAAGTCTGCTCTCCCTCCGTCTCGCTCTCCCCGGGCAGTGGTCTGTGATATAATTGACCTGGGTGGAGGAAAATCTCTTGAAAGGGAGCCTCTGTCTAAACATGTGGCCGCCGTCGTCCGCCTGCACACACATTCACACACACATGCACATCTTTGCTCATTCGCGGTCTCTGCTGGTGTCTCACATGTGTGCACATGAAGGCGTACTCTAGGCCTGGTGTGGGAGATAGAGATAGCCCAGTCCTGATGGCGATAAAGTGCAGCAGCTTCCAGCTGTGTCTCCTGTAACGAGGAAAAACCGACGCGGGCCTCAGATTTTGATGGCTCTGTGTAGATAAGAAACTGGAATTAGCCGTGTAATCCAACCGGAGCAGGGAGCAGAAGAGATATAGCGGAAAAGACTGGAGAGGAAACCTCATATCCTGGACAATCCTACTCTTAAAATCATTTAAGTGCTTTTGCTACTTCTGTCCAGGATCATACCGGACAATCCATTACCGAGCTTCTGATGTGCATCCTGTCTCCGAGCTTTCAAGTATGCTAACCTGCTAACAAGAGCACAAAAGCAGTCAAGTGTCAGTTTAGAGACTGAGACATTCCCCTCAAGACGTCCCCGGTGTCTCTCTATGTCAAGGGGCATCTGAGTTTCTTAATTCTTAAATTTGCAGGACTTAGCCGACACCCTAGAGAAAAGGGGGGGCTGGCTCTTTTAAAATGTTGTTAAATATTTAGTCATCCTCTCAGGCGGGACGCACCACCAGCGACGAGATGATGCGCGTGTTCATGTATGAAGGGGTCTGTCTGTCTGGGATGTTCGTCGGGGTCCAGAGGGACGGAGATATTCATGCTTCAGTAGAGCTTCAAAAGCATCTGTGCTTTTTAGAAAGACGGGACACAGTGAGCTTCAGAGCTAATAATCCATAGTGGACGCTAAGTGCAGCAGCTACAATATGCCTTATACACACATTTGCTCATATATATACAGAATATATGAACATTTACACACATGTCACTCAGATTGACAATTTTTCCTGTTGATTCTTTAGCCTCGCCTGTTCAATCATAGAGTCTGCAGGTCTTTAAAAAGTTAATTTAGCTTAATGTAAAGGAACACTTTGCAATTTTTGGAAGTTCACTTATATACTCTCTTGGAATGAGTTTGATGAAAACATCGATACCACTCCCTTGTACATTAATCATGAGGCTACAGCCATCAGCGGGTTATCTAAGTATATCATAAATATGTAAAACTAACAAATCCATCTCCACCTCTAAAACTCCCTAATCAACACTTATAATGTCATGTTTCTTGAATCTAGTCAAAATCTAAAGTGCAAACACAAGAAGTTCTGGTGTTACAGGGCATTAGTGCCGGACCAATTTCAAACTGAGCAATTACTGAGTCCAGTCGCACTGATCTTTCACCACATCGTGTGCTGCACTAATGGATTGACACAGACTACTTCCCTTCATTTATTCTGCATGTTGTTTCAATTTTAAATCAATAAACCAGTCATATTGGAGCAGGTGTGTTTAGTTTAGGGTGTGGTGTCTGGCTGCTTCTGCCTGCAGGCTGTGGGTGTGGGATCAAGAGAATTCATGAGGATGAAAGTCAGGCTGACCTGTTTGTAATTTGTTCCTAATGAACTCTGGAGTCGCGTGGCTGCGAGGGTCCCACGGGGACCTCAAGTACACCAGAGGTAACACTAGCACGAGCCCTGCGTTTAGCGCCGCACCCCTGAAAGGTAAACAATAATATTATTCCTCCGAGCTGGGCACGAGGTGAAAAAGGCAGAGATGGGGTCATTCTACATGAATGGATATCCATGCTCAGAAATCTACCTGTGTTGTCTAAGGTGCACACTGGAAGAGCACAAATTCATGCCTACAGGCTATTTCTTTTTCAATCTCAGCGTGCACACGCCCAGACTTACTCACACAATTTAAAAACACCCCATGGGCAAACTGTGGTTATAAAGATATGGCCTGTGCTGAGACCTGCCGCACCACTCCTACTTCGCAGAGACGAGCTCACGCACACACACACGCACTCACTCATGAACACAAGCACACACATGAACACACGTCGACTGAACTGAACTCCGAACCACGCCTGAGCATTTACTCCAAGTGTGGGTGCGTAGCCTCACATGAAACAAGCTCTGGGAATATATCTGTCAACCAGCAGGCACCAGTCACACCGTTTAGGCAAAGGTTTCACACACTGACACACTAATGCCTCGTGACATCTGTGAAATCCTTAATATACATATTCATACTGTACAGTAAAGAGATTAAGCATATTGCCCCTAAATAACCCTAGAGCCTATTTGGGTTCTTGAGCATTTTGGGGAATTTGTCCATTGTAACTGTGAAACGGGCTGCAGTGTAATCCCTCTGGGCACATGCACGTCATTAGCGTACATCTATAAAAAGCGTCTATATTTTTGCTGCCAACAGGCTCAGATTTTTATTCTTAGTCTCTGACAACATTGTGGAAAGGATCTCTACCTAGAAAAACAGCTTTGTTAAAGGGCAAGATCCTTTTTTTTGTGTGAGAATGTCAGGAGAGGCGCAGACGTAAAGCTGCGGTATGTGACGTATTTAGAAACACGTCTGCTTATATAGTCCTATATCCCTGAACTCTACGATGTCTATGTACAAGTCTGTTTCTGCTCTAATGTTTGCAAATGCAAATGTAAACATATGACTTTAATATCCATATATCAAGAGCTCTGTCTCTGTTTGTTTATAGGCCTGTAACAGAGCTGCATAGTGCACCTTTAATGGTTTATTTTGACCACACCAGAGTTGGTGATTATTGGAACAATGGAATGATGAACCAAGAAGGTCTTGGTGTGTCTCAGACGGGATCCTGGTTGAAAAATACAGAGGTTATAAAACACAACATCTGCTCACATCAGTCACAACAGTTATCTTTTGTTCAGTCTTACCATCTTGTACTTAAGCACAGCAGGACGGTCTTCTCATGTATCATCTTGTTTGGTAAGGTCTGTGTAAATGCCACACAGAGCTATATAATTTATGTAATTGCATATGTACAAATTTACCTTGCATCTGTTTCCAGCTGTCTGAGGAAGTAACCTGTCAGTGAGCATCTAACTAATAGGAAGGCGCTGCTCAAGCACACCATATCATATAAACAGTAAATTTTAAAAAAAGGCCAAGAGCTGAACCAAGTTGTTCAAGCGTGAAGCGCTCTGCCTCAGAAAGGCACTCGAGGGCTGCGCAGAATAAGAGGACGGGAAGGAGGCAGAGAGTGGTTTGAGAAAAGAGCAAAAGCAGAGGTTTTATGTTTCCCTCTCTCTACTCTGTTCTCTGTGATCACGAACAAGTTCAGCAGTTGAACTGCGCTCGCAAACCCTCCACTTACAACCTAACTACCACCCTCTCTCAGTTCTCAGACTGTGTACGTAGAGGGAGAGGCCCGAGAGTAGCAGAGGATGGAAATTGTAGGGTTTGAGAGGTCTTGAGTGCCGCTATAGTGGATATAAATAGCCAAAAGTTAGCAAAGGAAAAACAAAGCAGTGGAAGCATGAATTAAGGTTAGGAGAATGTAGAGGGTGATAGGAGGGATCATAAGCGACCTGCCGGAGGGGGGAGGGAGGTGAGAGTGGGCTCAAAATTTGAGGGAGCCAAAAAAGGCTGCAAGAATGGAGGAGTAGTCAACATATGTATGGGTAGGAAGAGGGAGGAACTTCAGAGACGGGGGGCTTTTATCCAGGTGTGGAGTTCGCTCTCTGAGGCTCTGGTGTCTGGTTCAGCCCACATGGCTTAACCGCTGGTCCTCGTGTGTGTGTGTGAGTGTGTGTGTGTGTGTGTGTGCATGTATGTGCCGGTACCAGCTGATACACGCCCGGCCCTCTGCACACCACAGCTCACACACACTCGTCTCACACACACTGCCTCAGTCGAGCAGTTTTCTGTCTCCTATTAGTCCACACACACACACACGCAGGCAGGCAGGCAGACACTCACCTCACTAAATCACAAAGGATATCTTTTTCTCCTCGTGGTATCCAGACAGTCTGCCAGTGTTGGTAGATGTGTTTTTTTCTCCTCTTCTTTTTTTTTTTTTTTTTTCATCAGTGGAGTATTTTTCCTCTCAGCTTAACCTTGGATTCCTCACAGGAAGTCGGGCACTTAACTCAGGTAAAGCTGAAAAAAATGACCTCTTGTAAGCAGTGCAGAAGGTGCTTACTGTTGGGCTTTTCAGACCCTTTTGTACATTATATGTGTGTGATGTGGCTCTAGTCAAACCAAGACAAAACTTCAGAGAGTTCAGACTAAAAGTCAGAGAGATGTAATTATAGCCTAGGGGCACCGCATTCCTCTGCTTTTGTGTTTGTGTCTCACAGAAAAGTTAAATATGTGGAGATGTGAAGTAGAGCCAGCTGCACATCCGTCCGCGGATCTCAGGTTCCTCATTCTACGTGAACAAAGAGCAGGTTCACGCAGGCTGACCATATGTTGGTTGCTACTTGGCAAGGACAGAATATCATCAAATATGCAGCGCACATGTATTTGAATCCTGTTTTAAATAAGCAAAGCCTCGTGCTGCACACCTGTTTTGAATGTTCCTCTACCTTGAGGTGCTGAGGAAGCGTGTGACACACCGAGCAGAGCTCAGAGAACTGGCCCGAGACAAAGCCCTACTGGTCAAAATGTCTGCATTGCCTTTGGATACCTTGTGACACACGCTGAATTTTTAATTTGCACTTGCACACACACCAGTGAGAGAGCTCTGGCGACTGACTACACACACTTTCTGAGCATTAACCTGCGTGGAGGGAGCGATGAGGCCGTCAATTCAGAGAGATAAACAAAAGCATGCAAATGAATTTGTTTGGAGGGTCTTCTTGTATACATGCGGAGTACAAATCAAGGAGAAGTCAAATAAGAAGGCGCAGCTGGCCTCGCAGCTGATGGTCTTTTGCTTGAGGGAACAGAAACGGCAGAAGCAAAACATTAGAACAAACTACCTTAAATGGGTAAAAATCTGATTGGGAGGGCTGAGCAGCCTGTCAGTTAGCTCCCTCAGCACTGGTGATTCAACACACTCAATCAGCCAACTGTGCCCGACGGCCAGCTGTCTGCTCGGAGTGTTAGTTAGGCAAAGAGGCGAAGATATACAGCCGAGTTTGTTGTTGAAGTGAGGAGCCCGGCGTGGCCTTCAGCTGAAGTCAGGCTGCCTGTTATTCCATGTTTTGTCTGGAGGGGGTACGCACCTGCACGCGCACCTGCACCCATGTAAAAATCAAAGCTTGCGCTGTTCAGATTGACCTGCAGGCTGGTTTGGTCGTGCTGCATACAAGCCGTAACCAGGGGAAACATAAACATCCGAGACATAACAACGGGTTATTAGGTTCGAGACAGGAGTGGTGCTGTCTGAACTGCCCTTATCTGATGTCAAAGTACAGTTTAATCAGCTGCGTGGTGAGCTCTCCTCGTCTGCACAGGTAAACAAACGCAGAAACACTCAGAGCTGTTTGTGTTGATGAGTAATGATGACGCTTAAGGTGTAGGAGAACTGATAAAGCTTCCTGTTTGGTCCCTGGAGGTGTGCTTAAATACATTTTTAAGGGTACTTGTACTCCATTTTTCTGATACTTCATACTTCATTTGTATGGGTAACTTTCACCTTTTACCAACTTGATCCTTCATTTTAGGCTTCATTAGGCTCCACATTTTCTGAGTGCAACACCAAACACAAATCCCAGGTCAAACGTAATGTAGGTGCTGACTACAGACAATACTCATTACGTCATCATGGTGTCATGTGTTGAAAGCTTGTATGTTGAAGCAAACGCTGTGATCCGACCCTCTCGCTGAAGTCACATAGTGCAGAAACAAGTGACGGCACAAAGCGCAGCCCCCGGCGACACATTCCACCACTGTTGGTCTGGTTGATCATCCTCATTGATACGCAAAGAGTCACACAAACACACCCTCCCTCTGATTCACCCCGCCATGATTCACCGAGTTCAGCATGTTATATCCTATCTGCCATGAGAGTCAGCTTAGCCTCATGCCAAGCTTCCAACCCAGTTTCTTACACAGCTGCAAATCTCTACCTTCTTGTTCTTCCTCTTCCGTTCTTCTCCCTTTCTCCCAGACATCTCCTGTCCTTCACCACCATTCCCACCCCTGTTCCCTGCTAATTGTCCTCTTCCTCAAGCTGTCGGGAGGCATTACAGCCTTATGTTCTCACGACGGCAGAATACAGCAGGAGACCATTTCCCCCTCTCCGCCCTGTGAAAACTATCAAAGAGGGGGCGCGGGCCGTGAGTGGCAGAGCGTGCTGGGGAGGAAATGGGGATTTATGTAGTAGCGAGGAGACGGCCCTCTAATGTTATAACTTCCTGTCAGTCCTCATACTGCAGCGTCACCACAGAGCAGAGCCGAGCGCACACGCTCAACTCAGGGTGGCCTTATAAGTAAGAGTGAGGCTGAGGAATAGAGAAAAAAAGAAACAAGGTTTACTCTGAGGAGGCAACAAAAGAGTGAGAGCTGGAAATTCGGAGAGACGGTTTATGTTTTCTAAGCAGCGAGGGATTTTAAACTGCTATCCATCACCTCTCCTGTCTGTTGTCGGAGGAATAAAGGGGTTGAGTCACACACACACACACACACACACACACACACACACACACACACACACACAGAGGCCTGTACTTGTGTGTGTGCTTGCGTGTACAAGTGTGCTCATTTGGGTGGAGCTGAAACATGAAACACTGGTCTTTTCTGCTCCTAATTACAGAGCATGTGGGTTTGGGTGTGTGTGTGTGTGTGTGTGTGTGTGTGTGTGTGTGTGTGTGTGTGTGTGTGTGTGTGTGTGTGTGTCTGAGAGAGAAGTGGGTTGTGATCTGGTCTGTTTTTATCGGGCTAAAAATACGTGCTCAAATCATGTCTAAACACCCACACAGACCCCAACAAAACAAGGGTATTTTTGCCTGTATGTTATCTAAGACGTCTGTTCGTGTGTGTGTGCATGTGTGTGTGTGTATGTGTGAGACAGAGAGAGAGGGGGGAGCGAGAGCGAGAATTTGTGCCAGGTCATGCAGAGAGCTTCATCTGTTGCTGTAGCAGAGCACTTTTATCTCCTCACAGACTCAAAATTCAAAATAAATCATTCCATCGGACCGAGGCAGGGCTGCAGCTAACGATCACACCCTTGATCAGTCAGTCGCTTTGTCGGTAAAATGGCAGAAAAAAGTGAAAGTTGCCTGTTTCAGGTACATCACACACAACAAAGAAAGGCAGCTACCAGTCTGGACTGCTAGCTGCACGGCTAACTGAGTTAAGTAGCTAACAGTAAGCAGGAGTTGGTGCCTACAGTGGCGATATCGTGCCCCCTATTTGTTTGGAGGATGAATCTGAAATGTGGCCGGCTCTTCCATAATGTAATAATTACAAGTTAGTCTGCTGGTTATTTCTCGCTCAATCGGTCATTTTGGTCTATAAAATGTCAGACAATAGAGCAAAAATCTACATTTTTCACAGCTGCAGTTGCTGCTTATAGATGTGATTGTCAGTGTCGATTGGTTTTCCGCATCAGATGAAGCCGGAAGTAGCTTGAGAGTGAGATATCTTACGTCCGTCTTAACTCTTTTAACAGTTGCGCATGTACATTGGACAGAATCAGGTCACGTCGTATTAGCCCGTGTTCCATGTAGCAAGTCATATAAGCATAGTAATCATTTGTCAAATCTTTATCATTCACTGCTTACTTATGGAGCGATTAGAAATACACTGGATAGTGAAAATCTGCAGGAGCATCAGCCATATTTTAAGGTGAAACAACCTATCTGATAACCCATTAGCAGCATTTAGACAACAGCTAACATTAGCATTCAACCACTTTCTGGGCAACAGTATATTGATAGTGTTACACAGCACAATAGTTTAATTTTGAACATTTTCAACACATTTAAAGCAGTGAAATGAAAATGATCTTTCAGATTCTCTACATTTGTACGACTTGGGAAAAGGAACAACTGCAGTACGAAATCAAAGCTGCTTAGAGGAAAAATGGCCGCCGTATGAATATGGTCTATTGACAGTCACAAGTATGCAAGTGCTCTACTAAAAACATGTCTGTAGATTAATCACCTAATTGTTTCAACACAAACTAAAGTCAGTTCTCTCTCTCGATTTGATGATTTCTTGTTTGCTCTCTCCAGTTTTTATCCGTAGTCAAGACAACAAGAGGCACATCTCGTCCGTCTCGGCTGCTTAGTATTCACTGTGACTCACAGCTCCTGCTTCGTAACGACTTTATAGCTGCACAAGTTTAATTGGTGGTCATCTATTCATTTACTCAGCTGGTCTGCAGATTTACTGGTGCATTTGAACATGTGAAACAAACATTAATACAGCCTGGTGGTCACAGCATGCTCAGTCTTCCCACCACCAACTGTAGACAGTCCTCATTAGAACAACCTCTGGTGGATGATCATGAGACTGAGCCCACACACACATACACACACACACACACACACACATGCACTCCCTGGCCTTCCACATCAGTTCCTCCCTGTCAGAGTGAGCTCATTACTGCCAGAATCTGGCCCTCACACTGAGCCAACCTGCTTTGCTATGCAGTGTTTTTACACTGGCACAAAATGTCAGCTCGCTAAAAGCATCTGTGCTCCCCTCTCCCCGCTGTGAAGGAGAGCGAGGCAGACTAACGGAAAGAGAGGGGAAGGAGGAGGAAGATGGAGAAAAGTGGTGAAAAGAAAGCAAATGTAGCTATACTCAAAGGCCAGAGACAGAGAGAGAGAGAGAGAGAGAGAGAGGGAGGGAGGGGAAGGAGGGGGTAGATGGCAAAGAGGCTGAAAAGAGAGAGGGCAAGCTGTTTGTCGGAGAAAGCGAGGAGGCGTCGCAGCATGACTGAGAAGCCTGTTTTTTCCATGAGCTGTACGGAGTGTTACGGGGCATTATTTACCACCTACAGTATCGTTTCCAGCTCACCCGAGCAGAGTGAACCTCCGCGCTATTCACTCCGTCATCAGCGACTTATGATAGGGTGTTTCTTATTTCTGCTTGCGTCTATAAATATGCCAACATGGCAGAGTTAAATACACACGAGTGGTGTTTTGATGTGCGGGGAAGACGGGGATGAGGCCAGCCGAGCTACAACACTTCCCTCACAGCGAGAGTGACACACATAACAGCAATTTCTCTGGCTCTGTGCGGACATAAATTACATACTGCTGCTGAAGTTTGCCATTAGGATCAGCATACAGCTGTGTTTTAGCAGAAAGGCACTTGTCTTTTAGTTCTTAGAGTAACACCACCCAGTCGAACGTCTCATTATGTGGCCGGTGTGTGTGGGAGGCTGAACTGCAGTCTGCCTGCTGTCTCCTCCTGTCTCCAGTTAATAATCTTTGTTCTGAATCTTCTTTGTGCTGATTTAGGCCGCTTACATAATCACGGTTATTGAGTTTGTTTGCTGTCGCCATTTAACTTGGTTAATGCTCATTAGAATTTAAGAATCGGGAGCTACACGCTTCACAGTCTGGGTTGTGCCAGGTATTGTTTTTCTTTTTCTGGTGCAGATAAAGAGGTGGTGTCTCAGTCTACACCTGTGCCGTGACTCATTGCAAAAGCATGTGAAGGTCAACAGGGAGGGGGGTCTTCAGGGTGACTGCTGCCATGGTGATGGAGGAGAGAAAGAGGCTTTGCTTGTGGCTCAGAGATGTGGAACATCAAAGTTTGTTTTTGCTCCTTGTGTGCGTGCACGCGCCTCAGCGTGGATCCCAAAGAGAAATCAGCGAAACGCCTTTGATTCGACACATTTGAAGCTGTAAAGATCTTAATAGTGAAGCTGGAGCATGACATCATTGACTCACATCTACAGGGTGTTGCCTTTTGTTTGATGTTGTTCACCCGTTAAGCCTGCGGACCCGCTGAAATAGTCGAGCTGTAGCTTCACCACCCTGCTCATCATAGAGACTTTTGATTGATCCAACTAAAAATAGAGGGAAATCTGTCCGTCTCACACTTGACGGCTGTATTGCCAAGGACCTGAGTAGATTGGATGAGCAGTTCTCGAGAAGAGAAACCTCACCTTGATTGCATGAGTTTAAATAACATTCACTGACTACGATACACCCAGAACCGAGTTGAGAGAGGCCTAGGGTTAATTCTCCCTTTCTGCACTGTTGGTTGTACCCAATTAGTGGTCAGCTAATTTGTGGTTTGATGTTGAATTTTTGATAAGCCTGTGCCTGACCTTTCCAGTGCTCTTGGAACTCGCTATAACTCAGGGTTAGCTGGCTGGCTCAAGTATGAATTTGTGAATTTGCACCTCTGCCCACCAAACCAATCGGTGGCCCGTGTGCGTCAGATGATGCACTTCATTTGAAACATCCACACACTTTAAGAGAACTCAGTTTGTTTCTAAACTTCGCACCAAAATGTTTCAGAGCCTCAGGTAAGCAGATTTGCATGTGATTGTGCTGTGAAGTCCGACAAAAGTCCACAACAAGTCACCAGTTGTTATCCAGAAGTAGAGGGTAGAAAGTACACACTGGAGAAAATATGCAACAACAACCCTGTTGGCTGATGTATTAGCTAACAGCTAACCCAACATATCCAGCAGAAACACAACAACATGAGATTAAAATGGAGAAAAGATCCCTTGACTTGCCATATGTTAGACTCTCCTCGCCAGCCGCTTTTTAATCTATCTGCCATTAATAGCTCAGCTTCACTGTCCCCCCCCCCCCACCACCACCACTCACTGTATGCCCATAAACTCAGCATAAGCTTAACAGTGCTTTTACGAGGGCCCCGTCGGTAGCTTTCGCTGGAAGAAAAACAAGTTTATCGCAGGCCAATGCCATGCACAGATAATTATATCCAAGGTTAGTGTGACAGGACGGGCACTGTTCCAGCCCGCCCCAGCTTGGTATCACCAGAAGGCCAGACCAGAGTTGGTGATGTGCAGGCGCGAGCGGAGAGATCAGAGCAGGGAGCTCATCGATCCACTTCCAGGTCATTAAACCCAAGAGTGGTCTTATCAGGGGGGGAAAGCAGCGTCACCCAATGGAGATCAATACCGGATAGAGAGATCTGGCACCAGAGGAGGGATGAGATAACAGGAGGTGTTTGCAGCTAGCTACCCTTCCAAAAAAAAAAAAAAAAGACACAAATGTAAGATAGAGCAGATGTTTGATTTAATTGCATCAGGATGTCACATTCCCCACATTCTGGTGCAAAGCTGCTCCACTGCTTTAATGGGAGTTGTACAGTGGAGAAACACAAAATGCTGTGTGTGGTTTTGAGAACGTGGTAAGATTTGTGCTAAAATAATTAGCTGATCAACCAATTTGTCAAAAAGTAGAAATTTTAGTAAAAAAATTAGAAGTTTTAAAACACGATTAATGGTTTGAATATGTAGCAAAAATTACTCCAAAGATTTACATTCCAATTGATAAATATAATGGCATGGTGCTTTTTCTGTTTTATCTTATTGTGACTGGAACATCATTGTTTGTTTTGAGACTGTTGAGAGACCTAAACTGTAGTGGCCCAAATCTGCCAAAACAAACATAACTGTGTGCAATCAAAAGGGAAAATAATATAGAAAAATGAATATAGTGATAGATAAATGCATTAAAAAGTGAATTAACAGATAAATATAATTAAACATGTAATGGGAAAGTAAACACGTTTATTTACTATTATAATAGAACCATTTAGTTGCATATTAATTACATTTTTTGAGTTCTTTTATGTCATTACTTTTTTATTTTGGCAGTCTCTTTCCTTAATGTGAAGATGGAATTTTGACATTTTGCACTGTTCCTGACATTAGTTAGATTTGGACATGTTGCAGCATTTTTTATATGTCAGTTTCTGAGTTTTCTTCAGTTGTTTTTCCCCTTAAAAGCATTTTTCATTATTCAAACCAGTGGTCTAAGAATAGAGGGCGTTAAATGCTGAATAAACAATGAAGTCCTATGAGGAGAAGTTGTTATTTGTAATTTTGGTCTTTATAAATACATTTTGAATTGAAGTGATGAATGACGAAATAACTGATTGCAAAATAATACTTAAAGTTCTCCAGAAGCAGGACACATGTTTACATCTCACTGAGATCAAACATTATGGACAAACCAGAAAACAAAGGGGTGGATTTATAACAGTATATGGGTAGAGGTCAGGATGGAGCGATGGAGAAGGGAGAGATTATGTGAGTAGGTCGGCCCGTGTGTGGATTATAGACCGGCCATCTGCCGCTATGAGATTATAATCCTACAAAGAGACAAACAGAGAATGAGGGGAAGATGTACATGCTATGCTATGCCCACACATCATGTGTACTTTGACAGGGAGTGACACATATTTCTGCATATAAAACTATCTAGATTATGAGTTAAATCAGATCAAACGATAAGTAGAAGATTTCACAACTGAACATGGATGAATGCCATCAGTTGGTGGTTGACATTTTTGGACACTTGGTGCTGAAAACACATTATTGGGTTTGTTTTAGTTGTTTTAAAGTGTTGCAGCATTCTGTGTTTGTTGACTGAAAGCAGCACAGAAATGGATTAATATGAAGACTGATTAAGAAGGTCCCTCCTCTGCCCTTTTCTTCCTCTTCTGTCTGTGTCTCTGTCTGGCACGACTCCATATGAATGACATCCAGACCCTGACCCACACCGACCTCTCCCTCCCTCCGTCCTCCACCGTCCTCTCTCCCCGCTGGCCGGCTCTGCTCACACTCAGCTCCTCCCCCTCTCAGTCCGAACCAGACAGAGAGAGGCGACCGGGAGTGTACTCTCTGCTTTTCACTGCTCCCCTCCCTCTCTCTCTCTCTCTCTCTCTCTCTCTCTCTCTCTCTCTCTCTCTCTCTCTCTCTCTCTCTCTCTCTCTCTCTCTCTCTCTCTCTCTCTCTCTCTCTCTCTCTCTCTCTCGTTCTCACACCCCTCCTCCAGTCCTCTCGCTCCCCTCCCTCTTTCGGCTTTGGGGAAGCGGCGATCAGATCCTGCCCTTCTCTCTCTCAGTCAACAGAAAAACAATCCGAACAACAGGGATAGAAAGCAGGAGGTGAAGTCTTAGCTGCCTGACAGGGAGGAGAACTGAGAATTCTTTCAGTTTGGATCGAGGACAGGGTGGGATCCCTGCTCCACCTCCTTTACTCTCCTCTCCTCTCCGCTGGAATACCGCTGCAGGGCTGGGAATCTTGTCCCAGTCCCGCTCCTTTTCCCCTCAGCGCAGCCAGCTCCGCTCTAGGATGCTGTGAGGATGGTCCACCAGGAAAACTGTTCTTACCAGGTAGTTCTCAAGAGTGACTAATTCATTCAGTGTCTTTGCCATTTAACAAACAAACCGGTGTTGATTGTGTTGCTCTTAGTTTCTCCGATTGTCCTGTTTTACCTCCTCAGTTCAGTTCATCGCAGATCCTTGTGTGTCACGTCAAAAACTAGGACATTGTTGCACATGTGTGTCACTGCTGAGACCTGTGTGGGAGTATTCGTCTGTGTTTTGTGCTTACGTGATTGTGTTGTGAATCTGATGGCTGGCTGGTTGCTAAGAGAGCACTTGACTCAAGGGAATAATGTCCCACCCTCCCCTCCACCTCCTCCTCCTGATCCAGCCTCATCTATGCATGCCAAGGAAGCTGAGGTGTGCATGCAAGAGCAAGTTTATGCTGTCATGAATGAAGTCGGTGGGTGTGCAAATGCATGCAGCAGAAGTGGATGCATGGAAGTCAGCGTACGGTGCAGACAAGATGAAGGGAATTTAAATGTGAGTGGCTGCTCGGAGGGTTGTGTGGGTGTGTGTGTGTGTCTGTGTATGTGTGCGTGATTGTGTTGCAACATGTGACAGCCGTGTCCCACTTTGTCTAACGAGGAATTGGGAGGAAAATGAAGGGGGTCGTGATTAAAAGGAAATGCGAGCACATCACAGCCGTGCATCTGCTTTTTCTATAACCAGCTCCACTTGGGAAGAAAGTCTGCAATGCAGTGGAGATAGAGAGTGGGAACAAGCAGAGAGGTAGATGAAAGACAGAAGAGATGAGCTGAATATGCCAGGGGAGGCATCGAGGGGGGAGAGAGATGGAGCGTCTTTGATGGGAAAGAAGCAGGGAAATGCTGCAGAGGAAGTGATGACAAGGAAAACATGAGGGTCCTGGAGAAATGGATTGGCCTTGTGGGTGCACTTAAAGTGTTTTATCAACATGAAACTGGAGAGTCCAGGTCCTCCAACGCTCCCTTTGGAAGCACGTCTGGTATATGAATGTATTGGGAAACAAATGACTGAATGACTAGCTGAAGGCCTTCGAGCAGCGAGCGCTCACCTCTGTGGCATTATCAATACTCATGAAAGCTAAACTCTTGTCACTTTCACACACATCCTCCAAAGAGATCGGCTTTAATAAACTTCCCCTTTGGGTTCTCCGGTTTAGGGAAAAACCACAAAAAGACTCTCACCAGAAACATTTGCATTAATCGCAGCTTCAAGTTCCACATATTTGTATTTGTCCTGTCAGGAGGGCAGATTAGCGCCTCCGTGGTTGAGGGACCAGTTGTGTAACGGGATAAGGATTTCCTGCCATGCTTTCGTGGCAGATAAAAAAAAAAAAAAAGCTGGATGGAGCGGCAGAGAGATGCGAGGAACGAGCAAGCAGATAACCAGAGGAAAGTGACGCCAAAGGGGCTGGAGACAGCAGATGAAAGGAGGAGATGAAACAGGAACACGGGAAGTATTGACAGCGCGGGCTGAGCACAATGAAGGCAGAGATGGGCGGAAAGAAAGCAACGACAGCGGCCCTCTGATGTGACGTGATACGGAGACGTAATAAAGGCAACGAAAATGCAAGGAGGAAAAAAAAAAAGTTTATTGGGGCTGGAAAAGCAAAGACAGATGCAGAGAATTAGAGGAAGCTGGTAAGCTGAACCGAGGGTCCAGGCTCTGATAACAGCGGATCTCGAGAGGCCCCCTCAATTAGACCGGTTACCTGGCAACCAGCAGGCAGACAGCGCCCCTCACACACTCATTCACAGGCGCACACACACACACATCCAGGAATGGAAAGAAGCAATGGGGGGGAAGGAGCAGAGGAGGAAAGGGAACGGGAGGTTTAATGAGGGCGTGAGATGGACAAGGAGTAAACAGATAAAGTGGAAAAAGATGGACGTCAGCAGGGTGTTGTCCCCGTCTTTCAGTCGTCTCCCGGGATGGTCTGTGTCTTATAGGCGATCTCTGTTTTGGTTATCAGCGTCGTTGTTTTCCTCCCCTTTAATTAAGCTGCGGTCCCTCTGTCAAACAACCACGAAAGGCATCTTTTTCCATCTCCATAATGTTTGAGGCAGGCTCCCACTTAATGTCAGAAAGCATTAGCCAATTAAGTCCGAGGCCGACCCGGGGAGAACCAATAAAGCCACCATTTTGACCAGAAACATCTATTGATTTGAGCTGCGTCAATTTTGCAAACAAGGCCCAAAATGTTCATCTCATCATTGAATCAACTGCTGCAGCCGTCCTCTCCATCTCGCTGCTCTTCATTTTGTTAAGTGCTTAAGTGAGCTAAAAGCACGCCGCTCCTCGGTGTGTTTACTAGCGGCCGAGGTCTCAATATGTCGTCCCGTTTTCACGTTCCCTTATGAATCTGTAAATCTCTGCTGTGCGGTATTGCCCGTGTGCCACTGCAGCACCGGCAGGTTGAAGGGTGACGGAGAGATTTATCAGCTCGGCCGCAGCGTTGTCATCATCGGGGGGGGGCGCGAGAACGCTGTCAGCTCGCCAAGGACCCAGGACTTGTGGTTGCATGTCGAAATCACACCGCACTCTGCAGTACTCTTGTGCATGTATGTGAGGATTCACGTGTGTTCTCGGGTCATGCATGTGTATCCACAAGCTTGTGCAGTTTTTCATGCTTAGCTGGGGAGCGGCGAGGGAGTGCTCAGTGTAACAGTATATGAGGTGTGGCCCCCGATGAATTATAAATGAGGACTAGCGGTACAATAGATGCCACTGATGGATGGCGCAGGAATGACAGAACTGATCAATAAGGCCGTACAATGAAGCCAAATGTATGGAATTAGCGACATGATAAATGAGCCGAGTGTGCCAGGAAGTAATTATAGCATGTAGCTCCCCCTGAAACCGCTAATTGTCATGTTTACACTTCTGTTTATGTACAAATAAACAAACAGATTGCACCATAGCGAGGGCACGTTTTTTCACTTTGGACAGAGCCAGGCTGTCTGTTTCTCTTTCTCTAGTCACAATGCAAAGCTAAGCTAATTATTTTGATTGTTGATGAATCTGTCGATTGTTTACTTGGTGCATCAGTTAGGTGTTTGGCCTATAAATGTTAGAAAATGCTGAAAATGTGTGGATCAGCATTTCCCAAAGCCTGAGAAGACATCCTTCATTCTTAAGTTAGTGAGATATTGAGTTTACTGTCATAGAGGAACAGAGAAGACAGAAAATATTCACATTTAAGAGGCTGGAATCAGAGAATTTTTGACTTTATTTATCTTTAAAAAGCACTCTTGCTGATGGCCGTTATTTCATCATGTCATTGACAACTAATCAATCAGCCGCTGCAGCTCTAATTTCCTATTCCTCTAAATGGCCTCGCTGTAATTAATCAGGACGGGAGCCGACACAAGAAAGGAAATATAATGAACTAATATAATCATCCCTTCATCCATTATCTGTACTTGCTTATCCTTTGGAGGGCGGCGGGGGGATTGGAGCCGATCCCAGCAGGCATTGATCGAGGGGTTGGGTAAACACCGGAGAGGTTGCTAGTTTATCTGCTAATAAGCAACTGATATATTAAAACAAAAAAGATTGTTACATCCGGTGTTATCAGTGTAAATGTGAGAGCTTGTCATGGCATAGACTTTTGGTCATATTGTCCAAGAAAGGAACATTTGAGGGGGGGGAATGAATTCTTTCCCTCAAACATACAGCCAGAGGAAAGTGTGGTTTAGAGGTTTGATGTATGTAGAAGGTAGTTTCCCCGGCGAGCCTCTTTTTCCTCCTCATATCATACAATTTGCCAAAAACTGCCCTCTCCCTCTAAGACCGGCCTCTGTGTGAGTTTGCGGACTTCCCGATGGGCCGCCCCGCGCTCCTTTTCGCAGCCCAATTTGTTTGGAACACAGAGCATCGCCATGGAGAAATTCTCACCACGTCGCCATGGCAGCAGCCCCCGTTCTTTTTCCTCCTGCTTTCCAAAATAAGGCCAGATCCGAGTCTGCAGCATTCCTCTCGTATGTGTCAGTAAATGTGATCCGGAGTTACAATAACACACATGTTAAAGGAGCAGTACGTGTTACAGATACAGAAACTTGGGAAACTAGCACAAATTCCATCTTTATACCGAGGAAGGGGCCATAAAGAGTTGTGAGACAAACCGACACAGTGTTCATGAATTCATGTGTCTTAAAATACATCATCTAGGGTTAAGAACACTCTCTGGCTTTGTCTACGGGGGAGGCCGTGCTCGTTGGAATGCATGTAAACTGGAATATTATTGGAATATTCATTATCATTAGCCTTGTTAACTCCTAAATGCCCTAAATGTAAATGTAAACAACTTAGTAGGAATGTTGTCTCTTCCAGAAAGGAAGGGAGAGCAGGTATCCACTTGTATAAAACAAGGAGGGTGAGGACAAATGTAGAGAAGTGTATGTGAGACATCTATAGGGGTCAGCTTTAATAATCAGCCAAAGGAATGTAGTGATACATGTAATGATATAGTATTTTGTTTTAGGGTGCTTTTCAGGCAAATCGTAAAAGACTGTGTTAAAAAACTTCATGTCACCTCTTAGAGCAGTGTTTCAGGGCAATGTGAACATGCCTGCAGAGGGATGTAGCTAACTTGATGGAATATCACTGACAATGGTAAGGGCTCTCCCTTCGGTGACATATTGTAAACAATGCACTGAATGTGTTCTAAAGGTGCAAATGGAGATATTCAAGTCATTTTAAGTCTGGCCACAGTACACAGGACATTTCATGTATATTTGTATAGACTGTTGAAAATGATTGTGAATAAATAGATGGAGATATTGTTTTTTTGGCCAGGGTGCCCGTCCCTAGCTGAGCTAAAAAAGAGTGCATCACGAGAGTAGGTATCAGACATATGCATGCTCACACACACACACACACACACAGACGGACACACACGCCCTCACAGCGCCATTGGCCTTGGATCCCAGGCTTACAGGAGGTGCCAGGAACCCTCTCTCCCACAGTCACCCTCTGTTCACTTGGAACAATAAGCCATTCTGCGTGTGTGTGTGTGTGTGTGTGTGTCTCTCTCTCGTTCGCCCGCTCTCTCAGCTGACCCCACAGTCAAGCGTCACTCTTATTAACCTGAGTGTGTGTGTCTCACAGATGAAGCTAGGACTGCCCCCAGTCTGTGCCCTTGAACTGAGATTGAAGTCATGTTTTTGTGCACATTTGCCAGTGTGTGTGTGTGAGTGCTCGTACATCCCCACTGCCAGCTTCTCGTGCATTAGTAACGCAGGTACGCCCTCCCTCTTGGCCTCCTGTATCCCATTTGAATCGGCAGCACTGACTTCACCTTCACCATGAAGTCAGCCTCAGTAATGAAGCAGAGAAGCATCGGGGCGGCCCCACCCTTCAGCCCCAAACAGGCCACTCTCGCTCACAACTACCAGCAGTTTTATTGGCCTGTGTGTGTGTGTGTGTGTGTGTGTGTGTGTGTGTGTGTGTGTGTGTGTGTGTGTGTGTGTGTGTGTGTGTGTGTGTGCGCGCGTCCTGTCTGCATTGTCGCCCAGCAGCATCAGTCCAGTGTTGGTGGATTCAGGAGACAGCCAGACAATTCGCTGTGCTCTACCCATAATCCTCAGGGATCAACGCTGAATCAACCCCACTTCCTATTTTGCTCATTTAACCCTTCTGTGTGTCTGTGTGTGCGTTCGCTCCAGTGCACTTTGATGTTATCATGCAAATGCATCATTCCCCCACAGTCTTCATCCGTGATTCTCTCCTCTCGTGTTATTCTCGTCTTCTTTCCGTCTCTCTCTGCAGAGTAACAGATGAGCGTGACTCATGTTCATCAGTATCAGTTGGCGTTCTCTCTCCTCTCGTCTCTCTTGTATACCCCTTTGTCCTTTGCTGGCTATTTTATTTCTCATCTGATACCGCTGTCTTCCCGTTAGATCTCTGACTATTTAGTATGATTCATCCTGTGCATCAGCCTGCAGGTGGAGGTTTGATGCTTCAAAGAGACGAGAAACTTTTAACTTTTAACAAGATTTAGCTCTAAAGTCTTAAGTGATTTGTGTTAATCCGAGGCTTATAACAGTGCTATAGTTTCAGTTTGGTGTAGTTATATTTCCAGGAGGGCTGAAACTAACCATCACTTTCATTTGCTATGGATTTGCTGACTATTAATTGTTAGTCATTATATTTTCTGAAAAATGCCGATCACAATTTCCCAGAGCCCAAATTACCATTGTCGAATTGCTTAATTTGTCCAACCAACAGTCTAAAACCAAAGACTGACATTCTATAATTGATACTAAAAGACAAAAAAGCACAGAAAAGTCTAGTTACTTGATCGATATTGTGTATTTGTTATTCCAGCCGTAAGTGTTTGTGCACTGACTAAACAGAGCTTTTAACTGTTGAAAAACAGGGGAGCAATTTGCAAAGCTAGCTGCTCAAAAAATGCAAAAATGAATAATTCTTTACATTTAGGAAAACAAAACAAACTCATGAAATGCATCAGAGTCAGAGACACAAACTGACTGCATAAGAATTACATCAGTAAAAGTCTAAAATGAGCAAAATGAGGCTTTAGATTAGGAAGAAATCTCATCAGAGAATAATTAAAGACTAAAGATCTGGCCATTTCTAAAAAATAATGGATGGAGACGCTGATTAAATCCAATGCAGAAGTGCCTTTAACATGCATTCTTGCTAATGGCCAGCAGGGGGCTTATCCACTGATTGCGACAAGACAAGAAGTCTGATTGTATATAAGCTTATGTGAAAATGTCCCTACTACTCTTTTGAATTAAGATGATAAAACAGGACGTAGGGCGCAGCTACATTGTCGTTAACAAGCTGCTACCATCAGTCAGGGAAGAAGCAGTTCATGTACTCTTCAGCTCAACTTTCTTGTCCAAATGTGGTTGTTTAATGGCTGAAAAAAAGCACATCATGCCAAACTTGGTGCATTAAAGCTGTAGTCCACAAATGAGTCAATGAGTGGCTTTAGACTTGCTGCTACCGAGACATATGCAAAAAGTACTGAGCCCACTGTTTTTGTAGTTGTAAACACTAATTCACTCAGTTTTACTTCTTCTTTATCTTCTTTTACTTCTCAAATATGAGGATTCTCAGTTTTATATCCTCTTGATTGGTTTGTCTTTGGGTTTGGACTGTTAGTCAGACAAAAAAAAGCAATTTGAAGATATCCCAGTGTGGCTCTGGGTAATATTGACAGTTACTTTCCTCCCATTTCACAGGCAATTAAGCAGTTAAACAAAAAAATAATCAGCTGGTTATTCACAAAACTAGAGAAAAAAATCCTGAATGTGCATTCGATTCAATCATTACACAGTAATGGTTCATATGAATTATGACGATAATGGTTTTCCACATTCATGTCATGCCTACAATTTCTCTGTGCAACCTCTTCATGGTTTGTGTGTTGGTGTGAAGTCATGTTACCCTGCGGTGTGGTTCTGGGGCCGTATGTGGACATAATTTTCTGTCTGGGCGGGTGATGACAAATATGTGAGTCACGGGTCGATAGCGTCTCGCTAAGATGAGATCATTACACACCGTGGAGAGCTCAGATTGAAAATGTAAGTCACTGATACAAAGCAGAAGCAATCTCTGTGTGCGTGAGCGAGCGGGGGCGAGTGACTGTGTGCGAGCATGAGGGTTTGTGTGCCAGACTAATGGTCCATTGTGCTCCGTCAGGGTTTATTTAGCTGGCCGGGGCTGTGGGGCTGCTGGCTTTGGAGTCCAGACGGGGCTCTATTTTTACCTTAGCAGGAAAAGAGGGCACACTGCCTCCTCTGTTACATAAACGCACACACTTTTGCATTCATTTTGCCACAAATATGTAGTCTAATGTAGATTTTAAGTGATTCTCCTTCAGAAACGTACGCAGTCGTCAGCTAGTTCCGATAAGAGGCGGCTAGGAAGCTGAAAAATGAAAGAATCAGAATGGAGTCCTTGGCGCAACAGGGAGAGTAAATATAGACGGTGAGAGATAGAGTCCACACACACACATGGTCACACACAATGTTGCCATAAACACACACACACACACACACACACACACACACACACACACACACACTGTGGCTATCCCATGGTTGAGGTGTCTCCTTCCAAACTGGTCACGAGCAGCTGCCGTCCTCACGTCAGGGTGTGAAAACGGGAAAAAAAAAAACACCAGTGTGAGTTTCTCCCTCTCCCTCAGTTTTGCTCTCCCTGGCTGTGAGAGGCCGCCCTGACCAGAGGGTGGAAGGTAGGGAGGGTCTAAAGGGGCCTTACCTCTGACCATTGTGCTTTCATGGTCCTGTGGGAGAGGCCGAGCCACAGAGGAAACCTGTAGGAGAGAGAGTGGAGCGTTCAGAGAGAGAGACAGTGTCACAACATGTAAGGAGAAAGTCGAAGAAGAAGCCACCAGTAGAGGAGTTTTGGTTTTTTTTTTTCCTCATGTCAGATAATGGCGGGCGTGAGTTGGCCGAGAATATGATGAGCACTGACTGGACTCAGGCAGGAGTCGGTCTGGACTAAACCTACTGAGTGGAGAGTGGAGTGGAAAAGACAGGAAGACCAGGAGGGAGGGAAGGATGAGGGAGGCGTTGGATAATATGGATGGATGTGGTGGAATGGATGATGTCATCAGGCAGACATCCAGCCTCTACCTCAGTGATGACTACAAGGAGGTAAAGGGCCAGGCCGTGTTTGTGTGTGTCTTACTCCAGCACTTATAAGTCATTTTTCATCACTGAAACTAATGCATCCCGAGGGCTGCTGGAAAAATCTGTGTGGTGAGAGTCGGAAAACATATACATGTGACTATGTTGATGGTTTTCTCCTCTTGGTGCCTGCCAAGAATGGAAACACACACACAACCAGCTACTTTTGCTGTGTTTTGTCAAAGGAATAGTTTGAGGTTTTTGGAAATACATGTATTCTCTTTTTTGCCGAGAATTAGAATCATGTCTGTAAGCTAAACATGAAGCTACAACAAGCCGCGGATTATCCTAGCTTAGCACTGAAACAGCTAGCTTGGCTGCGTCTAGAGATAGCGACATCTTGAAAAAAAAATGTAAATGTTAAATCTAGTTTGTCTAACCCATACAGAAGTGTTGAAATGACAAGTTGTGTTGGGTTATGTGCTACACTCTTTCGTGGCGGGGTGCAGTGACTAGAAACCTTCAGGAAGTCACTGCTCCCTGCCAAGAAACAGTCCAGGCCGTAACCCACCTCGGCTCGGAAAAGTTTAATTTTTACACTTTCTTTGGTTGTTTCCCCTTGATTCCAGTCTTTATGCTAAGCTACGCTAAGTGCCACCTGCCTCCAGCTGCAAACAGAAACACATAAACACGACAGTGCTGTCCATCTTCTCATCCAACCCTCAAGAAAAAACAAATAACCACATCTCTCCATGTTCCTTTAATGGGGTTTTGGCTTGTTGTGTGTGACACCGCCCAAAGACTGAGGCTGACGTAATGCCTGAAGTTTGGGCATTAAAGTGCTTGGATATTTGGGGCAGAGCTATGACATAATGGCATGAGCAACCAGGCTTTTATCCTCAAATCTGCTGCATTCTTTGGCAGATAAAGCAGATTCCTCCCCTGAATCTTTAGCAACAAATCCATAGTCTGCCCTTTCTCGCAGAGAGAGCTCAAATGTCACTCGGAGACCCATTGTCCTGTCTAAACCCGCTTCATGCTCCCCATCTCTCCTCCCTCCCTTTGTCATTCTGCCCCTTGTCCTTTTTCTTTCTTTTATCCCACCATAACCCTCCCCCACCTCTTTTAACCAGGACACACACACACACACACACACTCATATACAGCCCCTATACCTCTTGCTGAGTTGTTCTCCCCCAGTCTGAGTGACAGGAGCAGCCTTGCACTGACCTGAGGGTGAACTGTATGAGGGGTCAGAGGTCGGGTTTCTTATCTGGGATGGAATGCTGCACCGCCAAGACAGAAAGGTCTCCGATAGCACGAATACGGGAGACGCTCTTGACACGCTTATACATCTTTAGCCTCCACAGGATGTAGACTTTAAGTGTGCATACTTTAAGGACTAGTCAGATATTTGGGGGAAATCTGTTTATTCACTTTGTTGCTGAGCGTTACATGAGAAGATTGGTTTCACCCTCATGCTTGTAAGTTAATGGAGACATTAGCTTAGCTTAATTATGTAGACTGAAAGCAGGGGAAAACAACCTGCCTGGCTTTGTCTGCCGCCACCGTTCTGGTGTCTTGTTGTCACAGTGAGGTTAGTGAGTCACCTCCAGACGGTCGCTGCACCCAGCCGAGACATAGCGTGCACCTAATCCCCCAGAACACCACTAACTGTTGTTTTATGCCTCTCCATTTGTAAAAGATTGACAAATAAGATATGACATGTCCTACATTATATTCTGTTGCATCTCTATATTCATTCAAACTTCCCATCCATTACTTAATCATATCATATATTAGTCTGGTGTTTGCTGTTTAACCAGACTTATTGAGTCTCACTCTCATGTTACCTGTAATTTTGTCTTCAAGTGCTCATGTCTAGTTTCTATTTTGTTTTCTTTTCATATTTGTTGTGTTTTTTTATGCCTTTTACAATGATTTGCTTTAGTTTCTATATTTAATACTACTTATTTCTGCCAATGTGCTTCTGCAGCAACCAAACATGTTTCCATTTGGTCGATAAAAGTTTAATTTATCCTAATTCTTGAGCTAAAAGGTCACACTAATAACATTTTTATATATATATATATAACACAGAGCTTGTAGAAAGGTGCAGGATAAAAGTTTATCTTCATCTTATCTTATCTGCTGCTGGCTCAAGTTACATATTTTCATCGCACAGCGATCAGATATCAGACATCAATACTCTCATTTCAGGCTTGCCAAGAAAATGAATATATGTATTTCCCAAAATGTCTGAATATTTCTTTAAATACTCTGACTTCAGATGATATTTTCAGAGGAATGCATAAGTAGAGGCAGTTTCAGTCGAATCTTAAGTATTCAAGAACATCTGCGAGGCTAAGGCACAGTCAAAACACACACACACACACAAACACAGAAGACACAGTGACCTTGTATTTGTTTGTAGAGCTGTGAGCTCAGCAGCAGCTCACTGTCAGGCCTGGAATACACATCAGAGTGAAGCTGTCCCGCTTCTTCCAAACACACATGTCGAGCTTATTTCGGCCGTTACTCACAAGACCCGGTGTTTTCATGTGTGTCTGTGAGAGTGTGTGTGTGTGTGTCTGTGAACAGTGGGTTCTTGTCTCCAGCCGAGGAGGGAAGAGAGGTATCGGCCGGTGAAAAGCCTCCATTGTGCATAAAAAAGGGGAAAGCACTTAGTGAGGAATGGAAGATTTTTTTTTTTTTTTTTTTGCAAATTTAGAGACAGTAAAGAGGCTAAAAGTTCAACTGGAATCAGAAAACTGCAGGCATGCCGACACACACACATTTATACACATCTCAGATTGTAACCACTAAACCATTTCTGAGAGCCAGCAATCTGAGGGAGGGAGAAGGAGGAAGCTCTTTGTTAGCGCAGATAATTAAATTCATCTCCCCTCCTCTAATATAGATTTTCAGGGAAGATTTGAGGGCTCAAAACAAGCACCCTGTCGTTCCAAGGCCGAGGCTAAATCACCCTCTGGGCCTGCCGATGAATGGTTGTAGTGCAGGGCGGAGGGGGAAAATGTCTTTGTCAATGAGGGTTTCTCAGCGGAGGAAATTGCTTGGTGAATTCGAGGAAAAACACAAATTAGCCCAATTGTGCGCCTCCCAATCTAATTTGGACGGTGACGACTGCCGCGCTCAAGGCCAGGAAATAAGGGAGGTGGTTAGGGCTGTCACTCAATCTCCATCTCTCTGTTCCGCTCTCCCACGCGCTCCTTAAAAATGTTAATGAAATGGATCCAGCAATTTTCCATGTCATCATCATGTGGAAACAGGCATGTGGATAATTTGCCATCTCAGGATTTTTGGAGGACTTCAAGTGGGAGAACCGCATAAAGGTTACAATGTCGTCTTATTCGCGAGGAATTCGAGTGAGGGAGCCAATCAGACGAGCTGAAAGTTCTTTTTGTTTTGTTTTTCCAGCCTTTTTGGCCCCGCAAGGATTGCATTTCATTCACCCAAAACTACATTTGAAAAAGTCACACCTAGTATAAAGGAGCAAAAAGCAATCAGGAGCTGTGAACATGATGGGGATTTGAGTGCTTCCTGCTTTCAGGGAGATTCAGAAAGTTCATTTACTTTACTTCCAATTAAGTGTGTTTTTGAGGCATCACTTCAAATTTAAAAGGTAGAAGATGAGCTATTGGTGTGGAGGATACAGGGTTCTTGTGGAAAAGGAAGGAGAAGCAGCAGCGGCGTGTGTTTACTGCCCGTTTCGCACCTCCACCTCTCAGTGGCGTATTCCACACCTCTGTAAATGCTTTACGGGGCACATGTGACGACTCTTTTAACACACAAACACACACACACACACACAACAGAAACATCCCACATAACAGGTGTTTGCACAAAGACAGGAAGTTGTGTTTTCAGGCAGGTGTGGGGTGTGATCAACCTATGGCGAGCGCTGCTTTAGAGAGAATTCAGTGTGCTACAGTTGAATTCACATGTAAGTGCCTCCTGATCACAGCTACAGTCAGTTCTCGTAACTGAGTTTGTAAGAGTGAGATTGTGATGAAGCCTTAAGTTGATTCATTGACTAGATGATAGACGGAAAATTACTTGCCAGCTATTTTGGTCAGGGCTGCGCATACGGATTGTTTTTTCATCGATCAATCTAGCAATCTAATGGCAGTTGTCGACTAATTTTGAGAATTATTTTGTTTTTTCTCAAGTACGAAAGCTTCCTCAGTGAGAGGGTTTGCTGCTTTTCTCCTGTTTTCTGTAACTGTATTTTGGATGTTTGCTAAATGAAACTTTTGGGGTGAAAATTGATTAAATATATACCAAACAAAGGCTCTTATCACCAAATGGGCACATATGAATTCACAACCACCCCAGAGTTATTAATCAAAAAACAAAAAAAAACAACCACTGAATATCAACATTTTCAATAAATGTCATCATGTTGTTTCTAAGTACATGTTTATGAAGTTTTGAATCAAAGATTAAATCCAGATTGGTCAGATGTCACGTACACCTCCTCTGTACGTCACCAGTGGCTGTGTTGCTGGAGTGTCTCCTTGTGTGTCCGTGTTTATGTAACTCACAAATATCTAAACATAGTCACGCTGTAGTTTGTCCTTGAGGGCTGATGAGCTTACCAGTGGCTGTATATGAGATGTTTTTCCTCTGAAATCATCGCAGCAGCATATGCTCCGTGTTCCGCCCCATATATTTAAACAGCCTTCAACTCTGATCACTGGACGTAAACGACAAAATGTTAGCAGAGACTGTCTCACGCTGTTTATGGCCCGGTGATAGCAGTTATTTTTTTTTATTGGGCTACTGTTCAGTAGGGTTTGGACAAAATATTGATACAGCAGTGTGTCATATTGTTTTATGTTGCAGTCGATTATTAATACACTGGCACCAAATATTGCTATTTGTATGAAAACATGCAGGCGCTGAACAGATTCAACTGACAATTGACCATTTTTAATACATGGTTTCATCTCAGTTGATGTCAAATATCCTTCCTGCACCTGTTTCAAATTAAAAGCCATCTAGCCTTTCAGTGGACAGAAACTGTTTATTTCTTAACAATTATTGTGCAACATTATCAGGAGCATGTTGTGGGAAATTCATTGAACCTGAAAGGTATTCGTATGGTCGTTTCACTCAGCTGAAGTCTTATTTTATTAATTGTCTTGATGTTAAACTTTAGAGGAAGGCAAGCGTATTCACAGTTGTCCTGATGGACTGTACCGCTGCTAAGGTTCCTCTTGGGAGGTGCCGATTTTCAGGCAACATGAACTTATTTACCATCGATCTTGTCCTTAGCTTTATATCAGACAGTTTTGAACATTTTTTTAAATTCGCCCAATCGTACTAGTTATCATGTGCAACGTATCGTGAATCGTCCTGTACTGTCTGGTATCATATCATAACGTGACTTCTCTGTGGTTGCCACCCTCGCTCTTCTTATTCTTGAGCAAACAAGTTGTGATGGCTGGCTGAACCCTGATCATCTCCTCCAGCAGAGAGCGTGTGCAGTCTTGCATGATCAAACTCTTGAGCTGTAAAGTTAGCGGTGATTTGATTACTCAGCATTCTTGAAGCAAAATTTCCCCTTTGCCCCCCTGAATGTCTCAGGTTTCCGTTCCACCTGGACCTCACTGCAACCCCCATGTTGGTGTTTTCCCAGCCCCTCGCCGCATGGGACTGGGGGGGGGGGGGTTTCAAACGGTCCACGATGCTCAGCGAACCTGCTGCCTCTTGTTTTCATCTGTTCTGTGTAGGAACTTGACTGACAGCATGTCAGCTGCATTGTAGTCAGACTTGTATGAGTGATGTACATAAATCCACGGCTGCACTGGACCACGCAGGCTGCCGTTGCGCCTTTGAAGCACCGAACTGAAACTCTCAAGTGTTTTCATCTTCACACACCGGGCTATCTTTCAAACACACACACACACACACACACACACACACACACACACACACACACACACCAGCAGTGCCAGGTCGACCGCTGTATGTGCCAGTGTGCGTGCTGGCATCGTCAAGTGCGTCCTGCGGGTTCTTGTGTGGAGTGGGATTATGTTAATTTGTCCTTGGTGGAGGCACTCTCACCAACGCCTGCACACAATTGTCAGGAGGGACGGACAGAGAGGGAGGACAGGACGGAGCCAGGGAGTCGAGAAAACGAGTGGGAGAGAGGTGAATCTGTGATAAGCAATTTGGAGAGGGACGAGGGAGAATGAGCAGCAGGGAGAGGGCTCAGTGGAAGAAAAGGAGAGGCCTGAGGCTGATGGAGAAAAGAGGAGATGGAAGGAGATGAGGGGAATTGGGGATGATGAGGAAGAGAGAGCAGGATAAACGAGTGGAGAGGTTGAATCGGTGGGGAGAGAGGAACAGAGATAGATGGGAAAGGTGGGAGATAATGGAAGATAGACAGATCCAATAAGGAGGGCAAAGAGTTTACACTCGAGGGCAACACCCCTGTCCGTGTGTGCTCATCCCCTTCACACTTTGATTCTTCTTTTGTTTTGTTGTCATTTTTCCCTTTTATTAATTGTGACATGCGGAACCTTGCTGCTTGTCATCCCCCTTCTCTCACCCATTTCCATTTTCTGGCTTCCAGCGTGTTTTCCACCTCCACACAACCAACTTTGCACTCAGAACATTTTCTTAAGCTGTCTGATGACGTGAAACACTCACAAGTTGCAAACATGTGATTCCCTTTGATCACAAGGTTTTAAAAATGTGGTTTTATAATCTTTTTATTTCACTTCACCAGGAATAATCCCACTGAGATTCAGAATGAATATTTATAATTATTTCTGAATTACTAGAACATCTAGTAATCAGGTTTAAGGTGTGTTTGTAGGTCTGAGGAATGGTGTTCATAATTCATCCACATGGCTGAAGGTTGCTGCTGCTGGTGACAGAGAAAACAAATAAGGAGGCAGTTCCTGCAGTAAAGTCTTATTATGTCTCACACCATGTAAAGCTGTCTGTTCTAAACTTTGCAGAAGCACTGCAGCGTGTAGGCCGACCCTCTGTGTGAGGCAGACTTCAGACTTTTTGCGCAAAGGCTCTCAAGGACCATGAAGAGTCCTTCATCAGTCCCAAAAATCTGGGCTCTCATGCTTGTGTGGCATGTTCAAAAACCTGCTACAGAGAATTTAAACTCTGAGTCACTCATTAGTTGTTTTCACCTCAGTTGGATGTGTTTACCTGCTATGGGGACTGCTGCGTGTGCGCGAGTGTGTGTGTGTGTGAGAGAGACAGGGAGTGTGTGTGAAGTGCTGCCAAAGCTGAAGCTGCACTGAGTTAGGAATTCAGGATTGGGATGCGGCCAAGTGAGAGCTACTGTGGAATCGTGTGATGAGGGGATTCTTGCAGATTTAAACATGCATGAAACAGCTATTAGTGTTTCTTCCCCATGGAGTTTACCATACATACACCTAATCCTGCGTGAGTCCTGCAGTAGAGGATCTGTTTCGGGTCTGGGTATCGGTTGGTTGTTCTCTGAGACAACAGCACCCCCTGCTTGTGGACACTGGTAACGGCAACTTGCAGTGATCCCTATACTTAGCTGTTTCTGGCACTTTTTCCCCTCACTTCGGCTGACTCCACACTCTGCATCAGGGCTTGTTAGGATGACACTGAACCTCCAGCTGCAAATTAAGATGAAGCCGCTGCTAATAATAAACTTGCAACTGTGATCTGAGGTGTCAGAAAGTGCCCCGGGGCGGTGGCTGCACTTTTGTCTCTGCATACATGCAGTGAGGTAGGTGAGGTAGCATGCCAGAAAACTATACATAACAATGACCGTCCAACCTGCTGAAGAGGAAGACACCTGACCACTGACCTCATTGTGAAAGTCTTCAGAAAGGTCGTCAAATGGTTATCTGATCTTGTCAATTCTTCTATTGCAGGCCCAAAAGAATGAGAGGGAGTCGATCAGGCAGAAGTTGGCCCTGGGCAGTTTCTTTGACGATGGGCCGGGCATCTACACCAGCTGCAGCAAGAGCGGCAAACCCAGCCTGTCCTCGCGGTAAGACCTTCGAACCTCTGTCTCATTAATTCATTCTTTTTGTTCTATTTTTGTTTTGGAAACCTCGTAACCCTCCGAAAAATGGGTGCACTGAAAAGGTTAGTCTGTACAGAGTTGAGAGCGGTGGCTCAAAGTCTAAAGGACGTGAATTTCAGCAGTCTGTATGAGTGTTAAAAAAAAAATCCCAAAAGGGTTTAAATTTGAAAGTGCAGATTTACTGTCATGGCTACCGGTAAAAGAAAGGAAGAATGACAGGAAGAAGAGAGGATTTGTGCAGTCAGCCCATGTGGCTCTCACTTCCCAAAAGACACACACACACACACACACACACACACACATAAACACACACTGCTACCACCTCCTACACTGCACCTTACTGGAACTATGTTCTATAAACACTTGCTCTTTGTATTCCTGTGATCTGTGTCACGTGGATTTCTAAATATTGCTGCAACAGATCGATGACTGGCTGTGATGCACTGATGGTGTCAGGGGAAAGGTAAAATGGCAGTTCTGTGTGACTATACAAGCGGATTTTTTGAGGCCAGTATTTGAGTACTGAAAGTCTAATAATCTTCTAACAATTTCTATGAGGATCCCTTAAATTATTTCTCAGAAGAAGAAGCAAAAGTACCAGGAAAAGTAATGCATGCACGCCAACTCCAAGTCATATGATGTGTTCAAAAACATTTCAGTCAGGGAGGCTCAGATTGTGCAATTCTGGACCAATACCAATGTTTTTGTTGTTGTTGTTGTTGTTCTTATTTATTCATTTCGTTGGAAACAAAGAAATCTTCATTACAAAAATGATATTTAACCAAATGTATTTATACAAACGTGTCAAAATACCTTTAGCATAACCACTGCTCACATGAAAACTAAATGCTTCAAAAACCATGTGAGCAGGCAGTAGAAATACCTACACAATGATTAGAATTGCAGAAAAACTCTCACAGTAAGTTGATTGTGGTGAATTTTCATTATCTGACATGATTGTGAACATCCTCACATGAGTGACTTGAGAAAGCTGACTTTTGACTGACAATTTTTCAATTAAAGAAACAGTGCTGTGTCCTTTCGGTCATGCAGTCAAATATTTGCTTCCTTACAAAATGTGAGGTTAAAGTGATTCCACTTTGTTTTAGTGGGTAAGATTAGATCATGTTATGAATCACAGTTATGCAGGACAGGATCATCATGACATTCAGTCGTCAGTTGAAAACATTTTTGCAGTTGCAACAGTTTTATTGGAGATGGAGTCAGGGCGCACTTGGTTCTTGTATAATTGATGCTGTTTTTTCAACAGTCTCACGCCTACGTGGTGTGCGTCTAGTTACGCCTCATCAATTTCTAAAGAAACCAAGATACAGTATGTTAATGTACTGAGACATTTAATTGGTAAGAGACAACAAATTCCTCGTATGTGTAAAATCGTACTTGGGAATAAAGCTTTTCTGATTCAGATAAACCCTTCGCACACTCCACATGTGGCCACACTCTCTCTAAATTTCCTCAGTTCTATTTCTGAGATTACTGTACTGCAGTTCCTTGATACTTATCAGCTTGCATATTTCCCCAGAGTAATGCTGAGATAGAGCACGATACGCTCATCCTGGCAGATATATCACTCAGGCTCTACGCTGCCAATGCTGTGGTCTAGATAAGGTAAAAGCTGAGACCAAGTCAAGGTCAGGACCTCACCAGTGTTAGTCCCACACTGACACACTTACAATAAAATGCAGAGCATGCAAACCACAGCTGCTATTTAGATCAATCTCAAAGACACCCACAGAGATTCCTCTTTGTTCACGTCATCATTCACCGCCTACTAGTTGTCTGTATGTAGATTAACTCAACCACGGAAGATCCTCACAGACAGCCGCGGCTTCCTCCCGTCTCCTGCGCTCACTTGCATAAAGTGTGTTTGTAGGGGGCCGTGGAGGGGTGGCAGCGGGTCATACTAGCAAACATTTTTAATTAGACATTATTCAAGTCAGTGGTTGCATTTCAAGCAGGAAGTTGTGCATCCGATCACAGTTGTGATGTTAACGAATAAATGAGAAAAAAAAAGTGATATCCACACGTTTTTTGTCTTCCTAGATCTGGAAATAAAATCCTCTTTGTTTGAGACTGAGACAGGGACATTCAAAAAGTGTTCTCAAGACCGATCTCAAGATCAAGAATGCGCTAAAGTAACACTATCAGCTGCTAGCAGTTAAAAAAAAGTTAGCAAGCACCCCCACAGTCCGTTACAGGAAAGTCAGGTCACTGGGAGGTTTTCGATGCTGCCTGTCCTGCAGCAAAGAGCAATCGATCACTCGGGTCCTGTTTTAATTGGGACTGATTAGATCTACGTTGTGTAACCAATCAGCCCTGTTTTTAATTACTGAATTGAATAGGCAGATTATTGATCCACAGTGGGCTGGCTCTGCACCTAGTGATGTTCACCCCCACTGGTCCCTGGCAGAGTGGATCAGACCTGACGTGGTCATCCTGGATCGATCCGTATTGGAAAAAAACCAAGAAGGGGCGATGATTAAAAACACAGGCCCGCTTTAATTCTCGAGAAGACGGCAGCTGGCAGGTGTTAGGATTTTTACTTCCGTTTCTCTTTGCTGTTCTCACTTTTTCTCTCTTTAACACAGAGGAGTGCAAACTCACAGCACTCGACATCCTTTACTGAGGCAAAGCACTTTGTTTGGGTCATTTATGTTAGCGGCAGTGCTGTTGAATTCACCGTTCATTTTGGCCAATTATTAGAAAGAGCTGTCACTGAACTGACTCGACTCGTATCTGCTTTTACACAAACAGTAACATGCCTGCCTTTTCTGTCTCCGTCTGCAGGCTGCAGAGCGGGATGAACCTACAGATCTGTTTTGTCAACGACAGCGGCAGCGATAAGGACAGTGATGCAGATGACAGCAAGACGGAGACAAGTCTGGACACACCTCTGTCCCCTATGGTATGGTAATTCGCCAGAATTCAAAGAATGGAAGACTTCAAAGTTAAAGTCAGTATGAAATGTGACATACGGGACTGACAGTGTGAAAGTGTAAAAGTGAGATTGAGACAGATCGAGAGCGAAAGTGGTGAAACGGGGGAGATATTCATTATGAATCAGAGCAGTATCTGACGGTATCTGATGGTATCTGGCGATTTAGATGCTCTATGAATGTCTTTGCTCACGTTTTCTGGCCTGTTAACCAATTCATTGGCAGCAAACGAGAGGTGAATTGGAATATGCTCGCCGTGGCCACGGATGACTGGCCACATTAACCTCCTGTCAGCCCGAGACACATTTAATAAAAAGACAGAATTATCATTTCTTTGCATGTTCATCCTCGCTCTGCTCACATCCCATGTGATGTATAATGACGATCCTGTCGGTGTGCAAAATCTACACACATAAATGTCAAGAATGCATAAACATTAGTCCTCTGACCTGGTCTTTATGATCTTCCTCCCTCATTTCCTGTTTCGCTCACTTTCTCCCTCATACGCTCTCTTTCCACCACATCCTCCCCGCAGTCCAAGCAGAGTTCGTCCTACTCGGACAGAGACACCACGGAGGATGACTCCGAGTCTCTGGAGGACATGGACTTCCTGAGTCGACAGAAGAAGCTGCAGGCGGAGGCGAAGCTGGCCCTGGCGATGGCCAAACCCATGGCCAAGATGCAGGTGGAGGTGGAGAAACAGAACCGCAAGAAGTCACCAGTGGCCGACCTGGTCAGTACCAGAATTACACAGTGATGACTGTGAAATTTGACAGCAATAAGCACAAGTTTTCCCCCACAAAGGAGGGAAAAACCTGGCTAATTTTCTGTATGACTCCAGTACTGTTTGACATTACAAAATTCCTGGAACTGGGAAGGCCTAGGACACGAGTTATATGGTTTCACACAGACGTGCTTGGCATGCAAACACGCCGAAAATAGATACACTCAAACCAAAAGATTCACTGATGTATAGAATATATAAGAATAGAATTAATGAATGAGGAAGACGGCATATTTGCCTTTTCAAACTTTTGCTTTTGCTTTCACATTAACAATGGGTCACATCACTGCTGTGTGAAAGGGTTTCTTGTAGGGACAATCTCACTCTGCTGTTTCCCAAACATCCTTGTACTCAACAGCTCATTGTTAAGCAAATGTTTCTTTTCTGGCTCACTCTCATCAATCTCACGTGTCATTAAAAAAAAACAACAGACGATTTAGCAACTACCTGCTGAGGAAAGTGGCAAAAGTTTCTTTACTCTGATTAGTTATTACAGTGTTTATATCGATATGTTGAGTAAAGGCCTGTGACATCAACAACCACATTCGCTGTCTATTAACTGTTGTTTCTCAGTGCCTTTATCTGCACATAAGCAATAAGCAAAATTACCTTTTTTAGTTGTAAAAACAATAGTAAACTTATTGGTGCACTGATAAACATAAATAAACTGATCATTTAGGGCAGAGTTTCTGAAATTAGCTTCTGTAATTGTAACTGAAGTAGAGCTCTGAAGATTAATCAGTTAAAGGTGCGACATGTGAGATTTTTAGTGAAAAAATTAGCTAGCTTGGTGGGAAGAAAAAACTATTTTGTTGCTGTTACGTCTATGTATTGTGTTGCAGACAACTTAAGTTAGCGTGCTAACCAGCTAGCTCCAGCCCATCTCGGTCTAAAGCCCCTTGTGCTGGCAGTGTAAACACCAACACTCCCTCCAGTCTGGACCACTAGCTGCACGGCTAAAGGGCAGCTACACTTTGCAGCAGTTAGCATTACTCTGGTGACATGCTGCCCCGCGCTTGTTTTGAGAATGAATTCAACAGGTCACCAGTTCTTACATACTGCACCTTTAATCGATGTTGAATTATCGGCAAACGTTTTTATAATCAATTAAGTTGGAGTGATTTGAATTGGTTAAAATGATCTGATTCCATCATGTTAGATATGAATATTTTCTGGTGATTGTACTCTTATACAACATAAAATTAAACATATCTTTTGATGATATGTCAAAAATTTGGAAATTTGACATCCTGGGCTTCTGGAAACACTGATTGACAAGTTTACCTATTTTTATATCGACATTTTTGGTAAGGTGACGCCCGCACGCTTACTGCATGCATGACATATTAATCACTTGGATCTTAGTAGAATCAAAACCTTGTGGCATGGAGAAGGTGTGCAGGCATGTTTTTCTTTTTAATCATAACCAATACCTCAACCACAAGGCAGTTCATTGCAACTTTATGGAACTGGCCTTTCGTGGAAACAAATCATGAAGTCACATTTTCACTCATCACCGTGAAGACGAGTAGGAAGAGCCACAAAATTTAATGTGCTGCAAAACAATATAACTTTTTGTCATTCACCTTTCAGGGTTTTAAAACAAAATGTCAGATATATCATCGTCCTTGTAACGGTTCATTAGTCAAAGTAGGTGAGAATAAATGGGTGGGTTGTGTTTTCCGAGCATGCGAGTATAATTTGGGAGCTGACTGGTTCACGGCGTGTTGTCATGACGTCACATTAAACCTCCCCCACCCCTCCTCCATGCCCACTCTTTCTCTGCCCCCATTTAGAGGAAGGAAGGTGATGACGACCCTGCTCATCACTATTTCATCCATTTTTATCTGCCTCACTGCCTTCTTGCGAGAGAGCTCACGCACACACTGACGCTCTCCCACATCCGCAGACACACTCACATACACAATATTTCCACCCGGACTTGCAGGCAGAACCATGTTACTTATTCAGAGAGGAGAAGGGCAGCTCCATCTATAATTCATACGCCAGAAAGCATCCACTTGAGTGTTTAGGGATGTAGCAGTGCTCAGCAGTCAGAAGACATCACTGTCACATCCGCACCGAACACACAGTGAATATTAAGATGTATTAAGGTTCCAGCCACCTGCCATGTCCACAACACAGGAGATGTATTAAACTGCAGAGGTTATATGTGCTACACGCTTCACTAGAAACAGGGATCCCTAACGAGGGGCTAATTCTGCAGTACATGGAAGGACCGTGGACCATGGAGGTAGTCGGCTAATTTGGATAAGAGGAGTTTAAAGGAGACACATTATGCTCAATTTCAAGTTCATAATTTTGTTTTGGGTTACTACTAGAACAGGTTTACATGCCTTAGTGCTCAAAAAAACATGATTTTCCTCATTCTGTCTAGTGCTGCAGGTCTGTATCCCCCCCTCTGTCTGAAACACTCTGTTTTAGCTCCTGTCTCTTTAAGGCCCCACCACTGGAATAACTAGACTGCTCTGATTGGTCAGCTCATAAACGCCTGAGCCAGCATCGCTTACAACCACTGAGCAGCTGTACTAAGTCAATTCTTAGCGCCAAACAAGCCGCCAGGCATAAATTACGCCAATGTGTGAAATAGTGACGTAGTATATAGTGTGTGTCACTAAGTCCAGGAACTGAAGGCGGGATGACTGACAGGGTGCATTTTTTCTGAGGGAGAGAGGAGTTTCTGTTGGTGCAAACTTTGACCTTTTTAACTCTCAAGATGTTTTACATGTACAAGACCATATATAACACACTGAAGGACAGGAAGAAAATGAAAAAGTATAATAGTTATCCTTCAAAGTAAGGCATAAATAGGTGAAGGAAGGTGTTAGTGAGTAGAAACTGAAACATTTTTAAATAGTCAACTAAGAGGGTAAATATTTGAAATAGTTACTGAATTCATGAACAGTCACACAAAATATTTCATTAAAAGAACAGAGTTCAAATCATTTCCTTAAAGTAATGGCTGATTAGTTGAAGTATTTGGCTGAAGGTAAAACATAAACAGGCAAAATGGTTAGCTGAGAGAAATTGATAAGCTGTTAACTAAAAATAATGGAGAAATAGTGAACATTTGCTAAAACTAATTTAATATTTACCTAAGATTAACAGAAAAACAGGTGAAATTGCTCAAACTGACGAATAATGGATCAAATAGTTAGCTAAAAGTAAATAAACAGTTAAGATAATTAGTTAAAAGTGGTGAATAAACAGTGAAAATTGTGTTAAATATATACTAAATTATAGATAAACAGGCAAAATAATTAGGTAAGAGTAATGAACGCTGATAATATTCCTCTAAAAGTAATGCTTTAATAGTTTTTCATCCACATTAAAATCATTTGAAATTAACACATTTGGATGATGTCACTGAAGGGGTATATGAGCTCATCTGAGACAGAAGTGGACAATCACTCTGCTGTAACTTTAATTCAGTTCCAACTAAAGCGGATCGTCCTCCCCGCTTGTCAAGGGCAAAGAATGGGAATTCGGCCAGCGCAGTAAGCCTGCATCCAAATGTCTGTCTGTGCACTGGGACTGTGGGTTTTTCCTAAATCTGTACAAACAATCAGTGAGAGAAAACAAGAGAGTCAATAAGAGAGAAAGAAGGGGGAGAGACATTTAGATTCTACTGGAAAAACCTCAATTCTCTCTTTAAACTTCATTCAAAGAAGCGTTCAGTTCCTCAATCTGATATTGAGTCATTGCTGGAGGTTTGTTGGCTGCTATTGAAAACTCGGAGCGTAATTTGTACACAGAAACTCACACTGTGGTCAGCTCTTACACCCGATCTGCAAACCTTTTCCCATCACCCACTCGCCATCACCACATCACATTTCTCTCTATGTCATCCTGAAGTAGCCCCCTCGTGTGCGTCTGGGCCAGGCAAAACTGAAAGTGACACATGGCGGCATCGGGTACAGTTGCATCAGTGCAAATGTGAAAGTGAAAGAGGGGTTAGAAACATTTGCAAGAAGAGACAGGCACACGCCAACGCACGCAAACACTTAGAGGTGTGGTAGAGAGAGAGAGAGAGAGAGAGAGAGAGAATTTTCTCACCTATCAGGGCCGAGGATGAAGAGGGCGAGAGAAAAGATCGTTGGAAGGAAAGAGAAAGAATGTCGACCGGCTGGATGAACAAAAAGCAAAATTATCTGCGCACACGCTTTGTGGTTTTGTCTGGTCTCGTGGCTGGAGGTCGGCCGAGAGCATGGCAGCACTGCCACCGTTTACACAAATGCAAAAGCCAACGGAAGCCGTGGAGATGTTTGAAAAGGCACATTAAAGGGCCCATTCACCTAAAAACCTCCTACCTGTAGAGCTAATAAAACAAGATGGCGCTTTGCTTGTGGTGCTCAAAACGTCCAAAAACACTGCTTTTGACAAACTCAACAGCAAATGTCTCTTTTCCGGAAACCACGACCATGTTTCTCAAGATAATTCTCAGACTTTAATGTAAGAAGTGTCATGTAGAAACTGCATCCTTTCTACCCAACAACATCCTTTCTAGCTGCACCGCTCCGGCTTGTTTGCATGTCTTTAAACCAATCACAATCGTCTTGGGCGGCGTTTAACTCAGGATTCAGTGATGTCGACCTTGCAAAAGACGAGGTAACAGCTTCTAGCTTGTTTATGTCAGTGCACTTAGTATATCATAGCAGGGAGGTAGGGAATAGGTGACCAATGACACCCAACCAATCGAAAAGGTAGATAATGCTACAAAAAGTGGTACAAAGGATACATACAGTGAAGCACGACGTGGAGCCGTGTTTGCTCAGGTTGATGCCAGACTTGGCACAAACACAACTCCGAAACTTCCAGGACACTTACGTAAACATGGAATCATTCCATTTTCCCTCATCGGGAAATACATTTCTCACCTGCGTTCTCACTCCACCTTTGTCTTTGTCATTACACAATGGAGGAGTGGGATTTTGCACTGAATGACTAAAGACTTGGGAATTTTACAAGTTCCACTGAGGAGAGAAATCAAAACGTTGGTGAGACTTGCGGTGACAGATTGTGAAGTCAAAGTAGAACCTTCAACCAGCAGTTCGACCTTTTGAGAAAGTCACTGAGTTCATCTGCTGTTTATGTGTACAAAACCCCGTCAAACTTGTTTTTGACCAAACAGAAATGTAAAACTGAAATCCCCCAACTTTACAGTCTCCCTACACAGAGTGGTGAACGCCTCGAAGAAAAGACTGATATTCCCTTTTGTTTCGTTATCAGAAGCAGGAAAGAGACTTAAAAACAAGTCATTTTGAACAGAAAGAGTCCCTAAAAGAAACTTACCATTTCAACAAACGTGTGACTACAACTAGCAGATATTCTCAATACTGAACAAAATGCTGATTAATGTTTTTCAGCGAGGAGATGAAATGTTTCGTTTGAAATGTCAGAAAATTTTGATGAATGCCTGTTGCCAGCTCTCAGAGATGGAAACTCAAAAACATTTGGGAACTTGGCAAGAGTGAATGTGCGGTTTTACTTGTTAAACTGCTGATGATCGAAACTGTTTTTGATTCTGGTCCGACTTTTCAGATGTCTTTAAAGGAGCACTACGTACTTTTAATCACAGAAGAGCGCATTGACTGAAAGAAAACAAGATAGACGGACTCTCTTTGTTTTCATGACTGAATAAACTCAATAAACAATCTTAAAGGACAACACAGTTTCATTTAACTTTGTTCATATGTGGCGGACCCTGCCTCTAGCTTCTGAGTTTGTATTATTGCCTCATTTATTCTGTAAAAATTCTGACTCGTTAAAACTACATAGTGCTCCTTTATCTGAATCTCATAAATGTTTGACAAACTGGTCATACACTAGAATAGTTTTGTCACTGAATCTTTATCTTGTGAGAATTTCAAACTCCAGATGTAGAAGGCTCGATGGATGTCTAACCTGTTTCTTTCATGTACCTGTGTGTCTCTCTCAGCTGCCACACATGCCTCACATCAGCGAGTGTCTAATGAAAAGAAGCCTGAAGCCCACCGACTTGAGAGACATGACTCTGGGGCAGCTCCAAGTTATAGTCAATGACCTGCACTCCCAGATTGAAAGTGAGTTGACCGCACAAACACTACAAACAGACACAGACACATACAGCGAGTGGCTGGCCTCTGCTTTCGTTGGCAGAAATGAGCAAGACAGAAAATGGGGAAAAAACGTTCACATGCATACTGACCCCTAACCTTCACAGTGGATGTGAAAGTACTTTTATATATGTTAGTCAGTTCAAAGAACTGTACCAGTCAACAGCTTCCCCTGAGCATTTACTGTTACTGTACTCTACGCCTCATTGATCCTGGTACTCAGGGATGAACAATCTCTCATCTTACATTAAAAAAATCCCCATGAGTCCTAAATCATAAGCCAGTTTTTACTTACAATGCAGACTTTCCCCTCAAAATGAATAAAGTCCATGCCTCATATTGTCTGTCAAAGCTGAGGGAACAATAGCCGAGACATGTGATCTGAAAACCACCACAACCGCTGAAGCGTGGTCTGACTGTCCATGCTCATTGTGTTTTCTATTGTTTTGTGAGGTCATTTTTGTTAACCAATAGTGGGATATTTTAGGCGGTCATTTACTGTACATGTATTTATATTTATATGTGTTTCATTTTAAATAGCCGGCCAGATTCCTTCTTTTGTCATGGTGAGATGTGTGTTTTTGTGTCACTCTGCTCCAGGTCTGAATGAGGAACTTGTACAGTTGCTGCTGATTCGGGATGAGCTACACATGGAGCAAGATGCCATGCTGGTTGACATAGAGGACCTCACCAGGTGATGAAGCGCTGACAGAGGAGCTTATTCACTGCATTTCACTTTATTTTATTTACTTGTGAGATGTATAAAGAAACCAAAAGAGGAACAGACATGAAGGAGTCTTATTTTTGTCAAGAAATCTAATGAAAAAGATCAAAATCAACAACATCTTCACCTGTCAGTACTTTCAGACTTTCCTGACCTGTCTGTCGCTCTCAGCTTCAAGCACATTTGTTCCCACTGAGGGTGTAAATATATAAATAAGTATGAAATGATGAATAGTTTGCTCCACTGATTTAGAATTACACTCAGACTCATGCAGTTTAAAGAAAAAAATAGTAAAGTATGCGACAATGCGACTGCAGTTTGGTCAGAGATTTGGGTGTTATAGCGCATTCATATCAGGATAATCAGAACAAAAAAATTATGAACTATAACTAGTTTATAACTATAAAACATTCACGTGAAAAAGCAAAGTTGACGTCATATGGCGCTGAAACATGGCGCACAACAGTAAACACTGGGTTGATGGTAACTTGCATGTTTGTGAAATATACTTCACGGATTACGCGATCTGTTTCTTTTGCTCTTCCTTGTCACTCAAATGCTGGAAACAGCTGTCAGTGTGCAAAACATCGTCCATGTTGCGCCCACATTCTGCGTTGAATGCGGGAAAGTGGGACCGTCTAACGAGCACATGAATGCAGCATAAGGTGCTCTCACGCTAGTAGCACAAATGTAGCCTCGAGCGGCTAAACCCTAAGCACAGGTGAGGAGAGGGCGGCACCATCTGATGTCGCTGCTGTTCTATAACATCATGATTAATGTACTGTAGCTCTGACAGCAGCATCATTGCAACTGACTCATGCAAGAGAAATCCGAAAAATAAGTCATGTATATCTAAAACTAATAAGTATATGGACACAAACCCTAACTCTTTGGTCAGCTGCTGTGAAGGTTCTGGAGCAACATTAATGATGATGTGCAATCAACAAGAACATCAGCCGTTTCAGAGAAATCAGAGACGGCTGCAGAGATCTGTTAAGCTCACTTCTTCTTAGCTCCACACACCATATTTTTGAAATTATTAAACTGGAATCCTACAGCGCCACTCGACGCTAACCCAAGTGAAATCACGTCTCAATTCACGAGATTTCACGCGGCTCCCTCGCTTAAAACTTTGGTCAAAATACACGCTGCAGCGCTCCTCAAAATCTGTAAACAGACTTTGATGTGTGAAAGCGGTGGAGTTCCCCTTTAACAGACATCACTCAAACCGGAGCAAAGACCGTATCTGTTAGGGACTATTTTCATCAGCAGATTTAGCACGCGAGCGAGCGTTCAAGCGACGTGTGTGTGATTGACTCAAAATGAAGTATGCACACATTCATGGTAACATGAGCACGTGTCACGCAATGAAACACAATTAATTGCGTTCTTGATATCCTCATCGAGGCGGGATCTCTGTCCTCCAGAGCAAAACCTGTGCATGAATAACTGGAGAACTGGCAGAAAGTCACCTCCAGACTCCCTTAAAAAAATCACAGTATTTTTTGATTTTTTGAGTCAGGGGAAACTTTATCTGCTTCGTTAAACACTTTTTTATAGAAATTCTTGATTATTACGCATTCAGCAATTTTGATACATTAACATAGTCCTTTTTTTAAAAAAATGAGAAATGAGCACATCTCAAACTGTCACATACACAGTTATTTCTTACTGTTTGTCATTAACTTCACACCTGTATTGCTTTTGGCAAAACAGTCCCAAACTCCCTTAAAACAATTTTGGGAGTTTTTGAGTCAGGGGAAACTTTATAAGCTTTTATAGAACTTCTTAATTGATTGTCCATTCTTGTGAATTTGGCAATTGTTTTGCACCAACTTATTCCTTTCTTTGTGTAAGAAATATTGCACCCAGTGGGATGTATTACCAGTGTGTAGACTACTGTGAGACTAGATAGATTAGCAGCAACACAAACTGTCACACCCACAGTTATTCCTGACTGTTTATTATTCACTTCCCACCTGCATTACATTCATTTTTCACTGTTTTATTATTATTATTATTATTTAAACAGGGTTCCAAAGTGCTTCACAAATTCACAAATTCAAATTAAACAACTCAAGAATTATAAAACATCGTGGGATAAAATGAGGTTTAGAGTCAAGCAATAAAATACCAAACTTAGTTTAGAATTCATAAATGCCTTCCTATAAAAGAAGCTTTTTTGTTGAATAACTTAAATGGCACAGAAAACATATTATATATCGGTAATTAGAGGCCATAGCAACTATCGGTGTCATGTTGTGTGTAAGCCAGCAGGTGTGTCGGATTGTGTTTACAATCACACAATGTGAGTCAGATGACCTCCAGTTGTGGTCCAGCACATCTGCGCATGAAGCATTTAGTCCTCCCTTTAACATGCACATGCATTTTAATACCAGATGTACATTTTAGCTAAGCAAACAAAAAATATTACCAGTATTCTCCTTTAATTAACTACATGTTCATTTCCTGTTTTGTTTTGTTTTTTTCCAGGCATGCTGAGAGCCAGCAGAAACATTTGGCTGAGAGGACCCTATCCAAATAAGATACCCGTCCCCTGCTCCGCCCTCCTCCCCTCTGCCAAGCTAAGCTCCCGCTCCAAACCAGACTTTTCCCCTCTGGCCATTCCACCTCCGCCCCGTGTCGATCCGAAGTCCTTGCCCGCTCGTCCCAAGTATTTTGCTCCTCGCTGCTTTTCCGCCCTCCCCACCCCGTCTCCCCGATTTTCACCTCCCTGTCCCACCCACTGGCTCCAGTGGTAGCAGCAGCAGCGCAGAAGACGGCCACCCTCTTTCATTTGCTTCTGTGGTTTTTTTCCTCCCGGTGCCAAAGGACGGAGGAGGAGCACTTCCTGCTTCCCGGGAGAAGAGGAAACTGATTGTGTGTTGTCATGGATTCTGTCCCCAGCTTCCTGTGCAGTGATCGGCCTTGCTTCGCAAATTGTTTCTTTTTAACTTTCTACATTCGCCACTAAATTATAACTGTCAAATGCAAAAATTGTGGGCAAAAAAAAAGAATAAAACAATAGTGAAAAATTTAGTAGAAAGTCAGTCATGAGAAAAAAAAAAGAAACAACATTGTATAAAATAAAAAAAAAAGAACAGATGGAAACTAACTTCTTCAGACCATTTTAAGTTGGACAGTAATTTTAAAGTATTTCAAAGTCGACCTGTTTTTATTCTGCACAAATGGTAGTTTTCAACTGAGAAATGTTTATTTGAAGGTGCTAAAAGAGTGTAAAGGAAACATGCCTGCCTTGTAGTGGAGTCGTAGCTTTTGGTAATACGTTCACTCTAATCGCTCTTCAACATTTTGTGAATGTTGATTTTCTGACACGAGTCATTTTAAATGAATAAGTGTGTTAATATCGTTTTCATCCTATTGTAATCAGAAACTTTATTTGAGGGAAGAAATGTTTATGTACAGATAATGTAAAATAAAGAATAAACTTTGTTTCATATACGCCGGTGTGGCCGTGCAGTGTGTTGCCGCGGCTCGGCCACGTTTGAATCTGGTCTTTTCAGAGGAGCTTCCTCTTTCTAGTGAACATGGGAAGTGTGATTACTGGTCGCAACTGCAGTGAGAATATGCGACCACATTACACATAGTATGACTCAACTGGCTGTGTTTCGGTCTTGCCTCACGGTGACACTGTTTGTCTCTCACCCTCTCGTCACTGGTTGGTCGGTCGCTTCTAAAGGGACTCCATATTAAGGTGGACAGCCCCCTTTGAAGTCACGATTAGTAATTGGTCCTTCTCGTGAAAAATGACAATCGTGTGCCAGTGCTTCAAGGTAAGTTTACAGGGATGATTCTCTCTCACAGGAAGGTTTGGTAATGAATGTCATGTTATTTTCCATGCGAGATATGATCTGTGTTTCTCTGAAGAAGTTCCCCCCTCCCTCCCCCTTCACACTCATGGGTCATCTCTATGATCGTACAGGTTCCTGTGTTCAAAGAGCGATGGTGAGTTTCACTCTTCGACCATCCCGTGGCAGTGAAGCAAGACACAAAGGCCAGGAAACTCCTGTTAGCCGCTCACTGACCAAAGCAGTTTCAGAGGGTGTCTTGCCTCGTGTTGCAAAATGCAACAAGTGTGAAAAACAGGGAGAGGAGGGTTTTGAGGGAGGATGAATTCATGAGAATTTCACATTAATCTCATTCTGAGTCTTGTGCACTGATTAACAAACCTTTGACATTCTGGAGCATCTGGGGGAAAACAAAAACTCTACTCAAGATTGCAAGTTATGTGTTGAATGTAAGAAGCAGAAGTTGGTTAAATTCACATTCATTTTAAGGAGTTTTCCATCACGTAGGATCAGAAATGTTATTCTAGACCTCACGATGGTCTCCTTTTCATGGTTTTGACCCCAAGTATTACCCAAAAAAGCACAACACAACATGAATGTTTGTTTGGAATGAGTTATATTTCTTACAGTTATAGAGAGTCAAAGTCAAAGCGTTTATTTTCCCTATCACGCTTAAAAAACACACTACCTGTACAATGAAAGCTTTACTTTTCCTTCCACTCTGAATGCCATTTCACGATGAAACACAAGATGCAAAGTTACAGATATTCACATATTGTAAAAAAAGAACACAAGAAAAAATACATACAATGAATGCAAAGACTGGATAATTATTATCCTAAAATCAGTTTTAAAAAGTGCTAATGCAGCATTTACAAAGATGCTTTCCAGTGGTCTCTGCATTATTGGATAATCAACATTACTTTACTTTAATGTACTATATTCAGGATTTTTCTGTATATCAGAATTAGTGTTTAGTTTATTTAAAAAATGTGTTACTTTGGAACTAATGCAGCATGTAATCTACAAAGTAACTAGTAATTTAAGTAATCGTGTTAGCAAAATGTGATGGAGTAAACAAGATTTGCCTCCAAGAGGAAGAAAGGAGGGAAGGAAGTATGAAGTAGCAGAAAGTGGAGATACTCAAGTAATCATATTTGCTAAATGTGATGGAGTAAACAAGATTTGCCTCCAAGAGGAAGAAAGGAGGGAAGGAAGTATGAAGTAGCAGAAAGTGGAGATACTCAAGTAATCATATTTGCTAAATGTGATGGAGTAAACAAGATGTCGTCCAGTGGAGGTATAAAGTAACATGACATGGAGATACTTAAGTAAAGCATAGGAACCTCACATTTGTACTTGAGTAAATGTACTTATACATTCCATCCATTGATTTTAAATATGTAACTAGGTAGATTAAGTACATTATACACTGTTAAGAGGCATAAACTATAATACCGCATCACTGATCACACGCATGTCGATATTTTATGAGCTAATCATTCATCAACTCAGCACATGGAAAGTGAAAGCATCTCATTGTCCTCTGGTGTAAAATGGAAATGAAATGGCAGCACTCGGGTCGCACCTCTTCTCTCGGGGATATTCTATAATATAGCTTGTTTTCTGCCACGCACCCCTGCGTCAGAGGACTACGGGCTGCCAGTCACAAACACGCCGCCCACCCGTGCGAGACAGAGGGAAAAAACCAAACGGACCCTCCTCTGCACTAACGTGAGCGGCGGCGTTGACCGGAGCTGGTCCGTGTCCGCTCTCCTGTCCCCGGGTGGACTGTGGTTCACCGCTACACCCCGCTCTCCTTCTCTGTAACTGCAGGTGAACGGTGAGGTGGAGCAGCAGCGACTAACCCGACCGAGTTTATCGCAATGAATCACAGATGGATGCACATGACGACAACCGCGAAGTTTCCACTGCAGCGGCGTGATGTTGATGTAATCCCGAGAATACCGTGGAATAGAAACATTCTCATGTTGTACTGATTAAGAATAATTTCACAACTGTCTCTTCATTGAGATTTTTGTGATTTTTGGGTGGGCGGGGATGTGTTCTGCAGACTGCAGCTGTCTCTGTGGCGCTGACTAAAGGCTTCAAGTTTCCCACGTAATGCTTTCCATCATAGACTTAGAACTCATGTTGGTGCTGTTTTATGGAGGACTGACGCTGCCAAAAATATTAATACAATAATGAATGAATAATTCAGCCATTTGTCTCAGTAAAAAATGTATGTGCTCATTAACTCATAAAATGGGACATGATTTTCATATTTCAGTTTTCATTTTTTCACCTTTTTATACTCGATCTATTTTAGTTGTATTTATTAGGGATGCACAATATGGATTTTTTGAGCTGATAACCTGTAATCACCTGCTTCTTACAGCCGATACTGATGCTAATTTTCACATTTTTCTGCTCCTAAACCAACTTTAAAGGTGCATACCGCCACATTTTCTGTGTTTTTATCATCTGTAATATCCATAATATCCGCTGACAACCAGTAATGTACATTTTTCCATTATCAGATTGATAATTTATCGGTCCAGTCTGTATTGTATATTATTTACTTATTTATTTAGTATTTCATATTATCTTAAATTGCAAAATGCAAAGGGAAAAGACTACAAAAATAAAAACAGAAACTAATATGGAATTAAATGAAATGGGGAAGTAAATTTTAAAAAGCTGAGGCTTTTCTAAGGTGTTTTTTTTTTTTTTATCAATTTAGGTCACATTTTATAAATGTGTTTATTATTACATCTATTTTTTTATTTTGGCAGATTCAGTTGTCTGTATTGTACAGCTGCTTCCTGCAAATCAGCATTAATCTTATCACTTAAATAAACTTTATCTGTGTATGTGTGTGTGTGTGTGTGTGTGTGTGTGTGTGTGTGTGTGTGTGTGTGTGTGTGTGTGTGTGTGCACGCATGTTTTTATGTCACTAAAGAGGGAAATGGGTCTTTCAATGTATTCATTTATGTGCATGCATATTTAGTGCATGTAAGTTTGCAAAATGCAGAGGGAAAATGGATACAGAAATGAATATGTAAATAAATAAACTTTAAAACTGATAAATAGATCAAATGGACAATTAAATGGGAAAGTAAATAAACGGGATTAGAACAAATGGAAACAAATGTTATGAATGAATGCATGCCACAGTTTACTTTTGCTGCATTTAATCAAGTATTTATATATGTATTTATATATTTATTTATCTATTTGTTTGTTTATTTATTTATTTCTCTTCTGAGCCACTTTTAACTAGTGATTTGGTCATTTTCAGTCCTTCATAAGTCGCATGTCTTGCTGCTCTCGTGCAGCTCTGCTCTCAGCTCAGCAGTCAGTTTGAACTCTTGCTGTCTCTGTGTTCAGTGTTAAAGAAGATGACCTCAACAGTCTGAACGTTTGGTTGTATACAAGAGAGGCTCTTTGTTTTCTAAATTTAAATCAGTGATATCACTCACGCTCTGACTTTACTTTTTTCCCGTAGTTGTTTTCACCCCAAATCAGAAACAAACATGTGAACTTCCCGTTTTTCGTTCGACCGACGAGGAAATTTCAGATGACGTTTCAGTTTTCTTTTTATGAGTGCTGCAGGCCGGCGGAGGGAATCCCCCCTCCCTCCCGGCAGCAGATATAAAGTCGCCATCAGATAAGACGGCAGAGACACAAAGTGCCACTGACTCAACAGACACATCCAGCAGAGATATCCATCTGATCAGAGAGATGACAATCTGTAATCTGTGTAAGTCAGAGAGCCTGGAGCAGGTCTTCATTGTTGTGCTCAGCATTGTTGTGGGGTCGTGTAGACAGGAAAAAAAAAAAAAAAAAACCACGAGTTTCATGTGTTGATGCTTGCTGTTGTGCTGTCCTGCAGACTTCTCCAGCTGCGTGCTGCTGCTGCTCACCTCCAGCTGGCGCGCAGCCTCGGGACTCCCGCTGCGCACTCTGAGCCCGGAGAGGTGCGAGCAGTGCTCGTCTCTGTTCAGGAGCCTCCTGCTCAACATCTCAGGGCTGCCCGACAACGTGAGTACACTGTTCCTCTGATGATTGGCGATGTTGGAGGGCTGGATTACCAATTTATTTATTTTTTTTTGTTAAACTCTATTACTCTGATTTATGACCTGTGTTTTGTGTTGCAGGAGGGTCTGTGTTATGGCATCACCTCTAGTAAAGCGGTGGTGAAGAGCAGCGCAGAGACAGTTCTGGCCTGCGCACCCACTCAGGTGAGACTTGTTGGTGATGAGCAGTAACGAAGTCTATTTACTCAACTTAGGTACAGTTTTAAAGTACTTATTTTATGTTCTTTTTGTACTTTTGGAGGCAAACGTTGTACTTTTTACTCGTTATTTTGCGGGTTACATGTTGCATTAGCGTCAAAGCAGAACATTATTTTTGGATTAATTCAGTGGGCAAGATGATAAAATTAGTAAGATCATGACATCCAGTTGACCCACAGTATGGTAGACCTGTATATGTACATGTAAATATATGTGTAATTTACTTTTACTTCTGCTTTTGATACTTGAGTACCAACAACCTCAGATACTTAAAGACTTTAAGTAAATAAATAAAGATATAAATAAATGTGTGACCCATATTAACTTGTACTTTTGATAGTTAACCCTAACCCCAGAAAGTGGTAAAACTTTTGATACTTAAGTACATTCAATCTCAAATACTTTAAGACTCAAGTGCTATTCACATGTATCGATGCAACTAAGTATATCTACTCAAGTATTCTCCTACAGTGCAATTTCAAAGTTCTTGTACTTTATTGAGTTTTCTGCTACTTTTTTTCTTCACCCCACTACAGGTTAGAAGTAAATAATGCATGTTTTCTTTCATTATATATGTTTGGTAATTTCAGTTACTAGTTACTTTGCAGATTACATGCCGCATTAGAGCCATACTAGAACATTTGTAAATTGATTTATTTTATCTGTAATCAGACTAAAACAACCCTGATTCAAATAATTGAACAGATTAATAATCAGCTGACCTGAACTTTACAGTATAACATACATGTAAATATATTGTGATTTACTTTTACTTGTACTTTTAATACGTAAATACATTTATTGCCAAAAGAGTTGCTTTTAATGTTTCAGTAAATTCGGTATCTCAGATTTGAGGTATTTTTACTTCCTGCTACTTTCACTCTACTACATACTTTGTACTTTTTCTACTCCTTCTACTATTACACTTATTTCTTACCTTTATACTTATATTTATGTAAAGGCTTTCTATACGTCATTTTTTAATGATCAGATCGCCGATAAAATCAATTTAATTTGGCTCTAATGCAGCATGTAATCTGCAAAGTAACTAGTAACTAATTTACTTTCACTTCCACTTTTGATACTTCAAATAACATTAACAACGACTTTAATCATATTAATTCATTAATACATTCATACTACAGTAAAGACCTTTACTCGAGTACTATTTATATGGCTGACTTTCACTTCTACCAGAGTAATATTTTCACTTCATACTGACTTTTGGGTGCTTTTTACAACACTGACCATAAATGACAAATTACCAAATTATTAGATTATTATGATAAGTGACATCCAACTCAACTTTCTAGTTCTTTTCGAGCAGAGGGACAGAGAAGAGGATATGTTTGACTTTTTAAACATGTTTATGGAAAGAACAGCCTCAATTTTCATAGTTTCAGCTCAGATTTCACTATGTAATAAAACTCGCGACTTGACCGGAAGAATACATTTGCTTATGTTTGAAATGTGTTTCTCTCCGCAGAGCTCAGGCTGCATGATGCAGAGAAACTCATCCTTCAGCGAGGTAGCCTTCAGTTTCTCTTTTTAAGATCATGTATATTTTCTTTAAATTTACTACAAGGAACATCTAACTGGTAATGGAACTGTCTCAGTTTAATACCAGTGTCTCTATATGACTACATAGAGGAATATCGTCCATTTCTGGTTTGGATTGGACGTCATAGAATAAAATCTGTTCACAGTCTGAGGGAAGAAGCTGCTCAGTGAACCTTTGCCCTCAGAGGTCGCCAGAAGTTCCCTGTAGTAGCTTTAAATCCGGCTTTACACGTGTTGTGGAGGACATTTCACATTCAACGCGCATTCAATCACTTTGCTCTTCTCACTTCCTCATGTTTTCACGATGCAGTCCGGTAACTGTTTTCTCGTGTTTCTCTCGGCAGAGCGAATGTATGAGGAACATCATGAAGGACCTGGCCCACTACGATGCCGTGATCCAGTCCTACCTCAGGATCACTCCAGTTCCACTTCTGAACCCAACTCTGGGGATTATCCAGGACCTGAGGAAGGTGTGTTTATCACAGAAACAGAGAGAAACAATCACAATTTAAAGACAGAGAGAGCGAGAATCTCCTGGGAAATAACACTGACGAAATCTTGCTTGTTTTTTTGTTGTTTTTTTTTTACACAGACATGCTCCCCGATGGCGGATGGAGACAGCGACTCCTCTGAGGTATTTTTTCTGTTTCTTCTTCTTTGTTCCTTATTCGCTCCTCATCTCTCAGCCTTACAGAGGAAAAGTGAGACAACAGACACAGAGGGAAGCTGGGGTGGGTTTTTTGTTTTGTTTTGTTTTTTTACATGTGAAACTGACAGGTGATTATTGTGTCTTCCTCCTGTGTCGCCTTCCAGCAGGACGTGGCGCAGATGTGGGGGAACGACAGCTTCATCAACAGGCAGGAGATGTGTAAGATGATGCGAGGCTTCTACGCCCGCCTCATCACCATCAACCGGGCTATGGGCTACATCTCCTCGGGAGACCACAGGATGTAAACGGCCCGTCATCATCATCACCATCATTCCAATTAACTAAAAAGATTTTTTTCATGTCCTTTAACTTACCGCAGCTGAACTTCAAGGCAAGGGCCTTTACTGATCATTCACTACCATCGCCTACTACTACTAACCAAGTCGATCTTTACACTGCACATGCCGCACAACTGCCGGCATGACTGCTGCTCAGGCATAAGCTCTCCGGCCTCTCCACTGGAGTTAGAGCAGTGGAGACCATGATGGCCCATTATTTTTATCTATTAATGTATTCCAATATTTGGGGGAATGTATCTATTTATTTTTTGAGAACTATTTATTATAACTATTTATTTATTTATGTGATGGCCTGTGATGTTATTTATATTGTTATTTATAATAAAGTATATTTGTGGTATCAAGAGCTGGAGTGGAAGTGGTTTTATGATTGAAACTGGAGCTGACGTCACTGAATCACAGACACATTCTTCCTGTATTACAAGTGTTTGTATCAGCTGATCACGATAAGAAAGATGTAGATATTCTCTTCTCTTTTCTTAAACTTCCGCAGGACTTTTTGTCATTTTTTTGGCGATGTTGTTATGATTTGTACCAGCTAGTGGCCAATCCTGGCTTCTGTCAGGGAGCCTCAAATAAAAAGAAAAGGTCATTATATCACAAATCATGCTTCGGTGCCAGATTGTGGTGTGCAGCTGTATTGAAGTCAGGGGGAAGATTCATAGAAGAACACACTAAAACCCAACATATCTGCAATTACACCGCAAACAGGAGCCTTTCCGAAACATAATCACTGGGCGAACATGTTGGCAAAAAAAAGTGGTTAACTGAATCTCTGAAGTGTGGTCTTTAATTTTCTTTGAGGCATTTCTTCATCAGAACTCATACAACGTAGATATGTTGGGTTTTACTAGGTTTCTCTATGCCTCTCCCATAGATTTCAGTACAGCTGGCACCGAAGCGAGATGCAGTGATGTAGTGACCCTTCCTTATTCTTTAAGTTCCTTGGCGTCTGTTTATTAAGGGTCATACCCACAAAGGACAAAGTAAAGCTGAGGGAGGCGTCAGGAGAGCTTTCCTCTTTTTATTTGGTACACATTTGCATCTTTACATTTATTCCACAGTTCTTCTGCTGGACTCACACACGACAGACACAAGTGCAAAGAGGACGGACTGGACTTGTGGTGGTCCTTTGTTAAAAGAAGCGACTGTGTTCTCTGAATGTAAACATAACTGCATGATATCATTAATGGAGAATCTGACATGATTCGCCCGCTTTCTGCAGCCTTTTCCCAGATAGTGTTGAAAACAGTGTCGCTTGAAAACAGGTACAAGAGGAACACAGCTGTGACTAATGTCTGGGTGTGGAAATGTTTCTACAGGCGGTTTACGGAGGGGTTTGTTTTCCAAACCATAAGCGTTCTGAGCTCTACAGCTATGAAATAAGCCTCGAAAATATGACTCTGATCTAATCTATGAATGTTTCCAGGCTGCAGCTGCACTCACACAGGTTTATTCTTTAAATTCAGCCCTGAATCCAAATGCTTGTTATTTGTTTGTTTTCACGGTGCACACTTCTTGTAATACACACGTTTAGCCTTAACAAACACAAGATGTGCGTTACAGTCACAGGAGGGATTTATAATTCAAGTTAGAAAAAATAAACATTATTATGCAACTTAGTTTTACAAGTTGAATAACAAACAAAAACAAATAAAAAATAATTTAAAAAAATAAATCACAGGTTTGAAAACATTTGTAAAAAAAAGTGAAATATTTACAGGACAGCGTGCGAAAATACAAAAATATAGTTCAGTCCTTTGGACAGTCACACGCATGTGAACGTGATGCAATGCCCAATTCTTTTATAAAAAGTCCCACAAACATAACATTTAAAAGTGAAACAGATACACAGGTTGGTTTTTTTTCCCCCCCCATTTCTTTTCTTTTTTTTTTTGTTTTTTGCAGTTTCAACACTGCAGCACCTACACTTGCATTGTTTACTGGCTACATGATTAGCTACTAAATATCTCAATGACCTCTACCGCTACTGGTCTTTTTTTTTTTCCTGATTCTAGCTACGTAACAGGAGCTTTAAGTACAAATCGTCTACTCTGTAGTCATTACAGAATTACATGACTGACAATGGAAAATGCCCATCAAAAGTTCAGGCTGTGGCTCTTTTCATGAAATGCGACAGTAAAAAACAAAACAAAAAAAACAGTCTCAGAAACAGGTCAGTTTCATGTCCACAGCACGGACGGACAGAAGAGCTGATGTTTGGTCCTTGGGTCAACTCTTGATTGGTTGTTTTCCTGAGATCGACGCTGGAGCAACAGAGGCCCAACAGTCAATTTGAGTCAAATCTCTTTCACTTAGCTGCTCGATTGTCCATCATGTCTGAAAAAAAGACACAAATTGTAAGCCCATTGTTGACGTCCCACATTATGTTCTCGGGTCAACATTGTAATCAACCAGTTGCAGCCCTCTGACTTCATCAGCGTGCTTCTTTCAAAAGTAAGCTACGTTTTTCAAATCAAAGTGGATTCAACTGAACAAAACAGTTGACAAATAGTAAATATAATTTGACAGTATGTTTAACAACAAGACTAGCTAGCTAACCAGTCAAGTCATTGTCCCCAAATCATATCAAGATTTTCACGAACAAACGTTACTGTGGATGCAGCCTGAAGTACAGAGCTGAACAGTGAATGGGATGTGAGATTATTTGCTTATGTGATACAACGTATCAGTAAGTTTAGAGGGGAAGTGTACTTTCTGCAGCATTAATTTAGAACGGTGAACAGACAATTTGACTGGAACTCCTTAGTAGGTGTCCATATATCAGGGATTAATGGACACCCTGCAGCCAATCAGAATTGAGTATTCCTCGAGACCACGGTATAAAGTCTGGTATTACACACTTTAAGAGCTGTAGCAATCTGAGCCACTGCAGGGTTAGTGATTAGCTTGCTAGCAAGTAAGCTAGAATATTGCTCAGTAAGTTTAACAGGTTCAGAGTCATCACATAAAACACAAACAGGCGTGAACAGACTTAAAAGCGTAGCTATGTACTGGAAGTTTGTGTTAATTCTAAAAGATTTTGATTGCATTTGTCTGCTTTTGATGCTTTAATCTGTTGGATGTTGTGTCATTATGAACCTAATAAATACACATGCGTCATGCACCGTGTCTTCATAACTAATACAACAGCTAGTTGTAGTCTATTGTACACAGTGTATTACCTTGTAGAGTCTGATGGACCTCATTTGGCAGGTCATCCAGGTCCTCCACACTCTTCCACAGGTGGTACGCCGTGGCCTCCCCCGGCCGCCTTCTGCTCTTCCACTCCACCAGCATCTTCAGCTTCTGCATGGTCACGTCTTTCTCCACCGCTTGAATTTCATCCAGCTCCCTGGAGTTCAACTCCAGATAGATGGCCACCTGCTTCCACTCCTTCCCGAGCCGCTTGGCCACCTGCAGCAGCTGCTTCTCTGACATGTCCCGAGTCATCACCGTTCTCACTCCGTCTGGAAAACACACGCAGGTAATTCATTTCAGGATCATTTTAGACAGATAGGTGCATCTGGAAACAGCTCAGGTGTTCCTCTGCTAGCAAAAGTCACCTGACTCGTCCTGCCATCGAGGCCTTTTACAGGCCGTCTCCTCTTCTGAGGGGCTGCTGCTCCTCTGTCTGCCTGAGAGAGAGAGACAGGTATGAGGCGAGTCAGCTTGGAGACGCTTAAAGCATGCTGTGATGGAGAAATGTGATTTAAAAACAAGGACAACAAGAAGCTTACTGTTCGTCCTTTTCCTCGGCTTCTTCTCTGTGTTCTCCACACAGTCACCTAAGAAACAAATGAGACGGCCTTCACCAATCCAATAAGAAATGAACACTGGGAAAAAAACTGGTTTAGCCTGATTTCAGCCACAACACCTTGAATCAAATCACCAAACATGCTCAGAGTGACCAAATGCAGCGTTACCTTCTCTGATGGTGGCCGACCACACGGTCTCCTCGGTGTTGATCTCTATGAGAGACAATTTAAAGGGAGGAGGCTGCTCGAAGAAAGCTTCAAAGTAACCCTTCATCTTCGTCACTGCAAGGGTGAATTTCAAGTCCTGCACAGGGACACATGAACATCACTTAAAGGGACAGTTCAACCCAAAATCAAACATACATATTTTTCCTCTTAACTTAAGCACTGTTTATCCAGTCAGATAATTTGGGCGTGAATTGTGTTAATCTATCAAACAACCTCCAACTGTTTCACCACGCAGAAGGAAGTGTGCATCTGCTCACGTGGCTCCTCTCATTTCTCTATTTGGTGCTTACTCATCTCCTGCTCTCCTTCATCGTCCCACCATATTGGGGGAATGTCTCAATTCCTCAAACACATCTCCAGGTGAGAGGAACAAGGAGAGGAGGAGGCACAGATGTATCCTTTTTGCGGAATTTTATTGATACCTGTGATAAAAAGGGGCGCGACACACAGGGTCTCAGACATGAGGAGAGGAGGTGGGAAAGGAATGGAAGATGTGCAACCTGAGTAATGATGAGAAGAGGCTCGGCTCATGACAGAGCGTGATGTAAACAATAATGATGCTCTCCTCGGTTGAGCTGTGACGTTAGTTGCTCAGCGGTGATTCACGCTTCCTTCTGCGCTGTGATATGTTTGGGGGGGGGGGGTGTAGTTTAGTACAAAGAATGTAGTTCCCACATGAGACTGCCCACAACAAGGACCATGGGTAATCTTGAGTAACCAATTCATGATTTCTGGAAAGAGACATTGCTGTTGAGTTTTTGTTTTTTTTTTAAATCTAGACGTTGTGTAGTTGAAAACTCAGCACCTCGCAGCAAAACAACATAGATGGATAAATAAAGGTAGGTAAGAGGATAAATATGTATTGTTGCTTTATTTTGGGTGAACTGTCCCTTTAAAATAATTTTAATTGTGGAGTCCATGCAAAAACAAATACAATGATGATCATAATGTAGTTAAAAGATGACGTACTGTAAGTGTTTGGGTTTTCAAAACATGGATCGCACCATGAAAATGGTTTCACGCACCTCAGGTTTGATCTCTCCCTCCGGCTCGCTCACGAGGCGATACGTCCCCTCGTCCAGTTTACACGTGGGAGGCTTGTCTATCTTAATGTAGCGATTCTTGTAGCTCCGCACCTGTTTGGTAATATCCTGGTTCACATATGGGCAGCAGGAAGAAGACAGGATGATGAGCCGGGCTGGACGGTGATTAACGTTCAACAAAAACATTAATTTTCCACAGTGGAAAAACTGAAGGCCTCAGAACAACAAACCACTTTACGACTTCAGCCCACCCCCTTAGTGTTTGTTGTACATAATGTACACAGTGATGGAAAAACACATCAGATGGGAAAGCACAAATTTGTTCATAGTTCTGGTGCGATTATTCACCAACACACATGCTCACCATCACGGACACACTTCCTGAGTGACCTCAGCTGTACAGTGTTAAAATGAATCAACATAATGGTCACGTCAATGTCAGAACACTGCCTTACACAGTAACACACACACCAGTGGACTCATCGCCACTCAGATAGACTGTATATACCAAAAAACCCCACCAGCTTTCAGCTTTCAGCCAAAACAAAAATTATGCTTGCTGTTTTTGGCCACCGTATATTTTGAGTAATTAAGTTACCGTGCTGTCATCTTAAATAATGAAAATGTGAAATTAAGGAATATTTAAATGCTTCATTACAGTAACAGGACTATATTTTTCTAGCTCCACGGTTAAGAAGGATGTGCTTCCTTTAATTAGTCGACTACATGCGTCACCTGTGTTGTGCATGTTTTACAGTAACACAAATAATTTCGGTTTGCACTAACTGGGCAATTTTCATACTCATATGTATTATTCATTAATAATACACTGCCCACACTGTTTATAATAACACTGTTTATATTTGGACATACCATGTATATACGATTCTATTTCTATTTCTGCTCTAACACTTTTTCTTGCCTGTTTATTATATTGTTTATTCTTTTACTATTATTATTGTTTGTTCTTATATTGAACTGTCCTTTGGCGGCTGTGATGCACACATTTTCCAATTTGCAGAACTAATAAAGGAACCGTCCAGCTCAAAGATGCAGGAATATTTCAAAATGTTTTCTCTTAGTTTCTAGTTCAGGTTCATCTGATTCTTTGACGGTTGAATCCATTTGCACATTTGTTGGTGATAGTGGCAGTTGGCGTTGTTTTCACTGCAGATCAGTCTGTCAATTAGTTTCTCAATTGCTTGATCAGTTGTTTGGTTTATGTCAGAAGAATGGGGAAAAAAAATGTTTGTAAGAAATTCTCAGCATTTCAAAAAGCCCAAAACAATCACGTCGAATGTCCACAGCCCAAAGATATTCAGTTTAATGTCACAGAGGAGTTAAAAAAACATTATTCACATTTAAGAAACTGGAATCAGAGATTGTCAGACTTTTTTTTTAATTAATCAAACCTATTACTCCATTATCAAAGTAGTTCTTGATCGATTTAGAGCTTGACAAGCTATTAATCGATTAATCACCAGAGCTCGAGAGTTAACGCAGCGTTGCCTCATTCTGGTTCAGACTGTAACAGCAAGATAATTCATGCTGATATTGATGCGATATTTAAAATTCATTTCTTTACAGGTGCACCTTTAACTGTCTGCCAAAGGCCAAGAATTGTTTACCAGTTTCCAAAATGAGCTGTGTCATGGCACAAACAACATAAGTGAGTTTATCATAATATTTTTGGATTGTACTATGACCTCATCACAACAACTTTCTGTTTCACCTCTGCTTCGTTAGATTGCACAAACCCGGACTTTATCAGCCGTACAGCATCGAAGCCAGTGCAGTTCAAAGCATGAACAAGAAGTGAAAGAAGAATGTTTTGGCTGTTTGTTTTTCACACGCAATTCATTCACAGGTTTCGCAGGCATTTTGCTGGAGTTTTATCATGTAGGTGGTTGGTATGGTTGCACGTCACAGTTGAAGAATTCGGGCTAACTCAGGTGACGGTCTCATGAATGGAATATTTATTTGTACTGTGCATGAGGGAAAGGATTTTTTTTGCCTTTTTTTAATGCTTGCACGTCAGAGAAAAACTCCTCAATTAAAACACAAAATGCACTTTGATGTAAAAAGTCATGAGGAGCTTTTTCACATTGACTTTGGCTTATTTGTATTCACTTAAAAGTGGATCATCAGTGATTGAGGGATAAGAAATGAAACATGACAAATGAAAATGACTGTCTTCAGAAGCCGGGCATAGGATATATAATACTTAATAAATACATGAGTGAGTGTGTGTATTCAGACATTCAGGCTTTATCCTTGTTCACACTGTATCCAGTAATGTCACCCGACTATTTCATCACCGTACAGGAACAGATACCAAAATGTTACAGCATCCTGAGCAGGCAGATGGTCAAAGCAACTTCTAGGTTCTTTTTTCAGTTGTGACATTAACATGTAAACTTGCCAGTCATGTTACTTACAGATTAAAAATTTCAAAAACTGTTTGAAATGGATCCTGTTTTAGGAAATTAAAAACAGGATCTTGCAACTAAAGAACTTAGTGAGAACTTGACCAAATTCCCCCCGAAGTTTTTTCAATTTTAAAATATGCCATGTCAAAGCCTCAAAAGTGTTTTTGTGAAGTAAGAAGCGAAAACTGCCAATCGTGATTCCCGAACAATAAGGTGCACATATACACAGTATCCACCTCCGCTTACCTTGATGTCAGATGAACTGTTGGTGGCCAGGTAGACGTGGAAGCTGTAGTTGTTGTTGTCGCTGCCCGCCTGCTTGTAGACGAGGACCACCCCGTGGTGCTCTACGGACTGGTTCGTCTGAATTATGGGACCCACGGGTGACAAGGACGTTACATTCCACTTGACGTGGCTACCTGAGTGGTCCACTGTCGGCTCGATGAGTGGACGGTTGTCCTTTATGTGCAGGACGCTGAATGTCATCTCATTTTCTGGATCTGTGTGAAGTTATCAAGAAAAAAAAAAGAAGGTTTTATGTCTCACCTGTTCTTATAACTAAAAATGTATTTAAAGTGATCCTGAAATGCCTCTCCCAGACCAGCCAAAAGTAAATACAAAGCTGGTGTTGAACCCTTTGGACTACAAGCATTTTTTTTAGGCTCATTTAAAAGGTTATAAGGTGATTTTTGAAGATTTGTAAGTGCTCCTGGTATTAATCTATAGGAGTTTGAACGTGGTAGATTATATTTTTTCTCGCCTACATTTTTCAATGCAAAAATTAGCCTGTAGTTGACCTGTAACTGCCCCCTGTTAGCTGAAAAACACAATGGGTCCACATCATATAGGTCTTACACGGACAAGCCTCAAAGGTAATAAGAATATAACTGAAACTTAACACTAAACACATGATTTTCTAACAAAATATTCAGTCACCTGGCAAAATACCCTGCCTCAGAATAACGGGGGCAAAAACGTATTAAAGTTACTTGTTTCCCTATTTCCTTTGTACATATAAATAGCCAAAGACGAGTGCTCAGGTGGAAAAACAGCCGATTCAAACAGCAAAATTCCCCAAAATGTTTTATAGCTTTAAAAAACTGATATAAACTGTATAGTACCAAATTTGAAATCTCAATGGCTACATGATGAATCAAAGGTAAAAAATAAATAAATAAATAAAAAGAGAGCGAGAGTGGGTCAGTTGTCTACACGATCACTCATTTGCTGTTGTAGGTTCTAGGGCGGGCGTAGAAGCAGGATCTAAGCTCTCTGACGATGCACTGTATATGATGACCATACACTTAACCTGAGGCACAGGCAAGCCTCTGATTTTTATAAGTTAATAGATAAAAGATAACGATACTCTGAAATTGAGTACTTTCTATAAAAGATTTAAGATGAGTCATAATCTTGATTAATAATTAAAAGCTGTACGTCACTTTTACAGACATCAATTAAATTCAAAACAACCTCTGGGCAACATCTCTCACCACAGGAAGCCAAGATCATCATTGTGTATTATAAACTGAACAGGAGAGAGATAGCTCTGATATCTCACCAGCAAGACAGACGGAGTGAGGGAACTGGATGGACTTGAGCACGGACGCATCCTTGTTGACGGTGTCCACGTTAAAGATGGGTCCAGCGAACTTCCAGGAGTCCCTGAGGAACGAGCCAAACTTGGACCAGGACAGGACTGAGTACCGCACGAGGACTCGCTCCGATGCCTCAAACACCAGGCCGGTGACCGAACACTCGAATGTGCCCTCTCCTTCCAGCTGCACCCTAAAACACACGCGCACACACAGTCAGTAATGCTGTACATGCAGAATCAGTGTAAATGTGCACAGACAGTTGTACTCACTGTAATCGTCCCTTAGAGATCCTCCTGGGTGTGACCAGCTCATTGCCGTGGCTCTGTCAAACAAACAATTAAAACCTTTTTTTAAAAAAACCATAGAAGACTTATACAAGGTCATCCACAGCATCAGAAGAATGTGAAATACAATCAAGTATATACAGAAAAGACAAACGCGTGGTTTCTCAACCCACCTGCTGAACAGCTTTACATTTTTCACAGCAGAATTTGAAGGCCCTTTCATCTGTCAGGATGTAAAACAAAAAAAAACAAGATGTTACTCACAAAACATGTGAAACAATCTCCAAAACATTTGTTTGTGTGCTATTATCTGCTTACCTTTCCCATTTGAAACCTCTGCTTCAGGTCTAGCGACTGACTCTGGAAGGTGAAATAATTCCAATATTATGAAAAGAAAATCACATGCCAGAGGCTGTTGAGTCTCCTGACAAGCTGTTTAGGTTGTGAGCCACTTTTCGGGGGTTGTAAGGGTGGAGCTCAGTGACATGTCGAATCCAAGTCTCTGCTCCAAAAATTCATTCATTCATGTCATATGGCTGTCATTAAAATGTGGCCACAAGATCAGCGAGTTACCACTAAAATCATGGTAACTATGAAAACCAGCCAACATGGCGGACTGGATGTCAACAACAAAACACAACAGTTTTAAAAAGCAGGTACTGTGTCATGTGCTCATGAAGCGCCGTACCGTTTTTAAACTCCTCGGCCTCGGCCTCTTCGTTGTCTGCAAATTAGTGAAGGAGATCGACTCTGTTAATACATGAAGTACAAAAAGATGTGTGAGGATTTATTAAAGGATGTTAGTTCTTACCTTCCTCTCCTCCAAACTTATCAGCGCTGCCTTCTGGTGAGAGTCAAAATACAGCAGAGTGGGGAGAGTGAGAAACAGATAATAATATGCACCTATTTTCAATATCTAGTAGGGTAACTGACTCAGTTAACATTTGTAAAAGAGGGGGGATTAGGAGTAAGGAAGAGGTTATTGTTTCTATACTGAGAATAGTTCACACGTTTCTGAACAGCACTTTGTTTATTTTAGTAAAACACCTGAGTGGCTTGTGTTCATGTCAGGAACTTGAAGCAGTGCAACATGTTTTGATGTCTTGCAGAAAATATGACCACCAAAGACAAGAGCTTCTCAGAGAATTGCGAGAAATTGGATTAGAGGAAGTATCTCTGAAAAGCATTTTGGAAGTAGGGTCAAGCAGGAGGGGAAAATGCTGTTTTTTTTTCAGATTCTTAAAAGACACTGGTCTGTACAGCAGGGTTTAGTGCACTAAGGTGCTAGTCCCATAGATGGCAGCAATGCAACTTTAGGATGCCGGCTGCCGTAAAACCGCAAAGAAGGAGAAGAAGAACAGCTTGCCTGCGTCTGTCCTAAAGCAAGTCTGCCGAATTATAATTAACCTCTGGGTGACAACAAGACTCCAGGAAGTCACTGCTCCCAGGGTAAGAAATTACTTTAAGACCACAACATTCAGTTTCTACCTTTTCTTTTTAGGGATTTAAACAGAAAGAGATAAGACATGTTAATGTTTGAGCTTTAGAGGAGCTGGTAAGTGGATTTTTGTCTACTCCTGAACAGAGCCAGGCTAGCTGTGTCCTCCTGTTCCCAGTCGTTATGCTAAGCTAGGCTAAGCTAAACTAACAGCCTCCTAGCCATAGCTTCAGATATGAGAGTGGTGTTAAACTTTCCACTGTTTCTCGGAAAGAAAGCAAATTTCACAAAAATATCCGACTACTCTTTCAAAGGCCTGCTGGAGCAGCTCAACTTGCATCTCTCACCAGAATCCTCAGCCTCCTCTTCATCCTCCTCCTCCTCGTCCTCGTCCTCTGAGCTGTCCTCAGTGGATGTTCCCGTGTTGTCTGTTTCGACACATCAACATGCAAAGGGTACGTGTAAGGGAGCTGAAAACTTTGCACTGAATTTCCAACGAATGATGAGTAAAATGGTTTAATAGAAGAAAAAAGAAGACACTGAATTGTGGATCTGCGGATGACGAGTTTTCGCTTTGAGTTATGTGAAAAAACAAATGAGTGAACCTGTTGCGGTGCGATATATCGCTGCTTACCTGAACCACTGCTGTCACTCTCTGGCAGATTATCTGTAACACACGTGCAATTATGAGGTCAGTGCTGTTGACCTGTTGAAACATTATCTCTGACGTGTGAGACGTCCTTGTAAAATTTCCATCTCATTAGTCATTTCTATCACTACATTATTGTTAACATCTGTTGTTTACACTGTCGTTGTCATCTTTACAGGAACTTGTCACCACTTTCAAAAGGTCTGATCGCATCATCCACCCATTCCTGTGGTTAGTAAACTGCCAGGCAGTTATTGCGTTCAACGACCACACGGTTTCAGGAAGACTGAAGCCATATGACTGTGTCTCATGTTATTTTCACCCGACAGGAACCACAGCCCTATTAATAGTCACTCCCTATGAAACCAATACATGACTGAAGAGGGAAAGCAGACACTATTCTGCGTCTTTACTTACCAAAGTCTATTTGACCCAAACAAAATCTCAGGTGCAATAGTGCCTCGAGGCAGGACTCGCACACAGAGAGGCTAATTGAAGTATCTGAAGCCTGATGCATTGATCAATAATAGGTGCTATTTCATCTGACATTTTCAGCTTAAATCAGCAGTTACACTAAAAATGAATGTAGGGAATCTGACCGATTATTATCAAGGACTGAGAAGATGACGAAAAAGTGAAAATCTGGAAGAACGTCATATTTCAAGGAAGTCAACATATTTGATGACCCGTTAGTTAACGTTAGCATTCAGCATCTTCCGAGCTAATATCACCGATTTATTCCATCGAGTGTGTTTCACTCCAGACTTAAACATGCGTCCATTCATTCCTATCCTATGGTGTTCTACATTATCAAACAGTAATGTCAGCTTGGACGTAGTTGAATGCTAACGTTAGTTGCTGTCTCACTGAGGCGTATAAGGGTCATCAAATAGTTTGTTTTACATTGAAATATAGACCAGTCTGTTGTCTCTTCACTTGATAATCAATTAGAAAGCAGTGAATGATAACAATTTCCAGATTCCCTGAGTTTATATGAGTTGCAGCTGAAATGCAGCAGTATGACATTTAAGCTTGTGTTTGATGTCTGAAGAAAATGAATACGGTTGATGAGACGACCAGTTATTTTATCTCGTTATCTCATAACAAAGCTCATTTTCTCGAGATCTCAAGAAAATAATCCTAAAATGTTTCACTCTGTAATAAAAACAGATAAAATGTAACTCTCGTTTAGGGCATCTATATTCCAGTGCATCATAAATATATCATATCTGTGTATACTGGATGTTGTCCACAGGCACAGATATGAAAACTTTTAGTTTAGTTTACTTCCTAATTTCAGTATCGCTATCAGCCTCAGAAACTGAGTATCGATTGGGCTCAGAGAAAAGAGATGTTTAACTCCTTTTTCTCTTCTCTCATACAAAGCAGACAATGTCTGGGACACACCGGCATTGTGTGTTTTAATTCTGAAAATGTAGACAATTTTTAGCAGCTTTGTGGCAACAAATTTTGACATGCAGCCGTAGTACTGTTGTCTACCTTCCTGCATGTGTCAAATGTGACATCCAGTAAGTAGGAAGTTAAATTCAGAATCAATGAACATGTTTGCCGTGGTGACCCTCAATCAGCTACTGCAAGACACTTTGCAGCCGGCAATCATTCTACTTCAGATTTGGCCTCAAGTGGCGTTGATATGATGTGTTTTCAGTGACCCGATCTTTTCATTTGTCTGTACCGATTTCCAGTGTACAACCTACAATTTCTACGCATTTACTCTAAATCAGACGTGTACGAGAAAGGTGGCTATGTTTTGTTCTGGTATGTCTGTAATGAATGGGCCTGCTGGTAATCGCCTTTGTGTTTGTTTGATCAAGCGTGAGATGACTGACCCGGTGCACCTGTAGAGTAACCCACATGTAGGGTGACTCATCATGCATGCCTCGTTTTGCACGGAGGAAAGTCCTACATGGACTCAAATGTTTGCCCTTTTGCACATTTCTTCAGTGTATGTGCAGCAATGTAATGGAGAACACAGACACTGCACTTTTGCTCAAAGACAAACAAGGGACATTTTTTTTTTAAGCCGCAGCTCAACCTTTGCAAACCAAAACCTCAGCCACAATCAGCGATGCTGAACTCCACACCCGTACTCTTCAAACTTTTGTGACATAGGGAAAGTAATGATAGTTGGACTACCCAGTACTAACTATTGCCTTCTGTCACAGGGGCTCTTCCTCTAAGAGGTGCAGCCCCAGTGAGACACCTTTTACTTTGCTTACATGTTTGTGTACTCTGTCTGTGTGTGTGTGCATGTGTTTTTAAAAGCTCTCCATCCAAATTAGTCATCAAAAAAGCCCTCAGCATGTCTGACTAACTCCACCAGCTTCAACATATCCATCATTCCCCAGCAGCTGAGCGGTGGCACCCTGAGAAGCAGCCTCTGATAAGTGCCATGCATTAACATCCTGGCACATTTATACAGATGGGTCCAGAGGAGCTGCTTCTCCTCTCTTCCCAGCAGCAGTGGATGTCCGTGGGCCGGGCCATCTGGCTGAGTGCCTGGCCGTCTAATGGATGGAGCCCATCCTCTCTGGCCCACAGAGTTTTATCTTAGACTAACAAGCAGATGCTGCCATCGCCCGCTCGACTCGCGGCACCTCCCTCATCAATCTCTCTCCTCGACTCGGCTCGATCTGTCTGCTTCACCTCCATTTCTCCCTCCCCGTCCTCATATGCCTCCCATGGCCAATCGCTTTCTCTGCTGCTGCTGCTGCTTCATCTGAGCCAGCAGGCATCCCTCTTCACTCTGGCACGGCCGCTTCCCTTCATCAGACTGACAAACAAGGTGGAGAGCAAACACCCGCACAGATACACACATGCTCATGCAAACATGAGCACACACATACTTGTTTACGGCTTCACGGATCTGGATCGTTCCATGGCTGTTGGCTGCCATCTGCTGGCGTACAAAAAAAACAACAACAAAACCAAGGGCATGAGGAGGCACGTGTGTGGCGCACAGCAGTGGATCTCAGCCTTTCTGGCTTGTGGCCAGTCCACAATAAACAGTTTTGTGGTCAATGTCATCATGAAAGTCAGTGTTTCTACGATCGGTTGTATTCATTAAGACACAGCAGGTCACTGATATAGTTCTTAGCACCATTACAAACTCGTATCTCATAAAAATGGTCCCAATGATTTCCACACGGTTTGTTAAATGTGGGGAAAATGTATATTGGATTGGAAATCCCTGTGGCAGAGCTGAAGTGAGAGAAAGTGTCAAATCCTTTCAGTCTATATTTGTATCGGAGTACATTAGCTGAGAAATATCAAATATAATATCTGATCAAAGCTTTTACTTTGAATTCAAAGACAAAGTGCTCTAAAAAGCTAAAAAGTATATCTGTGCCTTTCTAAGTAAACATTTGAAGAGTCAGAACTGCCCTTTGATTTTATTCCTTACATTTGTAATAGTGATGTCAGTTAGATTTCCTTTGGTCAGATCCATGAAATACAAAATAATCCATCTTTGATCAGTACATCTCATCCTCAGATGTGCACAAACTACAGGTTACATGAACAAAACAAAATGTTGAACGATCGATTATCTCATCTGTATCAGAAATGAGGAGCAAGTTATTATCAGTTGTTGTATTGTCCTCAAAAACATATTTTGCATCCCTATTCCTCATCATTAGCAGCTCATCATGTCTGCCAATGTTTTATTAGTGTCTTCTTACTATATAATGTCACAATAAGAAACAAAAAGCTTTTACTTAAAAGGATTTATTTGTTTGGAATTTATGTGCTAGTGTACAGTGTTAAAAATGGCAAAACAGGGGAGCGATTGTATGGCTGTGCGTTAATCTTGCGGCCCTCTAAAGGTTCAATGTGTAGGATTTCGGAGGATCCATGGGCTGAAGTGGAATATAACAGTCATAGTTGTGTTTGTTCGTCCTTTATGTTGTTTTCATCACTAGAAATTCCAGTAGCTGAGAATGGACAAGTTCAACACCATTTTTTCAGAGGGCCTCTCCTGTTTTCTTTTGTGTTTTTAGCGGCCAGTTGCTTGCTTTCTGCAGCCTCGCCACAGGGTGCCACTAAATCCTACACACTGGTCACATTAAGGTAAATGTTATGGAAATCAGGGAGGCCAAACACAGCGAGTAGAGAGAAAGGTAGGATGGCATATAAAGGCAGGAAGGAAAGGAAGTGTTGCGAGACAGCGATCCAATATTTAATGCTTAACCTCACTGACGTGATAGATTTTTGTATATATATTTACTATATTGTTCTGAATTTGATGCCAGCACATGGATGTATAAAAGATCTTACTACATGGGCTCATGAGCAGTTAGTTTGCAATTTCTGTTTTCCTTTAAGTTTATCACAGCTATCTATAGTTTTAAGAAAACACTAACATAAAAGATTTAATTCACTGTTCTGGTGTGCATAAGTAAAAACAGGGAAACTTGGGACACCAGTGAGTGTATGACTGTGCATAATTCCTGCTGCCCTTTGAGGCAAATGATATGGAAATCAGGGAGGCCAAACAGTAAGCAGAGAGAAAGGTGCGGAGGCATAAATAAAGGAAGGAAAACCACAGCAGTGAGGAATAATAGATGGGGACGCTTGGCTTTTAAATATTAAAAAAGGAGCCGGAGAGGAAGCTCCAAGTGTGATCAGCGTATAAAAACAACAGTGCAGACACATGTAGCCCAACATGTGCTCAGCGAGATGGTGAAAAGAGAAAGAGACGGCAGCAATGAGTGGGAGGAGGGGAAGGAGTGAACCTGGGTAGATGTTTACCTTTGTTTTCAGGCGCAGGGATATCTCCGTCTCTGTGGGGCAGAGGAGATAACATTCAGACAACTTTCAAAGACACAGAATTCAGTGGGAGTCATGGGAGGGACCTCTGGGACGTGTGATGACAATTATAGAAGTATTTAGAGGGCTGGAACTTGCAGTGGCTCTTAAAAAAATTGTGCAGCTGCAGGCTCTCGCAGTCGACCACTTCTGCTTTCAAACAGGAACACACGCAGCCGAGTGAATGAGAAAAACAGGAAATGTGTACAAGCTGCCAGCGTCTCACTTTCTCACACTGCTGACACCAAACCCATCCTGTCGAGTGATAGATTCACCTTTCCACCCAAACTCCTGCTCTGACCCACTTTCAGAGCAGCGCAGCAGCTGTGGAGGGGTGCTTGCTGGGTACTTTTGCTGACTGGTACCGAATCACACTTTTTTTCTGCTTTTGTAAACAGACAAGGATTGTGGGTAGATGATTCACATTCAATCTGATCATTTATTTACTTCAGTGATACTACATCGTTATGCTATGATCATAAAATTACGTCTAAATTGTGAGTCCAAGCACATTTTGATCCAAAAATAACTGAAATGAGTGAACCGAAACTTTTGTTTCATACACGTGAAAGCATGCGACGCATAACAGTAGAATACACTTGACCGCACTGATCATAATGTTGAGTATTTCACACGTGATTCTGCCATATTGTGATTGTGTAACATTGAGATTTCAACCACGATCACTGACTGTCAAAACCAGCTCTTCCCGACTATTTAGCCATTTGACTCTTTTGATAAGTGCTCGACTATCCTGGAATGTAGGCGATCAAAACTAACAATGAGCCACGTTCAGATGTGTCCGACTGGAGCGACCTGTTGACGCAGTTCGAGCTGCAACAAGAGGCAACACGCCTGAGATCCGTCAGGAGGAAGAAGAACGAGTTCGCCACCAGCAGCAGGCTTGAAAAAGTAGGTCAAATACCGCCCTGTGTCTGTTCAACGGGGCCATCAAAAGCAGAATGATGCATCAGGAAATTTGGATTATTAAACCCTAACAAATTGTGGCTCTTTTATTTACGCGCCTGTTACTCTCGATAAGGCACTGTGGGTTCCTTTGTTCTCAAACATCTGTCCAGGAAACACGGTTCTTCTCCTCCTCAAGGTCAACGCGTTCCCAGCTTGTGCCACGTTGTCGCACCACAACAGCGCCAAGGCTCATTAGTTACCACGGTGATCATGTCTTCCTTGGAGAGAAAGGGCTGCTTTGTCCTCCCTCAAATGTTTTCAGACAATAAATAAAAACTCCCTGCATGAGTTCTCAGACTTTCTCTGCGGTCACTTGCTCCTATCTTTCCATAACAAACATTTGATAAGACAGCTCAGTGAGGGTGTTGTTCTGTGTCTGGCCGAAAGATAAAGGGCCACAACACCTACACGCTCTCGACAACTTCCCACAACCACGATGAGGAGAGAGGACATCTGTGTGCAGATAAACAACAGTCAACAAAAGGTGCAATATGTAAGAATTGGCCACCTGTCTAATTCAGTTAGCCGTGCAGCTAGCAGTCATATTAGCAGACTCTGACTGGGAGCTCAAAACACAGTGTGTGCTTAGCATCCTCGTAGTGAACAGGGCCATTCGGGGCCAAACACAGTCTCCAAGACCGGCAACTGCCAGCTTGATGACAGGGGATACAGTATGGAGGCGATTTACACCAGCTCTGACCAGGCTCTGATTCTGAAATGACAAAGACACTGCAGGTTTAGGGTGAGACAGGAGAGACAGGAAGCTCACACTTCTGGAGGCCTGAGCTGGGGTTACGGTGTGGTCAGGGGTACCTAGAGCCAAACCTGGCAAGAAAACCACCTCTTTGTTGTTGGTGTGACTCATTTTTAAAGGTCTTGTATAGCCAACTCCACTACACTGTGTCCATGCTACAGAAAGCTCTGTCTGCACCACTTCTCATTCCTCCACAGAGGAAAAAACACTCCGTCTTGTTTGTATTTCTTTGCACCAACCATAATCCACTTGCACGGGGCTAAACCCAGGTGCCTGTGCAAAATAATTTTGGGGAAACTTGTTTTGCAAGCCCTGACATTAGAGTAAATAAATCCTCACTAGCTTGCTGAGTGACCAGGTTAGTGTTGGGGTAACTTGCTATTTTCAGCGTGTGCTAGCCTGGAGGTTGTTGTTTCTCACAGCGAAGGCAGATGTAGCAAGGTTGGAGAATGCCACCTGGTGAGGAGGAGAGTCAGACTCAGGTAAATGTGGTGTTACGAGACAGGACGTGGCAGGGCTAGTTTGTTAGCTTGTTAGCTTGTAGATATCTCTGAAACACAATACATGGACATGATATGATGCCAAAACTGTTATTCATTAGCATTCTGTTGATGATGTTAGTTAATTTTTTACAGTCACTCCTTTAATATTATACTCCTCCACTTTCACTGTATGTTTATGGTCGGTTATAAACATAACAAAGCAAACATTGTTCTGCTTCTGCTACTGATAATAATTTGCCTTTAAAGTGGCACAGTGTGGTTTTGGAAAAGAAATTCATTCAAAAATCTTTTCCATAACTGAATAAAATAAGCTGCTCTCAGAGGAAAATAAGGCCCCCGGAACATAGTTTGAAGCTAGAAAAGTGGCAGGGTCCGCCAAATATAAACAAAATAAAACAGTATGAAATTGTGTTGTCCGTCTGTTGTCGGTTTGTTCATTTAGTTCGTTCAGACTCAACAAAAAAAATGAAGAAAACATCTTTCTCTTCTGATTAAAATGTCTCCCCAAAACTACATGGTGCACATTTAAACTACTATTTATAACACTCTAATACGCTGAAAAATGTTTGATATTGTAGCACAATGTTATTAAAACCCTGGTGGCATCTGACACTCGGGGACTTTTCCAGCCCTCATCAGCAGGTGAATGATACCCTGACGACAACACGGCAGCTTAGCAGCCTTTTTTTTTTTCCCCACAAGCGACGATGAGTCATCAGTATCACTTCACCTGTCTGTGGTCGACAGCACAACTGACACAACATACACATCGTATGGCCTGCTTATTAAACAGACAGTGCAGATGGTTTTCAAACAGCATCTTTATCCAATATGAAAAATATGAGCAGCCAAGTCATATTTGAGTGCTTGTTTTTCATGGATTGTAACACATAAGGGTGTTTTACTCTCATACATGTTCTTTCAAACGACATTTTGTGTATAACTTTATTGAATAAACGCGTTTAATCTTGATCTTTTGTTATGAAACACGCTGCTCGCCCACACTCGTGTCTCCGGGCTGCCACACGGTTGTTGTCAGTGAGTCATCACAATGTAACAACACGGCGGCGTGCAGCGCAGACACACCGACAAACACACCGCGACTCTGCTCTCCTCTCACTCTCCAAATGCATCTGCGCTCATTGAGACGTTTGTGTAACCAGGAATCACCAGCTCAGCGTGTGCTTTTGTTTGACTTCAAATGCACAAGCACACGAGCCCACAAACCAACAGCAACAAAAGACTTCCTGTGTCGTCGCAGGAGCGATTTTAGGCGCCGCATCCACAGCAGGCATCATGTTTCCCAAAGCGAACACTATGGAGCGCACAATCGATAGAACGAGGTCAGGGTTTTTTTCTTCTGCTGATAACCTAAAAAAAAAAAAGTCTTACCCGTCCTCCAGATGAGAAGCAGCTCCGCAGCTCGCCATCTCCGCCACCATCCTCTCTCCGTAACTGAAGCCCCGTTACACTTTCTGTTCGTCCGCCGCGTGCAGCACCTGCGCGTAAAGGCACCTGGACGCGATCCTATCATCGGCCACCAGCGCCTCGTTAAGGACCTGGGCAGCAATCAGCGCGGTGATGGTGACAGTCGTGAGCCCCTCGTGTCTGAGCTTCTTCACAGCATCTGTCCTTTTGGCTGCAGCATGCCCCCCAACAAAAACATCTGGATCTGACAAAAGAGAGAGAAAGAAAAAAGAAAAAAAAAAACCGCGCACACAGTTTCCAAAATCCAAACAGAAAACAGTCGCGAGGAGGAGAGCGTCGATGTGGATGTTTTGTTTCCTCTCACAAACACTTCGCTTGTGTGAGGGCAATGAGTTGAAAGACTGATCATCACGTCATGTCGTGCAGCGACGTCCCGCTCCCAGCACGCAGAGCAAATTTGGGGATCAGCGCTGCGGCGCAGTTGCTGCGCAGCGCGTGAAGGCACGCCGACGAGCATCCCCGTGTGGGCGGGTGCTGCAGCATCCCGCCTTCACCGGGGGCTTTGTAAAAACCATGCCGATGATTTACAGCCGGACTTTTACCACCACTTTTTTTTTCTTCATGTGAGAATACACTGAGAAGTCGAAGTGGCCCTGATAAGAAGATGTTTGCCAGCAAACACGACCGAGAGCAGCGGCGCGTCTGGTCCTGTTGTTCGCGCAAGGATAAGAAGTGGAATAAAGTGAAACTAATTCACGTTTTCGAAAATTATGTGTATTCACTTCTAATGCGTCACTAAAAGTTTCTAATAAAAACAATCCAGCGCTGTCAGACACAGAAATAACAGAACGGGGAGTGAGTTGGAAAGGAGCGAAAAACACGTCTGCGCACATCTGAGACATGTTTGTTGGATGCACATTTTCTCCCACACATAAAAAGGGGGCAGCCAGCACTCCACAGTGCAACTAGGTCACTTTGAGCGGGAAAAGACATCCACATCAAGACTGTGGAGCTGCTGCACTACTGGCGAGACACCACCAGATGTCCCATCAGACAACAAAACCGGTGAGGGCGAGCCTCCTCCACAGAATATCCCTGCACCGGAAGACGCGCTCAGAACCAGCCTCACGCAGTTATTATCAAATTTGTGAGGAATCAAAGTGGCATAAGCTCAGTCCATCAGAGAGAGCTAGAGAGGCATGGAGAGCTCACTGTGAGTGTCTGAAGTGTCCAGTGGGAGGAATGAGTGAAGGATCAAGGGCTATCCTATTGATCTTCCACTCATTGATCCTCCTCTCTCCATCCACCCGTCTAACTTTCATGGATGGATATGTAGTTTGCAGCTGGGAGAAAAGAGCGAGAGAGATGCCGCAGACTAACAGGGACATTATCCAAGTCTCAGAGTCTAAAGGGAGAGATCAGCCTCCTCGGTGCAGGAAGAGGCAGCCGAACATCAGACTGAGTGGCGAGACGATACCCCCTATACCTCAGGAAATTAGAGGAGATAAACCGAGAGAAGGGGGGGTGGGGGACGAGAGGACAGGGAAGGTCAGGAGGAGAGGGAGTGAGGGAAAAGAGGAGTTCAGATAACAGGAGGGGGAAAAAGGAGGGAAAGTGTGAAGGCTTAAGGCTCGAAGCTTGGACTCGACTTGTGACCTGACTGCAGGACGATTTGTCTTGACTCGAGACAAAGATCTAAAGAGACCTGACGTCAGATCAACAAATGTTTATGAAGAATACGCCCACAGCCAAACTACACTGGAATCACAGGAGTGTCATTAGTTTTGCAGATATTCAGCCATAAAGGTTTGGGCGGATAAAATATTAGACCGGATCAGACGGGAAAAGTAAACGGATCACCATACACTTCACCCAGAGGAGAACATGAATGTCTGGAAGAAGAAGAAAAAAAAAATCCATGGCGTCCCATCCAGCAGTTGTGTAGTCATTTTTTGGTCAAAACCACAGATGTGATCATCATGTTGGCGCCGAAGGAAAAGTCTGGAGATCATCAGAGTCGTTTTGATTCATCATCTGGGGATCATGACTGTCTCAACCAAACTTTATGCTAATCCCTCATGTAGATGTTGACCAGTGTTTGGGATCATTACTCAAAAAAGTGATGTTTTACACATTACTCGTTACTTTAAAAGAAAAAAAAACAAGAACAAGAGAGTAGATCATTACTTGGTTTATTTACTCCCAGTAGAAAGTAGTCTACCTGTTAATCACCTGAGACAACTGTCACGTAATTGCCAGTTAATAATTACATTAAACTCCAGGTATTAGCCTTGCCCTAATAAGGAAGCCAAACAGAAGACCTCCATTATGCTCTTTTGATGGCAAATGAACTGCATTTAATGGGCCAAACACACTTCACTTGACCTGAGCCACTCGCGCACAGAGCCACAGCCTATAGTCGTCTAGTCCATCTTGTTTGACGTGTTTATCATTAAAGCTTTGGTTGTTCCTCACGGGGAGCCTCTCAAATCGTTTGTCAGACTACCTGCTCCTCCTCAGAGTCAGTCGGCCCAGTCGCCGGGATATAATGTCCGCAGTTAACATTTCCAGAAACTACACAAACGTTCAAGGTTGACGCTTCAAGCAAATGTGGCGTATCATGTTCACATAATATCTTTGATAGCTAACTTACACATGAGTGAGGTGGAGGGGACGGCCGACCGCAGCTCGAATCACGCCACTGGATATTTTTGAGGCCACCTGCGAACATTTCTGGTGGTCTTGGTGGCGACCAAAACTGTCTTTTTGTCCACAGGAAGTCAGACCATCTCCATCTGTGATCCAGCCACCAAAACAGGTACTAATAATAAGCCAAACAATGATGTTTCCCGAACCCTAACAAAGTGTTTTTTGTGCTTAAAACCAAGCAGAGCATTAACACAGCATTGTGACGAGAGAGAAAGAGCCTCACTGTGCGCTGAACGGCGGCTCTGGGTTGAATTTCATGAATATCAGGAGGTCAGATAGTTGCACAAGTGTGCACGAAAAGGCACGTCTGCAGACTTTTTTCTATCCGCCTATGATGCAGATCACTGAAAAACTTGAGTAAATTATTCTTTTTGGTAACAGTAAGGTTTTATGTGACTGCGTGACAGACAACCCGTAAAGAGATAACAGTAATGTGTCACATTATTTTTGACATATTTCACTTGATAGGTGACAACTTTGTCCTGCTGGAGGCGCTGGAGGAAACATCTGGGCGGCCGTTGCTCAGGAAGCAGAGCGGCTGATGATTGGCAGTGATCGGAAAGTCATGGTTCGAATCCCCGACTCCCCCAGCTGCATTTAAAAGTGTCCTTGAGCAAGATACTAATACTGAACTACAAGTTGGCACCTTGCATGGCACAATTGTATTTTATTTTGTTGTCTTCTCCCTGCACTGCACTTTTAATGCATTAAATATATATTTCCATTAAAAAAAAGTATTTGTTGGGATTTTTACTATTGTAATTAGTATGGAAAAGCTTGTCATCAAGAATATGAAGACTGAGAAAAACATAAAAACCACAGTGGCAATGAAATCTGTCTCTATTGTGCTGTCATTGTAAAAAGTTGAACCGATGTGTATTTTAAAAACCAGGTATTGAGAAAGGTCTTTATCAAAAGCAACAACTGACATAATCTTTCCCTCCGCTGTGGCTCAGTTAAAACAGTCTTTCATTGTGTGTGTGTGTGTGTGTGTGTGTGTTATGACAGGGCTTTTTTTTTTTTTTTTTTTTTTTCCAGATCGACCAACCTGTTTGGAAACGATGATGTCACACACCCTAGAGGGTTAATATGAGCCCACATTGTGCAGACTCATTATCCATCACATAGACACACACACATACACACACACACACACTCAAAATAACCCACAGAAAAAAAACACAGTTACTCACATGTAAGGAAGGCAGGAGGAAAACCCATACCACTGCACTCAAACATTCCCTTTATAACATACATGCATTCACACACGCAGACGCACAAAAGGTGTCGTCTTACTCCGGAGATGAGGAACGCCATATCCTTTCAGTTTCAATGGGCCATTTTGCCATCAGGGCTGAGTTATCACTGGAAAGATCCTTAGTGACAAAAGAGCCGTGCCTCGCATAAAGAAGCCGGAGAGAGGTGAACGGGGACAAAGAGCAACACCTTTGGAAAGAGCAAATGGGAAGAGAGGCTCTGGAGATCATCCAGCCATGAGAGATTTCAGAGGCAACTTCATTCATTCCCATACAACAGTGTAATGTATAATGCATGGGCCGTAGAGCCGGTAGCAATCAATAGGCTAAACTTTGTATATCAACGCACAGCAGCACAAAAACAGAGCAGAGCTGCTGCACTCAGATACAGGGTTTCCGGTCAAAAAGGAAAGTGACTTCACTCGCTAATGACTATTTATTTTCATTACGCAAGGCCTGTGTTTGTTTGTTCTTTATCTTTATTTTTACGTCTTTTATTGTTTTTCAGCATTTTGCTGTTGCCATTGTCTGTTTTTTTTTTCATCTTGGGCCGAGATGTTTTATGAGTCCTTTTGAGTTCTCTTTTTTTTTTCCTTTTTTATCTCACCCACACAGTTTACACTTCTTTTGTTCTCTATTTTCAATGTGTTGTGGTTTTGATGAGAAATGAACCTCAGTGGTGGAAGAGTGGTGCTTTACTTAAATAAAAGTGGCAGTAACACAGTGTCGAAATACTATGTTGTGTGTAAAGTCTTCACCTCTGTGAAAGTACAAAGGCATTATCATCAGATTTCCAATTTCATAATAATACTGTATTATTAGATTATAATTATTGATGCAATAATGTGTTCTTTACTTTATTGCTGCAGCTGTTGATTATTGATGATTGTCTTAAAAAAAACCTTTTGTCCATTATCTGAGGTGTGAGGTTATTATATTAATGTGTGAAGTAAAAAGTGAAACAATTCTTTGTGAGATGAATACCCGAAAAATTGTACTTGATTAAATGTACTTTGTTACTTTTTGCCATTACTGGTATCTGAAAAGCTGCTTCACAATGTGGTAAACTAATTTTTTTTTAAAAGTCGAAGTCTTTGCACGACAGTGTTCAGAGTGTCAACTGTGGGACGCCACTGAGGCAAAATGATGTGTTGTGCTACATGCTAACTAACCAGCATGCTAATAGCTCACAATGAAAATTCTAACATGTTTAGCATTATAACACTCACCACCATCCTCAATGAGTATGTTAGCATATTGCCTGTAGTAAATTAGCGCCAAGGTGGAAATTATTTTACTTTTTAAAGCAACATTATGTAGAAATTGGCATTTTGTGTGATTTGGTGCCCCCCCCCCCTGCAGTTTCTGAGTGTGACACCACTGTTGTTAACACAGATCCCAGGTCTGTAACAGATTGTCAGAGTTAATGTAGGAGCTAATAACAAAAAAAAACTTGTGACATCATAACAATGTTATGTATTGAAAACTTGTATATTGAAGTAAATAGGTGTAACGCTGTGATCCGAGCCTCTCGCTGAAGTTACACAGTGCAGAAACAAGCGATGAACGGGCGGAGTGGCTGAAACAGAGACAACATTCACTCTGTTATAAGGCGCTGACCCATCAACATGATTTAGAAGTGTTTATGAAACATTAAAATCTAAATGCATTTCCTGGTGATACAATATACAATAGTTATTGAGTCTTTTTGCAAAAAACTGCAAAGTCAGTGGGATTTTTATTTTTGGATTCATTAATGTCTGTTCTAAATGTCATGGCACTCCATCTCATAGCTGAAATATTTCAGTCTCGATCAAAGTGTTGGACTGACGGAGCATCTGACCGTACCATCCCTGGAGCCATGCAGCTAGTGTGGCTAAAAACAACCAGTCAGACCTCAGTAAATACGAACAGCAGCTGTAAAAAGTACCCTCCAAGTCAGATAAACCATTTGTTCAATGTGTTTCAAAAGTTTTTACTGTGTCTGGCACAATATTTGGTATTTCTGGCATCTTGACTACAATCTAAAGTAAAGATTTGTTTATTGAGCAATATCTCTCTACAGAAAAGTTTGTGATGATGGACCTACATGTAGTTAAAGGAGTTGTTTTTTGGGAAAGACATCAGATTTGGCCCCAAAAGCAAGTTTTAGTCTCGTATCGTGTAAACTTTGTGTTTTCGGAGATGTCAGGCACATCTGTCCTCGATGTCAGTGTTTGGATTTAACACCTACACAGTTTCACTCTGAATTTCTTGGGACCATTTCATTGTTCCTGCTTTCACTTAGGGGGATTGACTTTAATTGTTGTGCATTTCCACATATTAACAGATTTCCTGTCTCTGGACATCCATAAAACTGGATGTGAGGGAAGAAAACAGAGGAAGGGAGACCATAATTTAAACAAGAAGAGAGAGAGGTTAGTGTCTGTAGCGTCTCTGGGGAAAACGGATGTCTCTGAGTTGAATCCCCCCCTTCCATCTCCTACACCAACCCTCCACTTAGTGCTTTATATTATACTACGCCTGTCAGTATTTATGTGTAATGTGTGTTGTGTCACGGCCGCTTTCTCTTTTCACCCGTCTCTCTGTGTTGGCGATTCCATATTTTGGAGCCCTCGGGGAACTCTGTGCATTCAGGGGCCACAGAGTTATGAGTCTTGCGATGTAACGTGGGCGTTTGGTAGGAGGGACGTAACTGAAGGCCATATAGCCTAGTCACCACCTTCTGAGACGCACCCTCCCTCCCTCCGTCCTCCTTTAGAGTGACTCAGCGCGGCAGTGCGGAGGCAGGGGGTCAAAAATCCCCTGCCCTCCGCCTCTACTCAAACATGTGGGAATGGGAAAGCTTTATCCTATATTTAACCTCCAGGTGTCTGTCTGCTTTGTGTGTGTGAGTCCCAGTAACTGAGTCATCAGCAGCTGGGTGCTGCAGACGGGTTATCTTATAGAGGAGAATGAGGTGGCCCTTGTTCTTGGGGGGTTGGTTGGGGGCTTTTGAAAGTCGAGGAAATGCTGCCCCTCTATGCTCCACACTCACCTCCCTCTGATGAGAACTTTCCACATTAAATCTGTCTGATGTTTTGTGAGAGCGAGTACGTTAGATTTGCGAGAAAAGAAGAGAATTTAAAGGAGACCTATTATGCTTTGTCTTTTCTTTCCTTTCCTTCAGTGTTTTATATATATGTTCTTGGGCATATAAAAAGATCTTGAAGGTTTAAAAGGTAAAAGTCAGCGCCAACAGAAGCTCCTCTATCCCACAGAAAACACAGCTCCTGAAATGCCCTGTCAGCACCTTTAGTTCCGTGACTTTGTGACATCACAGAACGTCGACATGTCACACATTTGCATTATCTATACCTAGCAGCTAGTCTAGCATGTACGAAATTATTTAGCACTGCTGCTCTGCTTTTGTTAGCAGTGCTGGCTCAGGTGTGTGTGAGCTAACCAATCAGATCAGACTGGGTAATCAGGTGCTAAAACAGAGCATGTTTTTTGAGCATTAAATCACGTAAACCTAGTCTTGTAGTTAGCCAAAATGAAATGATGAATCTCATGAATATGTCTCCTTAAACCACAAAACTCTGCTAACTGTCGCTGCTATTAGCTAATTAGCTCAGTTAGCCATGTAGCTAGGTGTCTGGACTTGGAGCTTGAAGCACCAAAGTAAAGTGCTGGAGTTACATTGCAAGCACAGAATATTTGGAACAAGATGGGCCAGGTGCTAGCTCGTTAGCATGCTAAACATGCAAAACTGTTATTCCCTCACATCTTGTTGATAATTCTGGTTAGTTTTATTACAAATTGCACCTTTTACTAAAAGAATCCAAGGTGCAGCTAATCATAATTGCTTACATACAGTCAGTGTAAATCCATCCTTCCTTGCTATGATAGTGCAACGTTTAATGCAACAGAAAAACAGCTCCCCTTCTTGTGCAGATTAAACGTTTCTTCCTTTATTAATAGTTAATTAATACATCATTTCTTACCCGGTGAGTTACAGTAGTCAGGTTTAAGATGCTGGGTTGGTTATGTCTGTGGCAGAGTGTGGAAGGGCAGCATCGCCCGTAGGCTAAAAAGACAGTGATTGATGTATGTGTATGTAAATCTTTCCCGGCAACAGGATGTTCCCCATTTGAGCAGAAGGCAACGATGCTGAGTCAAATCACTTAGAGCTATTACCCATCAAACCTGTCTAAATAATTGCGGAGTATGATGGCCTATACGATTATCATATGGGCAACTGTATACATTTATTCACTATACAGTCGAAAAGCCCAGCTCAGCAGATTTATTAAGAGCACTGAGACTTTCTCTCTTATTCTCCCTCTCTCTTGTGTGAAGGGCTTTTGGGCTTTAAGAAGCAGGTTTTCTCTTCAAAGGAAGTTCTGATTCTTCCCCGAGCCAAAAAGTACACATCGCTTGCCACGTAAAAAGGTAAGAGGTGCTCACACTTTCATTAGGTGACCACATCCACTCGCTAGTTCAGTTGATTCCAGTTGAGGGGGGAAAAAAGAGCACAAAGTTTGACCCGGGCCACATGTCATCCCTTCGCCGTGTCCCTCTCAATCAACCATGTGCTGTCCAGCGATGAAGAAAAGGGTTAAATGTTAAAACGCCCACACAAACATACTAAAACATAAATATAGTCACCCCATACTCTCAACACACACACACACACACACACACACACACAATCCTGTACACTTGAAGACCTCTGAGCAAGCAGAGCGATAAGATTAGAGGAAGTACGTGGGTGTGAAATAGCTGTGGTGTGGGACTTTTCTGGATTCGCACAATCTACGCCGACTGCAGGCCCTGCTTTTTATTAGAGTTCAAGCTGATGGGAATACACAGACGCTGATGACACCCACACACATATCCTGCAATGCTGGGATAAGAAACACACACACACACACACACACACACAAAGATAAAACATATGCATTCATCCTCGGTAGTCTGCAAATTCAGACACAGCTGTTCTTACACATGCAGCAGGATTAGGACAGTCTATCACATCATGTAACGATCAGATTATCCTTTAACAACAGTGAGTCTGCAGAGGCTGAAGCTGGTCTCAGGGCAGTAACCCCGAGGTTTTGACTTCTGCTCTGGTGCAAACAAAGCAAAGAGCAGAACCATCAGTGGGTCCATTAACAAAGCCCGACGCCTGACAAGGCTCTCTTTGTTTCATAATTAATGCAAACGCGATAACCGTGACATTGACAGTTGGGCAGTCCGCGCATCAACGTCTCTGACACATGAAAATGAACGCTGCCATTCATCACTGCACAGGGCTAATGGACCCCATAAGACTGAATTATTAAGCACAACACAGGAGACCTTTGTGCCAGATTAATGGAAGCATGCAGCAAAGCACATTCATTACAGTGATGTAGTGTAGTCAGTGAGTTATCATGTTAATTGTTAGCCATTGAGGAGGCTGCAACATGAGATTATTGTGTCAGTTAATGTAACAGCAGCAGAGTCGCCCCTTGTGTTGACGCTGTTAACAGATTTGTTGTGTTTATATTCTCTACATCTGTCTACCAGCGTCTGTGTTTCTGTCTCTGTGTGCATCGAGGACTCGGACAATCTGCTCAAGCAAAGAAACTTTCCACTTTCTGTAAACATACTATGCAAAGAACACTTGTCCTTTTTTTCCCCCCGTTTCCTCTGGGATGTAGTTGGTCTCCATTTAGTTTGATGTGTTTGCTGAGAGCCGCTCCGAGATAGACACAACAAGAAAGAGGGGGGAGGCAAGAGAGATAAAGACAGAGAATTTATTCAATCAAGTCTTACTCACATAAGAGCAGCACTTTGTGGTGAATTTCAGGGAACGAGGAGGAAAGAGGCAGGATGTGGTGGGTGAGAAACAGACCTGAGGATGAGAAATTGTCAGAGATAGAAGATGAGAGAGGAAAAGGATAGATTGAATCCTGGCGTCCTTGTGATCAGAAAGAAAACAAAAGAAAAGGAAAATGCTTTATATTAAAGGTTGACTTTGTAAGTCGATTTTGTAAGTTGATTTGTCGAATAATGACGCCTTGGAACCGACCTACAATCCCAAAGCTTCAGTGCTTGAGTCGGGACTATGACTCAAGAATGGACTCTCTCACAAAGTGGACCTTTAAGGTTCTTGTAATAAGCATGAGATAATAAGTCCAGACCTTATAAGATGCTTGTTTACGTAACAAGTGTTATTATAGAAGAATAAACATGTTTATTTGATATTGATTATTAGAAACTTGCTCGTTGTAGTAAGTGTGTCATGATAGTACCATAGTAATGAGAACCATGATGTCAAATATTGTAGTTTGAATAACCCAGAGAAGATGTTTGGCCTTGTGCATCTTTTGTTCAGTTCATCTGGTTACATTTTCATGACCAATTTAGTGTGATTGTTCCTTGTGTTGTTGTTGTTTTGTTTTTTTTTACAGTTATGAAGGTCACTTATCTGCGAAACACATCTAATTTGATTTACAGAATTATTCTTTTTCAAATTTGTACAGATATCACAAACATATCAGAATTCATTTGTTTGTCTATGATAAATGTGTAGTGAAAGTCTGTTACCTTGAAAGACTTCATTAAAAGTTAATAATCCTTTATTCTGTTAATAAGTGCATAATAAAGAATCTATTAACCTTACCTCGGTGTTGTTCTCACGATGGATCCAGTAGCCGCAAAAGCTGCAGAAAAATATAAAACGTATATATAAATATAGCGTATAAATTACTCTCAATGAAGTAACAGAAAAGGCTTATGAAAGGTTCGACACACACATAATAAGGCTTTTTTTTAATGTTCTTAAAGCAGCAATATGTAGAAATTGGCATTCTGTGCATTTTGGGGCAACACCACTGTCTTAAGAGCAAATCCCAGGTCTGTAACAGTTTGTCAGATGTAATGTAGGTGCTGAATACAAACAAAACTCATCACATCACCACAATGGTATGTGTTGGAAACTTGTATGTTGAAGTAAACGTGCAGAAACAAGAGGAGACACCAATCACCCTGTTAAAAGACACTGGCCCATCAACATGATTTTGAAGCTGTTATTTTAAGGTAAAACAGTTACATAATGTTGCTATAAATAGTCTAAATACTATAAGAGTCTAAGTACTTAAGAAGACCCGTACAAACTATTACATAACACTTATTAAAAAGGACCTTAACATAAAGTGCTACCTAAATTACTCTCAGTTTGCTTCAGGATGAACACAGTTTAACTTTGTTATCTTATTTCTTCTGCTCACAGCGGTTTGATCTGGGTGGGATTTAAAAGCCAAATGGTTTGAAGTGCTCCTCTGTACTCGGGTAAGAACTGTGGAGACGGCAGCATTTTCTCTACTTTCCTGACACTGAGAGCCGTGATCAAAAAATAGCTGTTGTTCCCTAAACATGTCAATAAGTGTATCAAAATAGCAGAAGTGCTGGGAAAGCCCTCGAAAAACAAAGGAGCTGAAAAAAGGGTTTCTCTCAGAGCCGCCGTCCAGAGGCTATTGATTGTGTATTTGTTTATTTGGTTAGCAGGGAGCCCTGCGATCACGTTTCCCTAATCGAGGCCGATTACAGAAAGAAATACGATGCTGCATAAATTAGGCTGTGTGATGTTACCCTTCTACTGAATTTCACATCATAATGCTCCCGTAATTGGATTTGGAGCATTGTGCATTAGGCCTTGTTTAGGAAAGAGAGGAATACAGACTGGCTATTGGTGACAAAGAGTAAACGTGAAGACAGGAGGGGTGAATGGTTCCTGTGACTCAAAATGATTCGCTTTGTGATTTACACACCAGAGTGTCAAAGCCATGTCTCATCAGTGAGATCACTTTTATCTAAAATATAGTAACGGGCTTTATTCGTCTTTAGTCTGTCTTAATATCATAAATCCTGTTCTCTGCGGGAAAGAGGCTGTAATCCTTTTCAAACTCAATAAGGACATAAGTGTTTGAAAGTGACCTTTGTCCCTCTATACACCCGCTGCGGAACATTATTCATTCAGCCACTGTTCCACTGCGATACAACATGCAGACGGGGTTTAATTAATCAGTTACCATTCAGTGCTTGTAGAGCAGCTTACCGAGCCGTCTGTCATTCTTGGATGTTGTCCAAAGGCACTTCTTTAGCGTAAATTAACACGTTGGGGCGAGGAGACTGTCGTATAAACTGGAGATTGAGTTTTATGGTTATATGCCTCAGTGCTGAAGGCACACGGTCCTCCAGGGTGATGCTGGACTAATGTGAATCCAGACACTCTTCTAATGGGGGGCCATTACAGCCCACATTGCAAGAACTATTCATTTTTTATGAGTGGGGTAGATCGGTTGGCGCCTTGTTTCAGGGGCCCTCACCACCACTGGTTACATCTGTGTCCATACATGACTCTTCTAGAGGGTCACAGGCTTCCAGTGGTGGACTGATTTACTCAGGCACTGTGCTCGCGCACAAATTTCAGTTTCTTTTTACTTCCATTTTGTGCTCCTTATCTGGCAGCTTTACTTATTAGTTAGTAGCAGTGAAACGTAACTAAGTACATCTACTCAATCATGAGGTGCTTTGAGTTATTCCTTTAAATGCTACTTTATTCTCTTACTCCACTACATTTTGCAAGTAAAGTACTGAAATATTGAAAATCAATTCTCCAGAAGCCCTGAGATCCCAGACTGATTTGAACAGACCTAAACCTTGACCCAAACCTTCATTTTAGCTGCTAAGCTAAAGACCTTAGCACACACCCCATATGTTGGGTGGTTGACTGTCTTGTCAAATTACTTTGAGTTCAGTTCCAGTTCAGTTGTTTAGGAGAACACTACACTGCAGTTTTGCTGTGAAGCTCCAGAAATGTTTTTGTGGATGACGAAACTTCACCTGACTTTCCATCAGCATGAGGGTGAAGAGATGATGACTGAATTTCCATTTTTGGGTGAACTTTTCCTTTAAGCAACACAGAAGGACATGAAGTAGTAGAAATGAGTGCAATCTGAGTCAGCTGTAAACAGATATGTGAATGAATTCCTCAATATTCATGATTTAATAATGTATATATTATGCAATGGGCCATTCTGCCTGTTTTTATGGGAATACTTGTTTTACTCTTTTTTTTTACACTGTAGTGCTGTACTGCATCTCACTGTGTCTGATTCAGCCACCAATAGCACATAAATAGTTTAAATGCTACTTATGCATTGATCTTCTAATACATGTTTAACACTCAGAGGGACTATTGCCCTGCACTATGTTTACTTCCCATACTTAAAGTGCATTTACCTCATAGTACTTACTACTATTTGCTTGTAATAAAGTATTTCTGTGGCGCAGCGCCGGTGCTCCAGCAGAGCAGAATGAGAACTAGTTTGGTTTCACAGTCTATCCAAACACAGTATAATGACTTCTCACTCTCTCATCTGCGCTCCTCAGTTCTTCCTACATGCACCTCATCTCACCAAACACAAATCATGGGGCTCTGCAGCACACCCTGCACTCAGCTGGGGTGGTCTTATTGATTTGAGGTGGCTGGGGTCACAGATCTCTTTTTGGGGGGGACCAGATCTGTGGGTTGCACTGGCATCAGGAGCTGGAGGACTGAGAGAAATGTCTTCACGTAATAATGATGTAAGATTATTCATGACTGTCATCACTGCTCCCTCCACACGCTGATGCTGCTCCACTCCTATCGCCCGTGCAGCAGCAGACAGGTCGTCCTCAGCGGGGGGGCACCTGCCGTGCTGTCCCGCTCGGCGTTGCAGTGTCTGTGTGAGCGGATGATTGGTGCACAGCTGGAGACAGAGGCGGACCTGTGGCCGAACACCTGAGCGGACTACCGACTTCGCGGGACGGGAGACGCAACACATTACTTTCCAGATCCAGCGATGATGCCCCGTGGTGGGCCGGGCGGCGGCGGGACACCGCGCGGGACCACCGGCACCTTCCTGTCGGCATGCCTGCTCTCCGCCTGTCAAGCCTACCGAAGCTGCGGGGGGGTCCAGTGCGGCGACGGCCAGCAGTGCTGCCCGCCCATGGTCGGCGGGAACGGCAGTGCCAGCTCGGCGGTGCGCTGCTGCAAGCTCCCCATCCACATCTTCTTCGACAACGTCGGCTGGTTCACGAAGAAGCTGTCGGGCATCCTGATCCTGTTGCTGCTCTTCGCCATGGGCTACTTCATCCAGCGGATCATCTGCCCGCGGCCCCGCCGGAACCCGCACAACGACCGCAGCGAGGAGCCCTCCCTCTTCAACGGGCACGCGTCGGCGTCCCAGGACTCCCTGCTGGACCGGTACCCGGAGGGCAGCCTCGGGGACTTCACCTCCCCGAACCTGCCGGCCTACGACGAGGTGAAATATCTGCCCACGTACGAGGAGAGCATGCAGGAGATGCACAGGGACCGATCCGACGACAACCTGCTGTCGTCGGGGAGCGACAGGGGCGGTCAGGGCAGGGCGAGAGCCGCGGGACCGAGAGCCGGCGAGCAGAGGCGGGATGTCCTGGAGGTGTCAGGACCGCAGCACAGCCCAAGGACATGTCGGAACTCTGTGTGACCGGCCGGACTGAGACAATACAGCGATCACATTTGAATATAATCAGGGTAATTATCTTGCAGAGATATAAACTCAAGTGCAATTATAATCCTGAATGTTAAGAATAAAAAGGAGGAGGCTGCGAAACATGGGACGTGCTCTGTAAGATTATGGGGGATTACTCGCCTTTTGTATGCAAAACGAGCGCTTGGGTTAAGGGGGAAAAAAGGAGATTATAAAGTGGAGCGGAGATCGACGCTCTTTTGTGAAGGGGGGGGGGGGCGTCTCGTTTGGCTCTGGTACAATCGCATTAAGGTTTTTTTTTCTTTCTTTCTTTCTTTCTTTCTTTCTTTTTTTTTACCTCAGCATCTCAATTTCAAGTGGCACCGTGAAACCGCTCCTCTTCCACAGTCTTCCTTCCTTAGTCTTAATGCTAAATATGCTGCAAGACCCCCATCTTCCTTTTATTGCATCTCGATTGAATTTGCATGCAAAAGGAGAGAATATTTAGATTTCTTTCTGCCTCTCGGTGACCTGAAATGTGTGCTGAAGGGAGGGATGTCAATGTTTGAATACTTTCTGGGGCAGACATTTTTATCAGGCAGCCTTAGAGCCGGTTAATTCAGCCCATAGCTTATCAGCATGAAAGCAATATTCTCTCAAACTGAGTCTCTCTCTCTCTCTCTCTCACACACACACACACACACACACACACACACACACACACTTCTCCAGGGGGCTGACAGATGAGCATTTTATCAGTGACCTGAGCCATGTCTAATACTGCACAAGCTGAAGCTGCAGCAGAGATGTGCAGTTTTTGTTTTTTTTTCCCACTTAAAGATGCTGCCCCGAGGCTACATGTATCAGTGTCTCCCAGGATTTTGAATCCATGGTAGAAAAAAAAATGAAAATAAAAATAACAATGGCAGAGATTACAGCTGGCATACTGATGGGGTGTGAGCTGCCAAGAAACAAAGTTGTATTTGGATGATAGCATGTCAGACAAGAACTAACGCCTCCCCAGCTCAGACCGAGGGAAGGGGAAAAAAAGATAGAGGGACATCTGACAGGAGACATCTGAGACAAAACCTTCACTTCTGCTTGTGTGTTGACCACGAGCGTGTAACTGTCCCCCTGATAATTTGCGTCTCTGACTGATGAGAGTGTCATCACATCAGGATTCACGGCCCATCTACCTGGATTAAAGATATAGGTATACTTGCTATCAACTGTCAATTAAAATGCCTCATTATGCAGCAAGATTAAGCTCATCTGTCATCAGAAATTACTTTACTTTGACTTTGTGTGTGGCGAGCAGTCACACTTGCCATATCCTCTCTCAGGCTCAGACTTGTCGAAAAGTTAGCACATCGTGAGTCTCAGGCCAAAAGAGAAGGCGAGAGGAGAACAGTATCTCCATTAAGGCTGCAAGTGATGGCTCATTTTCCTAACGAATAACCTGTCAAAAGTCTAGTAAACGTCTACCATAGGTTCCCAGATGACTAAGATGGCCCTGTCAGATAGCTTGTTTGATCTGACAAGCAGTCCAGAACACAATGATATTTAGTTTACCATCAAGGAAAGCTTAGGAAAAACACAAATATTCAGATTTGAGAGGCTGAAACCAGTGAATTGCTTTGTTGGTCTTTGTTTTGCATGAAATATTTACTTAAACGATCAATTCTAAATCTTAAAAATGAACAAAGCAGCTGTCAACAATCTTTTCAGCTCTAACCTCCATTACATCAAATGAATGAACTAATTTATTTACAAGTCCTGAATGGGGTAGTGTTGTAAATAAATAAATAGAGCCCAACAGATATATAGTTTTGAGAGCCAATGCTGATACCGATACTAGGAAGTATAAAAAAAAAAAAAATACACCTATTGGCTGTTATATACACATTTTCTGCGGGGATCTCTCAAATGTGGTCATCAAACACTTGGGACAAAAATATGTAATGGCATCAGGACAGTTTACAGATGAACTAAATCACCAATTGTCTAAAATAACATCCGTGCACTAATACAGAAAAACATGTACACATGTACATGTACACTGATATGGATATGGATATATCGGTAAACTGATATATCAGTCGGCCTCTATGTAAAACGTGCAATTCTATTTACTTGTTAATTCTTTAATACTTCTTTTATATTCTAAGTGGATATAAAGCACGGAGTGACCCTCAGCGTATTGACTTACGTGAGAAGCTCCAGAGCGGTTATGTACCATCTGAAGCACTAGTGTATACTCATTAGGAGAGTGTAATAAGAGGCAGTAATATTTAATAATTAAGCGCCCTTAATCGCCACAAAAAGTAACGCTTCACTTTCTGTCCAATGTTTAGAGATTAAAATACGGAAGGAGTTGCTGCTAAAGCACCACAAGCCCAGACTTCACAATTAGAGACCATGAGCTCCTCTTAAGTCTGAGTCTGATTGTGGTGGCTTGTGTAATCCAATACTTGTGGCCCGTGATGGCAGATCCACTGGTGAGCGCTGATGGCTCTGCTCTCCGGAGGGAACAATGTGGGTAGGTGGGGTTTGCACTTAGAAGCATTAAAATCATGCTTAAAACCCACTGATGGGTAGATGAGGTGGAGCATGTGACCCCGAGACGTAGGCGGTCACGTGTGAGTGCTGCTCAAGTCGTAAGAGGTGTGAATGTTGCATTTCACCCTCTCCTTCTCGCTCATTGCATTTTAAAGGAACAGTTCACCCCACAATAAGAAAATAAGGTCATTGTCTTCTCACCCTCACGCCGATGGAAAGTTGAAGGTGAAGTTTTGTAGTCCGCAAAACATTTCTGAAGCCTCTCGGCAAAACAGAGTTGCAACATTCCCCTCGACAACAGCATGGGACAGCTGTTTCATAACGTTTTGCTTTATTCGACACTTACTATCTTTGCACAACAACAAACCCCACTTGTTGCCTTTATATTCTGTCATTTTATGTTTGTTCTCAAGTACATACATGTGTACATAATGGAACATGTATAGATATACTGGCATGACAATAAACATCTTGAATCTTAATTCTTGACTGGAAAATGAAAACTGCTCCATAAAGCTCATCTGGCATAATAAAAGTCTCCTGAAGCCCTGAGAACCAATCTTTACTGTAGCTGCTGAGCTAAGTTGGTAAATAATGTCTTTTCAAATCAGTTTGGGATCTCAGAGCATTCGTAGACTTCGATTATGCTGGATGAGCTGTAAGGAGTCATTGTATGTTTTGATTAAGGGTTTTTGTTTGTTTGTGTTTTAGAAACAAGTCCCCATCTACTTCAGCTGTTTAGGACAATACTGAAACTCTGTCTTGCTCTGAAACTACGTAACTTCACCTGATGCTCCACCTGCACCTGGGCCAGTGGACGATGGCTGAATTTTCATTTATGGGTGAACTGTTCCTTTAATCAGATCACATAAGACTGGGACATCTGTCTGCCAGGGGAGAGGACAGCTCTCTTCAAAAGTGCATATTACTAATCCAAACATATACGTGGACGTGAACTGACAAAAGCAGAGCTGAGTACAGTGGCGACACACGCTCACATAAAAATTGATTCAGTGTAAGCAACATCACAATCTGCATCAACGATCCAGTAATTCTAATGCTCACTGGTCCAAAGGACAGATCAACTTTTAAGGTCAAATCAATGAGCATTATTGTCCTCGTAAATTCTACATCATATCCAGGAAATGTATTTTTGGGATCAATCTATTAAATGAGAACTTGCAAGTCATTAAATGTGGGAATACAGCTCTGAGGTTCAATAAAAGTGCAGAATCTTTCTGGTGTTTTGTGCTGTGTAGTTTTAAACACTGAGATTAAAATATTGAAATGAGACTTTTACTACTCTTAATCTACAGATGTGGTAGTCTGTAGTGTGTAGTGTGCTTTGTATAGTTCAAGAGGAAGTGCATAATTCATTTCAATTCTATTTTTCACTGTGTGTGGCCGCTCTCAGTCGTAATGCATGTGAAACCTGACTCGCTGATAAGTCTTTTAATAGATTAATGTTGTGTTGGGTCTGGAGGACTACGGTTTATCATGCGGTGAGCAGGTTTCCAAAGAAAGCAGATGGAGGGAGTAAAATAAGCGAAAGACAGTGAGTCAGAGAGAGCCTAGAAGTGGCTAAAAGTGCAGGTGGCTGAGGGGGGAAAAAACCAGGCAACAGCGAGAGAGAATGAACCCATTGATAGATTTCCCTCCATCTACCGTTTTCTCTGATGTTTCAGCATCTGCGGCCACTCACAGTTTCAGGGATTATTGCCGCTCACTTTCTACCGTGTCTGTCCACGCGATCGTGATATGGTCAAGCAGTTGTTTTTGTTCTGGAGAGCCCTGAGACGGCTCTTCTCCGTCATTCGTCCCTTCTGGGCCACTAGAGGAGATGGATAGGCTATAATGGTCCGCTGATGTACTGGCCCTCTGCCAACCAGGGGGTGGAGCTGCATGGCAAGCGGCTGGTTTCACACCTCAGCAGAAAAGGAAATACAAGAATAACTCAAAGAGAAGCACACACTGTAGATATATTGAACTCTAAAACACACACACGCACCTAGAAATACCCTTTGGGTGGATGGGCAACGCTGGAAAAACATCTCAAAGATACCACTGAAGCAGCAAGACGTTAAAGGAATACAATGAAAGCAGGATAAAAAAAGGTGTATACTGTATCTATCGGTTTTATTCACCAACAGTTTAGTCTTTACAGGATGCAATGTTATGAATATACAAACTGTAAAAATATCTATATATATATAAAAACACAGTCAAATGCCACTGACAGAGAAACGCAGCAAAACATTTGTGCACAACGAAAAGATAACAATGATATCACTGAAAGGCTGATATGACAGAAAGGCCATAATGGTGCTGTTGCTGAGAAATACAGATACTCTTATCGAAAGTCAAATTATCCACCCACTGTAACAGAATGCTGTGTACAATATTGTGCATATGTTTTACATTGACAAGACTGTAGCGTAACAATCAAAATCAAGTGTCATATTCTTTATGGCCTCCACATCCAAATGTTCCCCTTTGTTTTCACTTGAAGTTAATGTACTTGGAACTAATGGTTGACATTGTACCTCGAGTACAGAACATTTTTATTACTGTGAGTGCGAGCCAAACCACCTAATATTCACCAAATGTCAAAAACACATGGGAATCGATTCCTGCAAAGCTGATGTTGTAGACAAAAGGTCCCCTGAGTATCAGCGTCGCACGGCCATGCTGCTCCTCACGGAGGCGTTAGCGGCCTTCTCTCTCTCTTTGGACAACTCCATCTCTATCTTCGCCTGGATCTTCTCCCAGTCCACCTCAACCTGGCACACAGACAGAAAGATGAGATGAGCAAGATAAGACAAGATACTGTAGCTTGCTTTGATCAGTATAGAAGCAGTTAATTATTCACATTACATGTTAAGGAGGGGATCACACTGGGTGCCTGAATAGTGTGGCGTGATTTAATGCTTTCCCCCTCCTGATGGTGATAACACTGAGGAATATCTTGCAGCAAGGGGCACCCCAGTGATGCACCAACATCTAAACTTTACTCTATTTTTGGTTTAGTTTTAAACTCTTCCCACTGGACAGCAGAGGATGTATCTCCTTAGAGTTAACCTTTTTCAACTGGAGGCACTCCTTATAGTGAGTTAATGCTGATAACCTGTCGGAAACAATTATAAACCCCCCCCCCCCCCCCGTGTTATTCGCCTCCCTAATCAATTAATGCAGTGCAGCAGACAGACTGTTCCAACTTACCCCGTCAGCATACTGCAGGAATCGTTTATTGGTCTCCTTCCTGCCAAATTTCTGTAGGAACTTCTGCCTATAGGCCAAAACTGTGTCCACATGGGTCTTGTATTTCACTGCCAGCTCCAGTGCCCTGGGTACAAGATGCACATCCACATCCATCACTCAAACCTAATTTTTCTAAAAATGGACCTTTAAGAGGATGAAAGATATCATCACTGTCATGTACCTCTCCCAGTTGAAGAGGTCAATATTGACTTGTATGGCCTGGTAGATGAGACCAGCTTGTAACAGAGTGGCCTCAGCCTCCTGGACCTGACCACTGAACATCAGCATGTGGGCCAAAGAGGACTCCTTAGATGGCTGCTGCTTTATGAAGTTGATGTACTGCACCCTGGGTAGCTATAAGAGGAGAGGGAGAGGATATGCAGAGACAAGAGGAGACCTTTTAACTGATCTCTTAAGCCTTGTTTCTGTTTAATTGTCAAGTGCACTTGAAGCAAACTTTTGAAATGCACAACAAAGAAACACAAAAACAAAACCAGGTCCACTGCTGCTTTCGATCTCAAATGGCTGTGATCTTTCATCACGGATGAGACTAAGATTATTCTTTTGGTCTCCTCATAGCTCCCCATGTAACTGTTGCTACTAACAGCCATGTATATCTGGGAAGACGCTGAAAGCGAACGGAGCTTCTTTTTCTCCACTTGGAGCGGATACATCAGATCAGTCGTGTGAGTTAAATGTTCTCTAAATCCAAATTTATTTGGGCTTATAAGGTGTTTTTCGTAAATGGCAAAAAACACCTCAAATGAACATGAAAACTTTTTGTATTGTAATGTTATCAACCTTTTCTAATGCATTACTTTAAATTTTGACTAAACAAAGGCGGATGGAAACATAGCTTTTGACTTGATTCTTTTTTCTAAATCCCTGAAGTTTCAATTCATTAAGAAAATGTGTGTATCTTTACCTAAATCTGTCTTTAACAAATGCTCTTACCTCTCCAATAGAAGCGTAGGCCATCTCCGCTGTGGTCAGCTCCCTGTTTGCCATAGCCATACCAGCAAGACATGCCCACAAAGACTGGTCCTATAGATCATGAGAGCAGAGGCAGTATGTTACAAAGGCCTGGAGACAGATTTTTTAGAGTTCCCCCCCATTTTTTTCCCACAAACTTTTAACATAACCAAATATTTATCATCTGAGTATAAGCCACTTCTATTTAGACTTGTCCTGAATGTTTGATCTAAAATACAAAGTCAGTTGGTTAAGGATATAATAAAGCAGGGACAGGGTATGATGGTATCTTTACAGTCCACTCTACATCCCGCTCATATCCTGGAAGGCGTCATGTAGTCATGCACGACAACACACGCAAAAACAAACACAAACATTCGGCGTACGCAACACCAATGAATGTGATCTAATGTGTCACCACTTTATTCTGTGCAGCTGCATTCATTAAAATGAAGCCTTAACCACCAATTGGCCAACAGTTGAGCAAACTTCACACTGGAGTCTCCACTCTGCGTTCCCCCCTTTAATCAGTGTCCATCACCAAGACAAACAGCTCTCATCGGAAACCACTGCTGGAAACAACAAATAACACTGTCAGCCACTGCCTGAGGTCATAAACTTGATACAAAAACTGGACTACCTATCACAACTTCGGGTCAAATCTTCTGCTGGCAGCCAGCGTCATAGTGATACCGTCTACTATGTACGCATGTTTGTGTGTATGGCTCCAAACTATTACATCAACTCCTTCCAGGTGAAGGCTTACTGACAACGTGGACTGGGATTCTGGGAAAAGCCGCTGCCACCAAACTCTTACCAGAAGTCGAGGGGGGGAGGGGTGGTGGAGGAAAAAGGCTCTTAAAACCAGTCCCTTTCCCTAATCCCTTTTGTCCCACCCTCGTCTTACTACTGGCCGTCCATTTCTCCAGGGTTGTGGTTATTGCATCATCGCCTGAGCAAACACATAGTCTAATAGTGTACAGAATGTGTTCATGCATGTGGAGAGTTTACACGTGCATGTCACCGAGTGTGTATTTATGAGTGAGGTCTATGGGGGCTAAATCCGGTAAATGGTGTCACCAGGCTAATTGAAGGCTAATTAAAGCCTGCTGGTCTGCTCCCATAAACCTGTCTGCTACCTTCTCATTTCAGACTGTCTCACTCCCTTTCATACATGTATGCTTGTGACACAAAGCACAGGACGTTAGACTGTGCTTGAACCCCAGACAGGATATGTCACCCTATCTTGAGGTTCATTATATACATCTTGGGTATACTTTTGTTTGGGTATCTTACACATATACAACAGCTTTGCGTGAATGATATTACAGCAGATGTAGCCAAGTTCATATTGATGATTTCTTCTCTGGCTTCTCTGGCTCTAAAAGTTAGCTAACGTTACATCAAGAGGAGTTAGCCTGATGTCAGATCACCAACGTCATGTTATTTCTGTAGAAATGTTAGCCAGAAAAGATCAAGGCTCCTCTTGTTTTCATTGAGACGACAATGACTTGGCTTCAGTTTGCATCCTTTGCTGTGTTCATTAAACCTAACATCAGTAATATATCCTTCCACTGGCCACTGTAGTCCTTGCTCCCAGAAAAAAAATCTAACAAACACTACAGCAACTGGTTAAACAGTACCGCTGCCACCATGTTTCTTATTTTCAAGCTTGTATGACTCAGGTCACATTTTCCGCCACAATCCAAAAGATGTGACTTTACACGTGCTCTGGAGTCCACCATCTTAGTGTCTTTCTGCTCCGCAAATAGAAAGCACCATTAGTTTACTTTGATTTTGAAACATTCTAGCATCTGGCTTCCAGCACAACACAGAAGTTCTATGGAGCCCCTTTGATAGAGATTTTCTTACCTTAGCGAAGCGGCAGAGGCGCAGTGCATCCTCCCAGCGTGCAGAGGTGCTGTACTCATGCAGGAGAGCTGGGTAGGGAGGTACACTGCTGTACACCAGGGAACCATCTCCTTGGCGTAACGTCACCTTGGTGCCAACATAGCTCAGAATGTTGGGTGTACGACTGAACTCACTTTCAAGGGAACACATACACACACACACGCACACCAGTCAGAACAAATATATGTAACCACATCCTCACAGTTTTGTAGTTACAGGAACACTGAACAATCTCAGTGTTCTTGTTTTGAATACTCGTGTGGGGATAAAAAGACAAACTGTTTAATAACACGTGAAGGGTGATGCAATATGTTGTAACCATGTAAAAATGTCACACTTTAACGTGTGGAGGATGATTGATTGTGCTAATTAGGGACACAACGATCTACTTGTTGAAAATGCAGTTTTTGCCATTTTGCATACGTGTGCCTGTGTGTGTGGCAGAGTAATTTGTGGCCGCTCACCACACGTACAATTTTGCTGAATTGATGAAATAACATACTGACAGTGCTGCTTTTGTAACGCTTACTGTACTTGGTCCAACCTGCCTTCCATCACAGATATGAGTGGAGCCTTTGTATTTGTTTATTTATTAGCTCTTGCCACTTAGTATCGGGTGTTCTCCATTAGCACATTGCATAAGAACAAAAGAACTTTTAATGACTCTGATGATGCAATCTGGCTGCTAGAACACCAAAATAGTAAAAGCAAAAAAAAAACAAAAAAACATTAAACGCTGAAAAATAGCAACGCTAACTGAGGCTTGTGTCGGCATAAACAGCCCGCAACTGCAAAGCTTGATTCATCACGTGTGTAAAAATTTACAACAGCAAGTCATAAACCACTGACAGTCAAGAAATAAAGGAAAGTACAGTGTGTACAACATGAGCACGAATAAAAAACAAAACCAAATGTTCAGATTGGTGCAGCAGAGACATGCAAAAGTAGTTCAGGATGCCTTAGCACCTCCTGTACTGGCTGAAGCTGAGGACTTTTTGGGCAGGAAGTATTGCACAGTCTGACAGCTGCTGGCAGAGAAGAGCTATACCTAAAGCACTATGTGTTGTACCACAGGGACAGCAGCTTTACTTGTACATCTTTTTCTACTACTTCTCTTCTATGACCAAAAAAACCAACACATCATGAAAGTGAGAGTTAAGAAATGGACATGTCTACCTGCCATCCTTCATGTACAGTGTTTTTGGCAGCAGGTCCTTGTCAGTGAAGACAGCACTTGGGTAGTACCACACCGTTAGCTGGTTGTCTTGGACTCCACACAAGATGTTAGCAGCATCATTCCAAGCCATACTGTGAACCATGCTACCTACAGGACAGAGCACACACTCAACGATCATGTAACCCCAACATTAGTTAGAGTCACTGCACATATTGCCAAAACAGCTTCCTTCTCCCAGTCTCACCAATTTTGCAGATTTTGGGCTCCCGTCCGAGATGACGTACGGAGGTCAAATAAAGGTCCCGGTTCTTGTCTATCAGGGCAATCTTCCTTTCACTAGATGGGCCACACTGGTCCAGAGCGACCTCCACCACCTCTAGCTACATATGAATAGTGACACACACAAGCACAAAGGTAAGAGGGAACAGAGGAGTGAGTGATGGAGGAATGACAAAAGATCAGGAAAATAAAGGAAAAGGGGGAGAGCAGTTTGTACCGTGACCAGCAGCCTCTCTGCCAAGTGTGTGCATGTGTGTGTGTGTGTGTGTGTTTGTGAGTGAGAGAGAGAGATAGAGTGACATGGAGTGGGGATATGTGTGTCTAAACCTGTATGTAAGTGAATGTGTGTGTGTTTTTGGCCAGAGCCAGCTGGCTCTGCTGCAGTGTCTTGGAGCTGTGGAGTACTGGCAGCCAAAGCCCTGCTGACAAACAGTGAGTCCTGCTACCTCCAATTCTTTTCCTTCGCTTCTAATTCTTTCCTTCTTTTTGTCTCTTTCCCTTTTAATCTGACTCCAAAGATATTCACCCGTTCTAGTCCTGGGTCTTATTGTTTACCCAACTTCGGGATATAGGTTATTTGTTTAAGCACAGAAACTCTAAAAAAAAAGAAAAGAAAAAAAGAAAAGAAAAAAAAGCTGCTCCCCTCACAGATCTATTTAGATAAAACCTAGTCTCCTGAATCGTTAGGACAAACAATCAGCCACTACATTTAGCTAACGCAGACAAAAAGTCAGCATCCTCAGTTGTCCTTTTAAGACATGGGAAAATTATCATCAATCTTATAGCACAGGGAAAAATGTTCTCAACATAGCTCATGCCGTGACAAGACAATATCATACAAAATAACGTACTTTGCTAAGAGTCACCTAGCCCCTAACAGCGTTGTCACCAAAAGTCATACTGGAGTAAACCATCTGAATAGTGCTTGAGTAAAAACTAGGCATGCCAACACAGTTTTACTCTGTGTTTTTTGGCATGGAAAAGGCAAAAATATTACAACATCCCCTAAACTCTTTAGATACCAAGTATCACTTTTAGGCTCTGGTTACACAAGCATTTACAACAGCAACAATTTGAATTAAATCATTTTCACTGCAATCAGAATGATCAGTGAAAATTGCTAACTGAGGTGAAACTGCACGCTGACTGGTTCAGCTATGGGAAACTTCTGACACAAATTCGCACACCTACTGCAAACTGTATTGATGCTGGTGCTGAACATTGTGGACACAGAGGGGACCGCAATGTCTAGATTGAAACAAGCTATCATATTAGCTACATCACATGACCCACATTTTGAGTTCACTATGCCACCAAGCTTCCAGCAGCACCTCATTTGCAACGACACACAAATCAATTTCACGCTGCTAATTTCTGGTGCAGCTAGATGCCGCTACTACTAAAAGTAAAGTATCAAGAGCTCTAACGACATGTTATGATTTCCACAATGCTCATCATTAAAGCACCTACAGGGAACTGTTTTCGTGATTCTGGCGGCCCTTTGAACAAAATTTGATGATGGCGGTACCACAACACTACTGAGCAGCTTCTCTCCTCAGACTGTGAGTCTCATCAATTCATCCTCACGTATCCAAACCAGCTGATTTTTGCTTTGTTGGTCTGGAATCTGATTTCTAAACATGTGTTAAAGCACATATCCATGAGTGATCTACAGTATTTGTCATAGATAACTTGGCTGTGTGTAATAGTGCAACTAATCAAATGAGTCTCCAATCCTTCTTCAGTTGAGATCTCATATTGTTATAAACACACAGTAAAACACAAATACCAACTCAATCTGACAAGTTACTGTGACTGTTATGATAGTAACATGACAAGCTGATCATAGCAATCTCATATTATGATTGTCAGATTGCTGTAGAACAAAGTCTCTGATTTTCTTGCAGTTCTGTCAGTCCTTTATGCTGCACACTGTCCTATAAATGAGGTCTGACGTTTGCTAAAATGTAGGTACAAGGTGAACAGAAACAGGATTGGAGCACCTCCTTGTTGCTGAAACAGATCAGGTCAATATAAGGGCAAACAACTACCCACCTTGTGAGTTAAGGGTTTCCCATCGGCAAGGGCTTTCCCGGTCAAGGCGTCAAAGAGGAGAATGACTGGTGAGGAGAAGGACAGAGAAAACATAGTAAAAAACAAATCTGTTCAGTGTATCTCACCATCATGGTGATGGCAGCCACCTCACCCTTTTCATCGCTCTTGTCCCGGATGGCGATGGTGTCATTACTCAGCGAGACGCCCTGTGCGTTAAGGATGTCTGCTCTCATGCCGGGAAACTTGGGTGAAGATATCAGCCGACCCTCATAGGAGAACGTATATAACCCCGCTCCATCCACGAGCAGAAAATGTCTGTGAGACAAGAGGAGGCAGTGGATGAGAGCAGAGTATGCCTGCTGTGTATACACTGGGGAGGGCAAGGGAGCAAGGAGGGAGAGGAGATGACCTTTTAAATAGTAGAAGAATGAAGAGTTGAGTTAATAAACTGATACGATCAGGTCATTTAAACACATAATGCACATTAACAAACCATCGACTTACTCAGAAAGACTCATCAAACTCATCTCTGAATAGCCAGTAATCTATTTAGCTGTATGATGAGTGTCAGGGCCACGGCATTGGAGTATTGCACAAGAGCTACTCCATATTAATCTAATTTCCCCCAGTGGTTTCACTCTCAGCCTTATTGTATGACAGGGCTGGAGTACAGCCTGTGTGTGTGTGTGTGTGTGTGTGTGTGTGTGTGTGTGTGTGTGTGTGTGTGTGTTTGGTTAGCTGCTTGATGAGTGGTCAGTGTGGAGTAATGAAGCATTAGAGAAGCTGACAGACGATCAGACAGCCTGCTCGCTCTCTTGTTGTGCTGCCCCCGGAAAAGAGAAACTCACTTCTCGGCCTGCAGGATGAGGCTCACTGTTCCCTCCTTCAGGTCAAAGATGAGTGGAGTGTTCCAGTTTCTTGAGCTGGAACGGATGAGACATCACAAACACACACACACACACACAGAAAAGATTTGTGAGAACACAAACATCTAATAACAAAAGTGTTACATTTGGCGGGAGTGCAGAGGTGAGAAGATGAAAGTAACAAGACTAGGAAGGCAAATTAAAGGAAATCTCATTAAAAGGAGATCAGAAAAATATGCAGATAGAACATGAAAAGTGACAGACAAGGACACGAATGATCATGACAGAAATAGAGTAGAGAAAAAAGCGCTGACACAGACTTCAAACAGAGCTGTGACATTTAATGTTGTCAACTACAAAATTAACTGCCAAACATTTTAAGAATCAATTAATTGGTTTGCGTCATATTTCAATTGAAAAATAGGTAAAAATGATTTGATTCCAGCTCCTAATATGTTAATATTGTCTGGCTTACTCCTCTATGACAGTAAAGCGGGTTAGAAATAGGTTTCAGACAAAATTTTAGGAGACCATCATGGGCATTTGGAAACACGGACTGACATTTTTGACCATTTTATACACCTTAAATTAACCTACCAAATTCACCATGCACACAACATCATCTAATAACATGAGACCAGTATAATTCAGCATTATATCCAGATGCAGTTGTTTTTGAACCAGTACTCCTGTATTGTAGTGTTTCCATTTTTTTTCCATTCTTTGACACCATTTTGGGTGAAATTTTTCAGGCTTATTTTGCCTCAGTATTTGGATGTAAAAGATGAGTATGGGCAGCACAAAACCCTCATGTGTGAAGGAATACTGAATTCACAAGATGAGAGAATTCAAGGGCAGTGTGAACGAGGATTAGAGCGCACGAGGGAAGGAGGCGTGGGCTACTGACTTGTAGACATAGCACTGGAGGGAAGTGGCGACCACAAGGTGACCGTACGCCAGAGATGCTTTGATGACTCGATCTCTAAACTCCAGTATGTCCACTGCATCGTTCATCACATTCCTCACCTGAAGGAATGTGAAGCAAAAATATGAAGAGGTTAGTACAACAACAAGAGCAGGGATGAAAACAGGCATACAATTTATAGTTCTGAGCAAAGACTTAACAGGCAAACAACAAAGGGGAGACACTGTCTTCACTAACTGAGTAGTGAACACAGTAACATACACACTGGAGTGCATCTATTCTTAATATACACAGGAAACATTTGACAGCATGTCCAAGTATACGTAGGGAAACTGTGGTTGGAGAAAGCAGTTTTTACAGTTTTAAGTGAGAGCATGCAGTGGTTGCGACTCGTTTTTTCACCTACATAGATAAATACTTCCCTCCAGCTCCATCTATGAATGAATGAAAAGGCCCTTTCCAGCACCAGGTGAAAGGTGGGGTTATTTTTACAGCTTTACAAATCTTCCTCCTCTGCTCCCTCCAGCAAGCCAAATTTACATGCAACACAACCAGGAATAAAAAACATTTGACCGCAAGGTGGTAAATTTAGCTGGCTGATTCACAAACCACTGGCAGATGTGCACTTTTAAAAAGGACTGCGAGGAGGAGAGGGGGAGGAGGGAGACAGAAAGCGCCTGCGAGGCTGGAAATAAATGGCTGATGACCCGACTTTGTTTGGTTTACACAAACTGCACTTGGTAAAGACGTCTATGGCAAATGAGCACACGTGTGTTGGCACACAGGCATGTGCATGACCTTGTTTCTGTAGGTGTGCGTGTGTGTATCCCCGTCTGAAAGTATACAAGTGTGTGTGTGTGTGTGTGTGTGTGTGTGTGTGTGTGTGTGTGTGTATGTGTACATTTGGGTGTGTTAACCGCGTGTAAACGCTACCCTGTGGTTAGAATGAGTTTAAACAGTAGAGAACGGTGGAGCGAGAGAGGCAGCTACACAGGCTGGTCATTGTCATTGCAGGGCTGCACACTGGCACACAGGGAGGGTCCTGCTTTAATATATAGCCACGACTAGTCAAGGCCTGTGAAACATTTACTTCTCTTCATAGCATACTCACTCATCCGTTTACTGTCTGCCTGTGGCAGTGCAGCACTTTTTAATTCTCTTCTTATGCTGACGTAATTGAGCTCGGCTCTGTTTGTTTGCCTTGTAAAAAAATTGTAGTTTTACTCACAGATCCACTAATTTTTAGTGATCTGAAAACCATCAAAGACACCTTTAACATGTAAAACCTCAACTTTTATAATGGACCAGGAATCATGAGACTTCCAGTATGATTCTCTTGCCTATGCATAAAACTGTGCCATTTGTCTAGATGAGATTCAGTCTCATTGTTTTGTCTGTTTTCACTTCTTTCATTTCATCAAAATAACTAGAACTTAAGGAAGTATACATTGCTTGAAATATAGTCTTTTCATAGAATTTCATAGAGTCCATAGAATCATATCTTTTATATTCCATTCACTAGCCTATTCCAAATACTGTTTTCTAAAAATACATCCAACCCCTTCTCAGACTGCCTCTTCTTCTTTTAGTTGGGTAGATGGATTTGACCCTAGTTTACAGGTAGGATTTCGGACTTTTAGTGGTGTTCTGTTGTACTTGAGTATGAGGTCAGATATTTTCAATTCCGGACTGGAACACAGCATAAGCAGTGCCGCCAGCGGGCAACGTACTGAGAGCTGGTGTTGGCTCATCTGTCTTCAATGAGGATAAGATGGCAGCCTAGTCACAAACTTTCTTTTATTACAGTTAAACAGGACACTAAAATCTGTTTCCGAAACAGGGGAGACAAGAAATAAGCAATATAGTAACATAATTTCGGTGCACATTTGATCAGAAGTGACTAGTTTGACAGTTTGATTTGAGTCTGTGAGCCTCTTCTCTCTATCCATCTGACAAATGAGAGGGGAGCTCTGGGTGCAGCTAAAATGGAGGGAAGTTTAACATGTTTCCCTCGAGTCACTGAGTTCTCCTCAGACAAGACTAAATTGACTTTGAGGTTGAAAAGGAGCAGAAACCTAATCCTAATGTGTGTCTTTTATTCTACCTGCATGGTTCTCCTCTTGGTGAGGGTGATCACAAAGTTCCTCCACTCCCAATGCTGCTCCACCACATGGGCAAAGATGACATGCCCATTGCCACAAGCCCCAGCCAGCTGGGTGCCGTCTGCAGACCAGGCCACACTGAACACACTGCCTGTATTGGGCTTCTCCAATGCATAGGACCACTGGAGGGAGGGATACAGGGAGAGAACAATATAGTTAATTGCTATAGATATTTATCTACAATATCAAACAATTACCTGGGCAGACATCTTAGGAACAAGAAACATTGAGAAGTTTAGGTGAAGAGAGGCGGCGAGAGTCAAGAGTCGTGTATGAGTGAGTGCGTATATACAAGTGTGTGTGCGGACATAATGTAAACTCTGCTAGAAAGACAGGGGCCCAGTCAGTCAGTCATTGAGCTGTGATGAACTGTGAGACACTGAAGTAGCGCTCGGCCCTGCCAAGTCCAGCACTCGCGCTCGTAAACATACACTCTGCTATCCTCATCTATTACATACATGGGGGGCAGGGGTACGGGGAGGAAAAGGGAGGGTTTATATACGAGCCCCCAAACTGAAGCCAAAAGCTGATTAACAAGACCTCTCCCTTCTTTTTATAAGAAAAGGATTGAGAAGGTAGGGCTCTGGAGGGGGCTTACAGACACAAAGTAATAGAAAATCCGCTGCGCTGATGACTGTCGGGGATGGAGAAAGACACCACTGTGCGACATGCGGCCCTTAACAGTTTCTGAGACAAGGATTCCTCTCTCATCTTTCCCTGTTTCCCTCAGGTATCCCTTTTCTCTTTTTCCAGTATTTTGTTCTTCCCCGACATCCACCTTTCCACACATGTGTCCCTCAAGTCTTCAGTGGAGTATCACAATAAAATTAAAAAAAAACAACTTTTCAAGCAGTTAAAAGTTTTCCGAGATGTTATTTTCCAGGACGATTACTCATAAGGCCGGGCAGTAACACAGTAAGTCATACTAAATAAGTGTCTATCTCTGTTATTTGCTGTCAGCTGTGCACACCTGGAGGAAGTGTGGTGCAGCAGGCCGAGCACTGCGAGGAGTTTGGAGAAAAGGCCTCAGTGTTTGCTGCCTCACACACATGAAGCTGAGGGATGTGAGGTGTGGTGTGAGGTAACAGTCAGCAGGCTGCAGGTTACGGGATCTCTCTCCCTCTCCTGGTCTCATAGACACACAGCTCAGCTGGTTTTGGTCTGCACCCTCCCAGCCGTTAATGTCATATCAGGACCCAAAATAGTTTGAGAAAAAAATCAGACCTGTTCAGCCATGTGGACAAGAGATAGGTTGTGAAACTTAAATCAATTACCTTTTAACTTCTTTCCCCTCCCGTCTCCCTTTGATTTATGCAGCTCCACGCTTCCTTACTTATACATCCTGTAACAGGAATTAGCCTCTCTTTATACACATAATATTCTTTATGTGTAGATTTTTTCAAACCTGAGTCTATCCATGTGCTCATTCACGTGCCGCATGATCTCCACAGCCAGGCAGTCTGGCCCAGCGTTTATAACAATGAGAGATCTCATCCATTCTTCAGCTAACATCTTGAGATGGCCCGCTCTGTGTTAAAGCACCTCAGGGGGATAAGGAGAGGGGAGGGATGGAGGAGAGAGGGATGGATGGATGGAGGGTCAGAGATGCAGCTGAATGTATACACCAGACTGTAATGAAGCAGGACATATGATATCGGCCCGAGGAGCGCTGCTGGATCCATGCTTACCTAATGCTTTTAACACATTGAGCCATTTGACTCCTTCTAGAGCCAGCCGGCAAGCCAGCAAGTGAGAATGTGTGTGTGGGAAGGAGGGGTCGTCTTTGTGTGTGTGCAGTACTTTTGCGCATACGTGTCAGTGTGTATGTGGTTTTCACCATGTGTGAGTGAGAGAAACGACAGACGAGATGAAGAAAGTGTAAATACTGAAATTGTGAGATTGGAAGAAAATAAGATAACACCGCAGCAGAGTGATTCATGGGTGTGTAGACAAGGAGAAATAAATGTGGGTCATTTTTTCCCCTCCTCTTATGAGTGTCCAATGTCTGTTTTGAAGGTGTGTGTGCATGTGTGTAAAAGAGGTGAAAATCCTCAGGCTTGTCAGAGTTGTCAGCCGGTTTCTGACTATGGGACACAGGGGGATTCCTATAGCTGTCCTGCGATGGACAGCAGAGAAGAAACCTGGGACATGAATAACCTTTTCTGGACCAAAAAACCTGCATGTCACCCTGCTTGATCTGCCTTTCTTTCATTTATTCACTCCTTTCTTACAGGTAAAGCATTTAGAAGTTCTGACAGATGGCTGCCTGACAAGAAACTGATTAGGAGTGAGGTTCTTCAAAAAAATAAGAATCTAAGCCAACTGACATCGGGCATTTCCACTCTAAGATGGATTGCATTATAGCAATCATCTTGCAAGCACATGACAGGCACAGTATATTTTTGTTTATTAGAGGAGATTAGATTAGATTATTTTCATCATTGATAAATCTGCCACTTATTTTCAAGATTAATCGCCTATTTGTCTGGTCTATAAAATGTTATTTGTAATGTAAGTAGGCTGTGCCTCATGACAAAGAAAAGCGGCAAAGACATAAATTTAAGAAGCTGCAGCCAGCAAATGTTTGATATCTTTGCTTGGAAAATGACTAAAAGGAATAAACAACTATCGAAATTGTTGGCCATTAATTTAATGGAATCAACTATTTGAATAAACAGCAAAGTGTTGCAGCTCCATTCCACTCACATTTCACATCTTCTGATAACAATTTTGTCTCAGTGTAGCCAAGCAAAATTTGAGAACGCACTGAGATCACTCGTTAAAAAGCTATTTCATGGTAGCAATATCGTCTGATTACACACACACACACCACAGCATATGCATTGTGTGATCTGCATCTATAATGAGTACATTTCTGCTATATAGACTAAGCACACATATGTCATCATTCTCTTCATTCTCACACTACCAAGCCAGACTGGTGCTTTAAGATTTGAAAAGGCTGGCAAAAAGACGGTGGATGGAGTGAGAGTGGACTGTTACATGTATAATTTAGATGGAGGAAATGTGCAAAGAGGAGACCAGCAGTGGGAGGCGAACATCAGTGGCAGTAGATTTGGCAACTGGTTTTATTGCAGCAAAAAGGGGTGGAACTGTACTAGAGGAAGGAACTCTACTGGACAAGACTGGAAGATGATTCGAGATTAGTGTAAAGTTATATCATACAGGAAGAAGAAAGGGTGAGAAGACATGCAGAGAGAATGTATAAAGGCCAAAATTAATATTTAGGAGGGACAAGTAGGAAGTTGAAGGTGGGTCTGGGCCTTCATCTAGTGTAGCAGGAGTCCACACTCTAGTCACTGAACCCTGTCTGTCCATAATGGGCAGCTTTGTGGCCAGAGAGAAGGTGGCAGACATGACGTGTAGTTCTCAGCTGAGCTCTTTGGGAGAAGGGGGGCCTCAAACTCACAATGAGCTTATACACGTAGTGTACACGCAGTAAAGCAGCAATGCATGGCTGTGCATGTAAGTCTAAGTAAACACCACACAATGCAGACACAACCACGCCCACACATGTACCTGTGTCAGAGACATGGCAGGAGCCCAAGGCTGGTAGTCTAACACTTGCAATGATCATTTTGAGCACCAAGCAAAACACCCACACATGCATCCTGTGTGTGTTGACATGTGTGTGTTAATGTGACTCAGACGCACAGACGTTAGTTGCATGTAGGTGACAGACCCTGGAGGGCTGAACTGGTAAAAATGACCCTGTGGGATGCTGTAGTACCCTTCACAGAATAATTCAATAACGCTGCTCTACCATCCACCATCCTTCATCGTATTTGGCTGGCGGTTACTATCTGGATCTCTTTTCGCTACAGGAGCAGGCCTATGATGTGATGATCCACAGACCCTGGCATGTAGCATGCAACCTACCCCAGGCCCACACTGACATGCTGACAGTTCTGCAGACAGCGGCACATTTGCACACACACAGACATATGCACGCACGCACTCAGAAAAAAAAACCCAAAACACAGCCAATCTGCGAATGCACAGCCTCTTCAGAGCCTCTTTAAGGAGTGTGCTTGCCCTCTCCCTCTTCCCTTCCTCCTCCTCACTCTCTCCGCATTTCTCGACATATGTTTACCATTAAGACTGGCAGGTGTTGTGGGCCTGCCCCTTCTCTCTATTGTTGCCCTGCAGCCGCAGCCAACATGGGGAGGCCTGTGAAAAGGTTACGTTAGCTCAAAGGCAACGAAGTTCTTATTCTGAGAACCCCCCAAAATTATAACAAGCCTGTAACAAAAGGCACCCTCTGCCTCTCTATGTAGTTACGACTCCACACACTTTTTTCAGTTATTTCTCACTTTAAGAAATATATACATATCACCTCAACATCCATCTATTTAGTACAAAATACTTACCTGTAGACTTAAAAAGGCAGCTGGTGAAAGTTAAAAGTTTTCTACTTTCCACACACAATAGCAGCTGTGTTCAGCTTAAATTATGTTGGTCAAAGAGACAACTTTTCATGTCAGGGAGAACGCATAAATGTATGTTGCATGGTAAGCGGTTTCTGGTTGTCACAGGCAACTTCATTTTCAAACTACAGATGAAAGCTGTGTACTGTATTTAGACAGATTGGGCCAAAATATGAGTGTTTGGAACATACTGCACATGTGGCTGGATAACAAAGATGCGGATTATGCTGTACTAGTGATTTGAGAAGTTTCTAGGTAGAACTTTATCAGAATCCATGACATGATGGAGACCATAGATGCTATCCCCCTCCATTTATATCCAAGAAAATAAAAGTGTGTATCTGTGCCATAAGTTTACCCCTCCCCCTCTCTCTATCCGCACCACCTGAAACAGCGCTCTGGTTTTTGTGGCCCGGGCTGAGAGGAGTGGGGGTGGGCGGGGGTGGAGCTCGGGCCAGGGAAAGGGTTAATGACACATGTCTGGACTAATGGCTCCCAGTGGAGCTATCTGCTGATTCAGCCCCATTACTTCACAAGCATTAAATATGTCTGCCCTGACCGCTCTCTGCTCCCCCCAGCCCTAATGCAAGTCAACAACATGCTAATCAAAGCGGGGGCATGAGATTTCCAGACTCTCTGTGCTTTTCTAGCCCTTTATCTCTGACAGTCCTGTCACACTGAAGCAAGCACCTAGGAAAGGCTTGAAACAGCCATTAGTGTTAATGGGTCAACCTGAGTCTGTGACCCTGTTAAAAACCTGCATTTTATGCAGCTACAGCGCTGCTGGGCCTTGGTGTGCAAAAATGAACACTCTGTACATGCAGTTCATATTTAGTACTTTTAATGTATATTTCTGACAAGAATTGAAATGTATTGAAAAGATATTATTGTTGAGCCCTGCCTGACAGTGATGGAATGTAACTAAGTGCATTGACTCAAGGACTGTACTTAACTAAAACTTTTGAGTTACTTGAGTTACATTTCGAGTTTTCTTCCATACTTGATACTTCCACACTCCATGATTTTGGAGGTAAATATTCCTTACTACTTTTTACTCCACAACATCTGTTTGAAAAATTTAGTTACCAATTAATTTGCAGATTGCTGCATCAGAGCCAAAGTATTTTTAAATGTAGTATCTGCAGTCTGATAAAAGAAAAACTGATTCTAGTCATGAGAAAAATGCTGACAATCATATCCAATAATCTGCCAGATACATATAATTAAACATATATACTTACTTTAACATGTACTTTTGATACTTAAAGGGGCACTATTTCCTTTGAAGTGGAGATGCTAATTAAGGATTTTAACTCACAATATTAATAAGGTAATAATACAAATTAAGTAATTTTTTTCATTACTAAATAAACAAGCTGATCTCAAAAGGAAAATAAGGTCCACAGAACACCGTTTGAGGCTAGAACGTTGGCAGGGTCCGCCACATACAAACAAACTAAAACAGTATGAAGGTGTGTTGTCCTTTAAGGTCAGTTTGTTTATTCAGTCATGAAAACAAAGAGAGGTTGTTCATTTTGTTTGTCTAGGCAACAGTCAATGAAGAGCTTATGCTTCTGATTAAAATTTCTTGCCCAAAACTACATAACGCTCCTTTAAGTACACTTATTGCCAGAATATTACATTGATACTTGTCAGCAACTTTTACTCAAGTAGTATTTATATTGGTGACTTTCACTTTACCAAAGTACTATTTTATGACAATATACCTTTTTGACTCAAGTATGACGTTAGTGTACTTTCAACACTGTCTGTATGTGTCATCACTGTTAGTTAAGAGCAGTTTTAAGCAAAAAATGCTAAATTCACTCAAAGTAGTAAAAGTATTTGTTAATCTCCTGATTACATAACAAATACAACCACAAAAAGCCCCTTCTCTATTAGTTTATCACTATGCTAGTGGGATAGTGGGGGCCAACCTAGTCCAGGGTTAACAGTCTTACATAAATCAGAACAGATGGCAGACTCGCTGCAAAGCCAGCTGGCTTCAGTTTGCCTGTGTGTCTGTGTGCAGGACAGGACCTGGCAGTGCAGGTACAGAGTGTAACTCCCTGCACATAATAAACACAACACGCGTGTCCGAGTGTATTGGACACTGGACATATACAGGCAAGCATCTAGCCATGAAGAGACATACATATATACATACATACATACATACACATCACATGTATGAAAATGCTGCAACAAATCTACTCTTCAAAACAAAAGTTTGTCTCTGTGAGAAGTGTTTGAGAGTGAAACTGAAAACAAGATGTTTGTTTTGAGGAAATAGGAGGTGGTTTTGGATGAGGGTTCATCAATCTCTCAGGAGATTAGGAGGCCTTGTAAATGTCAGCTTGCACTGACCCCTCCATGGGGGATGGGGTTACTATTAGGATAAGGACAAGCTGGGCCCAAGTCCAGGATAGGTCAGACCTATGTGTGGCTGAGAACGGGCCCCTAGAAGGGACTACATGATCCAAATCACAACACCTTTCCTAGAGATGAAGATGTTACAATAAAGTAAACTACCTGTTAATGAATTCTACATTCAACCATGGATTTACATTGTTTCTCAACTGCCAACCACCTATGTATTGGAAGTACTTGATGATAAATCATTTTTCTTTTTTCACAGACAACTGCCAAGGTAAATTATCAACATGCTCTTTTGGGAGGAAAATGAGGAGCATCTAATGCAATGTACTTTGTAATAAAGCTGACTCAGCTGTATCAGGTTACATACTATCAAAGCAAATGAGGTCTCCAGCCTGTAAACGAGCTGCTTTCAAATGTTCCATGACACAGTGTAGTCTCAGCTTCACACACAGATATACACACAGATATACACACACACGCACACACACACACGCACACACACACACACACACACACACACACACACACACACAGTCAACACTCACATATCACCTGGGAGGTGTTGAACACCATGATACAAGCTTCAGGTCTAAATGCAACTCTATACAAAACATTTATTGTGAGCTGCACTTGCCATTAAGGTTACTATTAATGATTCTTCTTATTATCAGTTAATCTGCCAATTATTTTCATGTCAAATCAGTTGGATTTAAGTTGCTGGAACCAGCAAATATTTGACATTTTTGCTTAAAAAATGACTTAAACTATAACTCCATCATGACAATAGATGGTCTCATTTTCATTTACCTGATTTATCAAAATAAATTTGCTAATTTTTGCAAAGAAAAATTCAAAACGTTTTTTTTTCCATTAACATGGAAAGTTTTTCCTCACTCAAATTGAGGGTCTAAAGACAGAGGATGTTGTTCACTGTACAGATGTAAGGTCCACTGAGGTAATGTGATTGTGATTTTGGGATATATAAATAAAATTGATTTAGTTTGATTTGAAAAATTACAGAAAATTCAACCAATCTCTGTATTATTTGTTGTTCGTTCGTGAGTTTTTTTTCTGAACCACTGTCAGAGGCACAAGTCAAACGAAATAACTCCTTGACTTCACCAGAATGTCCCCAGACACAGTACACATTTGTGTACTTTGTGGGTTTTATTCCCACAAAGTCATCATCTCAGTCTCCCTGTTGTCCAAAGGAACTGTGTGCGTCTGCACAAATGTGTGTGTAAAAATACTGCATAATGTTTAGTGTAAGATAACAATGAAATGGAATCTCATTTCTTTTTAGTATTATAGAGTTATGGCCTCTAACACAGCACATTTCCAACTGTTGAAGTACCCATTATACACTAAGTGAACTTACCAGCACTCACAGTGTTTTCTCTGCCTGCTGCACAATAAACCATTTCCATTCCCTGACTCGGCAATAACACACAATAACTATAGCTATCATATAAGCCCATTTCTAAACATAGGCCAGCAAGAGGAGCTCTGCAAATCTCTGTATTGAAATACCCACTTGGCTCAGCTAAAGAGATACAGAGGCCGAGCCTGGGACGAGTGTAGAGTGGCACAAGTTGGAGCTTTGGCAGAGGCAAGGGGAAATGGGAGAGAGGGGCGGGTGAGTGAGGGGGGTGAAAGAAAAACTGGAAGATATTGAGAGAGAGAGAGAGAGAGAGAGAGAGAGAGTAATGATCTACACATGGTTTCATGCTGGAGCCTCAACATAGTAACCATAGACATATGCTGAGGCCTCCTGGGACTCATCAGCAGGACACAGCTGTGAGCTGGACAGCAGAATTCTATTAGCACCAACTATGCACACATGCACTTGCAAACACACACATACATGCACCCACACACCCACACACATACACACAGACACACACACACAGGTAAATTCAGTATTTGGCTGTGTTTTGGCATCCTACAAACACATAAGCCCTCAAGTGGACCTGATGGCTGATCTTGAATACCCTGAATCACTTAGTTCATCTAATGGCATCCACACAGGCTGAAGGGTTTGACAATTTTAGTCAATGAGCCGAGACAACGTTCGATGGGATCCCTACAGACGCAAAGAGTTTATTTTGGAAGACACTGACAAGTGTGCCTCTAAACTGCTCCTCAATGGGTTATGTAATACCTGTTGATAACAGCTCTAAATTTCATGCTTATATCTTGGCTAGGTCTACCCAACTATGAAGCAAGGAGTCCGCCTGTCTGTCTGTGCTTCGAATATCCCGAAAACTGTTCACTTGATCTACTTCATACAAGGCAGGTGCGTTGCTGGGGACCTTAGGAAGTGCAAGTCAGAAGTAACTCCATAGACAGCTTCTTGCTAATCCTAGAATATTTTATATATCTAAAATATCTAAAATATTTTAAAATACTGGCACATCACACATTACAAATAGGGTTATCCTACCAGAGGCAGCAATGTATCATCTCACATTATCTTTTGGAGAGGCAGACATAGAATAACATCCAGAAAATAGAGATTAGCCTGGTGCAACAACTTGCTGTAATAACACACGGCAGAAAGAGAAAAACAAAAGCAGGCGGTAAACAAGTCTGGATGAGTGGGGAAAATCGTCAATGCAGCAAAATGTTTTCAGCAAGAGCTGGAGGTGAGCTTTTAAAATTCATCTATCAACATTAGCATGCTAGCTAACGTTAGCCTCACATTTTACGTTTATCAAAAAATTGCGGCTTCTAACATTCAGATATTTCACTTTTTCTGTATGGTACTGCAATTTCAATAATGTTTTGATTAACTGTGCAGCCCTACAAATGAGGCACAAATTATATAGAATAAAGGAGCCAGTCAATAAATTAGTCAATGTCAAAGCCTAGCACCATTCTGATGTCTGATGAAGGAGGAGGAACACTAGGGTGAAGCCAAAATTAAACCCTTTCAAATCATCCTTTTCTGGACCATGGTCCACTGCCTCTAGCCCGGCCCTAGTCCTCAATAACAACCATTAATGAACTCTAGGTTGGCAGTTAAGCTTGAAGTGATACCCCAGTTACACACATGCTCTGCTTTCGCTTATTTGTGTGCACCACTGAAGCCCTTTATTTGCTCCCTTCATCACTCAGTATCACCCGTGCTCCTTCTACAGTTTTATCCCTCTTTCTGCTCCTTTCTCTCTGCTAGTGTGACATGTTTGTCTAGCTAGTGGAGGTAGTGATTTAGTGCTGCTAAGAATGATGACTCTGCCAGAGGGGCTGGCAGGGCACTGTCTCACTGTCATACGCTACTCCAGTCGTGGGGGGAGGGAAGGATGGAGGGGTGGAGAAGTAAAGGAAAAAAAAAGAGAGGGACAAGAGCAGAGCGAGAGAAAGAGAGAGAAAGAGCACGAGCCACAGCAAGAGACAGAGAGCGAGAGAGAGAGAGAGACAGAGAGAGACAGAGAGCGAGAGAGAGAGAGAGAGAAAGAGAGACTTGAGGGAAGGAGAAACCACCGTCTTTTATGGAGACCAATCCTCCAAGCCTCACTGCCTAGGCCAACTTTACAGGATATATTGGACAGTTCCACACTACCCCGCCCCCCACCCCAACTGCTCTCTTTTCTCAACTCTTTTTCGTGCTCCCCTCCTTTTTGGTTTCCAACAAGGCAAGCCTTTAGCCGAACTCTGGAGAGGTGTAAAAGTATTACCATGTCAACAAGTGCCTTTTACTCTAACCAACTTTATGCACACAAGCACCGGCTTCTCTGTCTCTCTTTTTCTGTCCGTCTGTCTCTCTCTCTCACACACACACGCGCTCGCACACAAACACACACACACGTGCACACACACACACACACACACACACGTGCTCGCACTAAAAAATTGGGGTCAATCATCTGCAAGAACGACCTTAGTATACACTGTTCCACAGAGTGTGCCAGAATAAGTTCAGCAACACAGAGAACCAAAGCCTGTTCGGCACAAAGGACCTGGAATACAAAGGAGAAACCATTATCCTTGCTTTTTGGTAGTGAAACTAATGAGCTCCTCGGGATGATAGATTAACTCTACATGTAAATCCTGCATCTCACACGCTCTAAACTGGGTCTTCAATGTGCCTGGTAACCTCATCAAAATGAGATTAAAACAAACTGGTAAAGTTATTCCTGTGAAAATGGGAGCGTAAACGGTAGAGGAGGAGAGCTTTGAAGGGCGATATAGACCCCAGTTGCCCTTTTTCAGAATTTGTGGTCTCTTTCTACCACTAGTTCACAGTGTACGGAGGGAGCGGGCTTACGACAGCAAGAGAGAACAGAGAGAGAGAGAGAGAGAGAGAGAGAGAGAGACAGAGAGAGACAGAGAGAGAGAGAAGCCCTGCCCAGTTGCCTGGGGAGAAAACTGCTCTGGTGCTGACTCAGGACTCTCTTTGTTTGACAATGCTCCCTCGCTCTTGCTCTCTCTCTCTCTGACACACTCATACTCTCAAACTCACTCCTCTTTTTTCAAACACTCGGTCACCATCTTTTCTCATGTGCACATGCTCCTTCTTAGTCAGACTCATGCCAATAATTTCACTTTGACTTACTTTTCATCTTCTTTTCCCCTCTGCTGTTTTTCCACCCACTATCCACTGTGTTTGTGTGTGTGTGTGTGTGTGTGCGTGCGTGCGTGAGTCCATCTCTCCTACCTCTGCTGCCTTTCCCTTCTTTTGCAGTGACATTTTTCGCCATCTGAACCACACTGAATGTAAAAGTCCCCTTCTCGTGATGAAAGCAGATAAAGGCTTGCAGTCTAATAAATCTACAGTGGTTTCTTTTGCCTTTTCATGCTCCACTAACAGTGGTTCACGATCAGGACCAGAACTCTGGGCTGTTTTATTCTCTTCCAGCAACGGCAATTTCCAGATGTTGGCCGGCCAGTGGTTGGCAGCAAACTGCCAGCGCAGGCTCAGGTATATGCTCCCCAGTGATAGAGAGGGGGAAACTGCTGGAGGGATCCAGGGAAGCCTGAAGTCTGGCAATTAGGGAGAGGGTGGCATGTCATAGAGAATAAGAGTCTACCTCTCATAAAAGAGTTTTTTAAAAAAAGACCACAAGAAGACTGGCAGACTAACCGACAGTCAAGAGTGATAGACTCTCTGAGAGAAAATAATGGTTGGCAGCTATAAGGATGGCAGACAAAGATCCTATAGAGAATGAGGCTGCATGTTATAGAGGGAAATGAGGAGAAAGAGAGGCAATGGTGATTCCAGCTGGACATGGACCCATTCCCAGAGTGGCAATGCTGAGCAAGGCTCACAAAGAGCCTAAGGGGACCCCCCCGGATTCACCCAGAAAAAAGGGGAGGTAAAGAGGGCCCAGGAGGGAAAGGGAGCCAAGCGGGGGGGAAGCACTGATAAGCACGAGGTAGTCCAACACACCCTGACACAGGGTGGAGGGAGGAGGGAGGCATGAGCAGCAAACAGGAGGAAAGATAGAGAGAGATTTACACTTATCCTCAAAACAGGAGAATTCCCTCTTTAAAAAGGAAAGTGTGCTTGTATCTCACAGATAAAGAGGGGAAAAAACTGAAGCTGCTCTATCTCCCACTTTAGTTCATACAGAATAACTTTTAGAGCAATGTACTGGCACAAAGTACTCAAGATGGATAGACAGATAAGGGAATAAGGAGGGCTTTTCAAAGACAGTGGGGCTTGCAGCAAATCACAGCTAGTGATAATAAATCATTGATTGTTATGATTGTATGAACTAACAGGCAGCATCCACAAGTAGATACCAGTGGTTTTACTCTTTACTAACATAAGTTTTAAACAATGCTCTCATTATGTGCTGTAACTTTGATACATGATTTATGAGTAGTCATCTCCCAAAACTGTGCGAGGGTGATAGCTGTTATGACACTGTGGAAGGACGACTGGGAAGAACAAATTACAAGGATTTTGTTCAAGAACCTGAGGCTAACATTAAAGTGATCTGATGATCTGAATCAGGTTGCCTGTGGTTAAACATATAACATAAAGCTGGGGAGGAAGAGAGGGAAATAAAAGAGAAACATCGGCTTATCAGTAGGAGAGCAACAGGAACGTGGATCGTAGCAGGGTCACATCTTCAGTAGACCTCAGTTAAAGGTAAGGGAGGGCAGTAGTGATCATTAAGTTCAGTGAAGGCTGGGTCACAGGCCAACATCATCATTCATTCATTTAAATGAGGCCAGACTGGCAAAAGGCTCAACTCTTTCCAAATCATAATGTGAGTTGATTCAGCAAGGTGCAGTGGAGGCATCAATTATTTTAACCGGGGGATGTTTTCTTGATTACAAGATTCAGCCATGTTTATGTGACCTTGAACAAAACACCTGCCTGACAGCTTTAACCAACTGATTTCTGTGGGGGTGGGAGGCCCAAAATTCAATAACCATTTAAAGAAACCAATACATCTACCTAGATGTAACGTCATCTTACACCGATGTGTAGCCATGCCAACATACTGGTTTTGCCGGGTATTAAGTGTGGAGCAGAGTGAGCAATACAAACTACACTTTGGTCAATATTGAGAAGACATGGCATCTATGAAACAGCACCATCCATCTTGTCAATTGCGGCCGCCATTGTTGTTATCACTTCTTCGTTCTGGCACACATCTTATAAAATGCTTGACAGCAGCTTGACAACGGAGTTTGAGCTGCCTGTGGTGCTGATTGGCTGAATCTTATTCCCCCCGTGGCGCTCATTGGATAGTCTGCTTTTCAGATGAGAAACCGCAGCTTTATGTCGCTATGCCAAATGGAGCGGATGGATTTAAAAGTCTGGACCCAGGCAAACAAAACACTGTACTCCTATCTGCTCCTGGGACTATGTCTGTCTGTCCTTTAAGAATATTTTCTCTTCATTTATCATTAAGTTTTTTAAACACTCACCAAAGAAAATCTGCAGAACTTAAGTAACATAAAAAACATGAATTCTAACCCATGAACGATTTAAAAGAGGAAAAAGAAATCAAACATTGAGCAGAAATTAGAAAAGCAAAACCAAGCAACTATTACATTTATGTATGTGAGCATGGGTGTACAGTGCAGAGAGAAAAAAACAAGCACAGGGAAGAAAAAGGGGAGGCGAGAGGGGGAGGCGGAGAAATAGAAGCGAGAGGGTGCTCGCCTGGCACAATGAGTCCTACTTGTTAGCCAGTGACAGTGTCAGGGATCGTGACAGGGTCCAGACGCTAGACACCAGCTGCAGCGCCTCGTAAATAGACTGCTGTCTCGCAGGCACATTTGCACGGCAATGGTTGCACACACACACGCACACACACAGACACACACAGGCATGTGGGCACATGCATATACCATGGCAGGCACACAGACAGACACTGACTTATTGTCTCTCCCAAATCTTGTAAAAGGGACAGTGAACCTCTTTGTGCCTTGTGTCCTGTTAAAGCTCCTGTGGAGAGAAAATGTACTGTACACACAAGAACTCCAAAAACAACAAAAATGCAACTGAAATAAGTTAATGTGTATTAATAATTCAATAATGTATTCAATAATAACTACATACCGATGCTTTATGGAAAAACAAACTTTGTGTTCAGTCCATGGGGTGGCTTGCTGGGACTACACGACTAGTCTTTCCCAGTACTTTAGCCTAAAAGAAGTTAACTTTGTACGCGTGTGTGTGCGTTCCCCCTCCCTGCATGGTGATAATGGGGGGGGGGGGGTAACACGCTACATCTGCCCTGTGGTGTGAGGAGGGAGAAAATGCAGGAGGAAAAGGGAAAAGAGCAGGAGAGAGTTGAGAGTTTAAGGCGAGAGGAGAGCTGAGCTGTACGGGGGGTGAAGGGGTTAAATGCACGGGGCTGATCCTGCTGAGCCAGCAGCAATACGTTAAAGTGCAAGGTTTCATTGTAGCAGATACAGAATGAAACTCCTTCCCATTAGTCACGCTAGTAAGTGAAAAGACTCTTCGCGCTCCTTAACCCTTACTGCAGGGCAAACAAACCACAGCAACAACACAGGTATAGCTTGTTATTGGTTATGGGTTTCTGTGTTTGTAGTAGCCTCACATGCTCGGTGAGATTACAGTTATTATGCATTGTGCATGTGAATGCAAACAGAACTTTCTCAAACTTGATGCTTGAGTGTCCTGAATTCACACACAGAATGCAACTCAGATGGAGTGACCTTTGAGGGGGATTTTCTTTTTCTAAACTTGTTTTCTCTCCTTTTAACCCCCCCATCCTCTTCTTGAGTAAGCCTCCCACGCCATGCTACAGTACACACTGTCTCTGAGGGGCTTAGGGAGGAGAAGGCAAGCATACCCTTCCTCCAGTTAGAGCATGGCAGAACCATAATCATCATAATTATCATCATCATCACACTGCCTTAACCAAGACACACACCACAGCAAAGCAAGTGGTGCAATGACGAAACAATGGAGCAAACCAACCACGTAAACAAACACATAACGGGAGGACATAAGGTGAATCGGGTCATTACAAAAAAATAACAGAGTGAGTTGTACTCAGTTCTGCCTGTTATAATTTTAATAGCTCAATAATTTCTATTTTTGTTTACACTAAGTAAATGGATACAAGCTGGCCTCATGTGAATGATTTCATCAGCTCACAGCTATAATCTGGCGATTTTCCCAAAAACTACCAAACTCCATGGTTCACATAACCAAAGGTAACGGCAGAGAATAAGGGATTTCCCTAAACTTCCTTCAGACGTTCATACAATACAAATTATATTAATGTAACCTCTCCAAAATGCATACAAACACACACCTTAACCCTCTGGAGAAGACATGTGTGTTGGCTCAGGCCTCTCTCCAGCCCATTTGCTTTAGTGCTCCAGGAAAAAAAAAAAAAAAAAAAAAAAAAGCCATTTGATCCTAATTAAATCAAAATGGAGCATGAAATGCCTGGTGATCAGCACACAAAAACCCAGCCCTGGCTGTTTGTTTTCATTACAACAGGTCTGAGACAGCAATACACTGACATCTCTGAGTAAACTCGAAGAAGCCCTAAACATCCCACAAGGGCAGAGCGGGGAACTAGTAATATTGTTCCTGGCCAAACGTTCAGCAATAATAAAACAACAATTACCATCCATCATTCTCTCATTTCCCCTCTCATTACAACTCCAGTTACCATCAGCACCAGGTAACAAGAACATGTGGCATGCAGCCTAATGTGGTTTACAGAGATGAACGATGTATAGAAAGCATGAGGCCTGTAGTGAGACTCATAATACAAACCATACCAGACTGGAAAAGCTGACAGTATAACATAGACACTGTACATTTCAAGGAAAAGGACATGACTGACCACTAAGGATCAAACCTGCAACATGGTCAAGTGCAATAATCAAATCGTAGAAGCGGAAATCATTCGAAAAAAAAAATTATCATGACAAAACAGCATATCAGCTAATCACTGCAGTGCTGCAGAGATGCAGGGGATGACAAATTTTGTCCTCCAGTGTAAGAAAACATGTTTGTTTGGTGCAGACCCCAATATTTTTCGGTGAAAATGAAAATTTGTACACCCACAAGACATTTTTCAGAGAATTACCTCAAACATGGAGTAAGGTAGAGGTACAATCAGAAATACTTTTTATTTTATGACTTGCTATCCAACCAGATTGGTAACACAGTTTTTATAAGATTTTGCTGATATTGTTCAATCAAAAATCAATGGAGTGTCTGGCTGTAAGTGCAAAGCATTATTTGTGTTTGGATTGTCTGACTGTCAGCTGATGTGGCAAAAGACTTCCACGTTCAGCTTCAAGTAAAGGTGCCAGATATCTAACATCTGGCTGAACAATATTTTTATTGGTCAGTGCCAACATCCCATTGTGGTGATAGAATAACTTCAAATTGTATTCAGAGAGTCACCATGTGATGCAACAATTCAAATATAGGGTACCGATGGAGTGTGAAAAGGTGTTGCTTACTCCAGTCTTGTCACAGAGACGCAGGGTGTTGAAGGAGCCCACAGAAAACACCTCTCCATCTGGTGCCCAGGACAAAGAGGTGACCGGGTAGTCATGAGACAAGGAGGAGTAAAGCAGACGGCCAAAGCTGTCCCATACCTGTTGAGGGAGGACATGGCTTGAAAGGTAAAAAAGGACTCTACACGCTCCCAAGACATCTAAGAGTGCACACTGCCCACCTTATATTTACAGTCTTCTCCACCTGACAGTATAAGGTCATTCACTGAATTCCAGTCAACCTTCAGAACAACCCCGTCATGAGCCTTCCACTAGAGAGAGACAGAGGGACAAGGGAAAGGACAATTTCAGGTCAACACAACAGAATGATGCCATCCATATTCAACTTCGTCCTTTAGCTGAAGAGAAATGGGAGGGCTCTTTAAAAAATACAGAGTCCCCCAAAAAAAAAAAAAAAATGAAAAAAATGAGCAGGATTCACTCCAGAGACAGTGACATGTGTTCTTGGTGTCTCACACTGTTATGGGTGTATAAAATGTTTCCTGTCAGAAAGCCTGCATTTGTCATAACCTCAAGACACTCAAGCCAGGCAGTGTCCAAACCATGTTTAACCCTGTGTGGCTGATGCACATTGACCCATTCAGATGGAGCCCACACAGGTTCAACGGCATCACTGCGTTGGTCTCCAGTGAGTCTGGAGGAGAGGTGATGAAGTTAGGTGTGTGTGTGTGTGTGTGTGCTTGTGCCTGCTCATGCATGTGCGTGGTAACAGAAGAGAGAGAGCAAAGGGTTGAGAAGTCGCACATTAAACCCTCCAGTGTTTATCCAAGGTCCCAGGCGCTTTTCGGCTTCAAGAAGAATAATAAACAAATGTATACATGGACAAGAAAAATACTCACTGGTGAGCAAGGTCCTCAGTGCTGCGCTTTCTTAATGCAGAAGCACTTAAATACAGATCTAAGGCATTTTTATTCCTTTTATTTCTAGAGATGCAAATCAATCGCCCTTAAGTTTAATATCCAAAGACCTGAATGAAGAAGGTGAAGTGCTTAGGGATGTCACATAAAATTATGGGCAAAATTCATATTCAAGATAAAAACTAATACACAAAGATATCTGCAACAGAAAATAAACTGCCCATTAGAAACTATAAAGGTGGCAAAGTAGATAATGACTGTGGCAAGAGAAGCCACAACCTTAGTCAAAAAAGTTTTAACACTAAGCAAAACTTTGGGGTTACTTACTATTGTATCACTGTCAAATTTTAGTGAAATAATTGACTTATATTAAGTGTTTATTTAAGTATTTTCATGTAATAAGGCCCTCACTAACTTCTGAATAAGTTGCTTGATTTGCCCCATCTTTCATAACAATTTAAAGCAATTACTACACCAAAAACATTTTGAGAAAAATAACAGAGGCAACATTTTTTAACAACCATCATTAATAAATACTAAATGTATAGTTTACATTTAAATTTTAGTGAATAGTATGTTCACAGTAAACAAACAATGAAATGCTTCATAAACCATTTATTAAACTGTAAAAGGTCATCAGCATTAGTTGTAACCTTAAAATTGAATTCAGTTAAAATTGAATATAGTTTATGCAATAACATATAAATGAGTTATAATTCTAAAAGTAAATGTAACCAGTGAAGTAATAGCAATCAGTAGAAATAATCAGGAGCTAATGGGTCATATGACTGAGAAGTGATTGAGGAAACAGAAAAAAAAAAATCTAACTTTTTTCCCCTTTCCCCATTTATGATTTCTGAGTCTGTATAGTCCATAAAAACGGTATGCCCCATTTGAATTGTGTTGTGTCAGTTTTTTGATTGATTTTATGCTAACTAACATAACTTTTGAGTCACTACTTACCACGTAACATTTACAAACTTGAAGATATTTGAATCTTAGAATTTGAAAAACTTAAGAATAGAGTTAGTGTACCTGTATAACTTTGGCGCTGGGCTGCAGAGGTTTGACGACTAGCTGTCTTCCTGATGTGTAGAGGATTCTGTCCGAGTCTGGACCCCAGGCTACAGAATACACAGGAGACCCTGGAAGATATGGAGAAACACAGGTACACAGACTATGATATCCAAGGCAGATGAAGTCGCAAGATCACGTGACCGTTTGATCTTAGGAATCCATTCTGGCAGGCTTTAACCTATGTGCTTGTGTTTGAACCACAGCAGTTTGGACTTCTATTCCTATGAGGAACTACTGGCTGCTTTGGGTCTGGTTTTAATCGTCATGACCAGTGACAGAAGCCACTGTTCGTACGAAAATAACAATGGTGGCTCCTAGAGAGGTTAGTGTAGATGCTGCAATAGCATCAGTCACATTGGATCTGAAGAGGATTTCTTAATTGAAATAAAAGCAGGTGCTGATGGTAGCACTCTCCTACTGTTGATCTGACTGGCTGAAGTTAGCATGTTAGACAGCTGATCTGTTCACCTACAAAGTATCTTTAAGTGTCTGTCTTTTTCCAAACATTTTCAAAGGACGACTTCTGAGATAGTTCTGATGTGTATTCAAAAAAATGTGAATTAATATTGTGTGTGCATTGATTTCTCTCTCCCCTTGACAAACTGGGGGTTAGTTTGAACAATGGGTCCAGGATACAGCAGTGCTAATTCCTCCTCTTAGAAGGTTTCATATTTCCACAGAGATCTCACCTCATTCAGCCTATGGAACAGCACTTAGCTTGCAGGCACACCAGCTGAGAAAACCTGCCTAACCTCTACAGCATAAGCACGTAAGTGTGTGTGTGTGTGTGTGTGTGTGTGTGTGTGTACTTTCGTGCACACACGTGTGAGGGAAAATGTGTATGTATGAGTTGGGTTTGTGGCTACGCGCGTGTGGAGAGGAGAGGGCCTGACATTTAACCCCACTCCAGGTGCATGTGGTTTCTCACAAATGCCAACTGGTCACATGATCTAAATCTGACAAAGGCGATGAGAGGGGTTGAGACAAGTTCCTCCCTCTCGCTCACTCACTTCCAACCTCTTCCTAGAGCTCTCTCTCTTTTAAAATGGGTCATAGTACACACGAAGAACCGCGGGCTGCTGTGAAGTGTGTGTGTGGAGTCGCTGGCTCTGAAGAGAAGCAACACCTGCAATGATCTGAGTGCCATGTCAAGGGTGGTGTGTATCTGCGGCAAAGCCACCATATCCAGGTGTTCCACAAATCTGTAGGTCTGGTGAGCAGTCCACCACCCAGCAGCTCATTCTCCAAACAGCCAGCGTAGGAAAAATGTTCCTCCATACTGGGGCTGAATTGCTGTTATTCTGCCAGGTTTTCCACAGCACCCGTTATTCAGCAGGAGTGTGCCATCCATTTCCCCAGAAGCCAACTCTCATCCATCCCTCCATCTTTTTTTCTGTCCCACGACTGAGAAGAAACATTTAATAAGTCAAACAGCACGATGAATCAATTAATAAGTAATACATCTGTAATGTGAATGCTGGATAGCGAAATGTATCATTAGGAGTCTTTTTTTTATAGCTTTTAATAAAACGCTATTTCTATAAAGCTTTGAAACTTTATGGTTCTTTTAAGAAAAAAGACATAGAACTGGAAGAGAGATTCTGCTTTTAGTTGTATTGAGCACAATTACACCCTAATAAGCCCAAACCCATACACACACCACACAAATGTTCACACAATCACAGAGCCACAGAAAGAGAGAAAAAAAGACATTTCCTTTTTGATTGTCATTCTAAATTACTTGGCTTGAGTAAAAAGGCAGTTTCAACACAGAAGGAAATCTTGCAGATCGTTCAGCGGTGCGTGCCAGCAATGAAATGTGGACGTGAGGTACATGCTCACCAATGGAACAACCACACACACACTTTTCATAAAGGAATCATAAATATTAACACAAAATGTAGGATAAAAGTCTGAAGAATAAAATCAAACAACATGTAAGGTGTGGCAAATTATGGCACCATCTGGCACCCTGTGTAAGAATGGACCGTCAAGCCCCAGCTTCGAGGGGGGCATTGTTCTAAGCCTGGTGTCAAACAGGAGCCAGATGAGGAGGTGAACTTGTGTGTCATAGCACTAGGAGGAGGAGAAGGATTTTTTGATACACATGAATGATATCAATATTCTGTGTCTGGTCTTTTTCATCTGGTTTCTGCTTCTTGTGGTTTTTGGTTCTGTCACATTTTTTCCTTCACAAGAGGGATTATTTGAGCCAGAAGGTTCAAAAACAACAAGTACTATACTATGTACTATACGTGTGTGTGTGTGTGTGTGTGTGTGTGTGTGTGTGTGTGTGTGTGTGTGTGTCATATTGTATTGTGTGAACTAAAAGCCCATAACTTGTTGGTTAGTGACTCGCTGCAGGTGGCTTTTGCAGGATGCCACCTGCTTTAAACTGTATAAGTCAAAAACATAGGTTGGCTCTTTCTCATACCGGAATTAAAATTAAATTAATCGAGATTTATATATAGGGTGGCCTGGACAAAAGCCACCTTGCCTGTACAGTTCTAAGCCTTATTGTATAGATGCGTGCACACACACTGAGGGTTCAGGTCATTACTGTGGTTCATGTAATCATCTCCAGTTGGTCACAATTTACTTATTTTGTATCACAATGGATTACTTGATCATTTAAAACAGCAGACGAGAGTGTGAACAATGTACCAGCTGTTACTATCTATATGAAGATGTGATGCCCTCCTACAGAAAGACTCACCATTTTGCTCCTTTTTCATAATATCACAAAAACACCTTTTTTACATTAAATACAGTGTTATGTATGTTTCACTGGGAAATCATATTTGGCTGCGTGTAAATAGAGCACACACACTGGCGTGCAGAGAAAACATTAAATGGATCAAACTGGAAAAAGTTTCATTTCTCACAGACTCAACTCACAGAATTATTGTTCCTTAGCTACAGCTGATTCAATTTTCTGGCTACAGACGTCCCTTCATGTAGTGAAATCATTGACCCACAACTTTCACCTCTATCATTAAAAATCACAGCTGCTGCAGTTTAAAAACTGATCTCTTATAAATTACTATTTTTGTATGCCATATATATATATATATATATATATATATATATAGCAAAGAAACAGGCATCAGCAGCAATTATTGTTATTATATCACAACTGCATGTACTGTGCTTTGGTTGATAATTTTTGGTTCTGTGATCATATAGAAAACATGGATAGCTGTTACACACAAGCACTACACGTGACGCTAAAACTCAGTTTAATAAAGCAGGGGTGTTTCAGCCTTACCTTGGCTGGCCAGTGTTGAGCGCAGCATCCCACTTTTTGACCAGATCTTGATCTGCCCATCTTCTCCAGCTAAATACGTCGTAAACAGATTAAATGGATTTTAAGAATATAAAGATTTGCAAGACTAAATCCACAAAATCCTAATCTTAAATAAAAATTTACAGCAGGCAGCTTAAACTAGCATTTGTTAGATGAAAATCAAACTATATATGCTCCTGTCATCTTTACCTGTGATAAGAGCAGTCCCATCATAGTTCCATCTTCCAGCCAAAACAGCTCCTTTGTGTGCTTCAACATTCTTCTCAATGCGCCCTGTTTTAGAAACCAGGTGGAACTTTCCTGTAAAGAGACCAAAATAGGCTTACTGTGTGGCAATTTCCACCATCTAGGCCTTGGTTGGTGTGGATGTTTCACAGTCTGTAATTCAGAAACATTACTGTCTGCTTTGCCGTTTCAAGCAAGAAAGAATATAGAGATCATGGTTTTATAAGTCTGAATGATAAAGGTATCTGCGTGAGGCAAATGTGCTTAACATTTTTTAATGGCCATTCCAGAACACCAGTGAAGAGAAAATATTATCAAGCTAAAAAGATGTTACAATCCAGCACTATGAATAAACCTTTAATGACTGTCTGACACACAATTAGCAACAATGTTATATTTTCTCCTCCCAACTAAATTACAAACTTACAGCATAAAGCGGATGAGTACAACTAAGGGGTTTGGCTGGCTGCAATTTTCTATTTGCAAGACACGAAGGGTGATCAGGCATGGAGACAGTTATTGAAGACGCTTGCCTAACATATACTTTGTGGCAGTGTGTATTAAAAAATTCTGAATGTTCTATGTAATTTCTGGTGGCCTAAAACTGCAAATCAGCATGCTGCTGCTCTCTCCCATTTCTAAATTTGGACATCCCAACGAAACATCCACTTCTGTGCAGCAGGTAGTGAGTGTAAGACATGTAAAGCTGCGCTGAAGAAACATACATTTAAAAATATAATTAATAATACATGTGCTCTCACATCAGCAGCCCTTATCTGTGCAGCCAAACATTGTGTGCGTGATGCTTTTGTCTGGCGATTTGTTTGTTTGCTTTTTTTGTTATCAGGCAGGTGGTTTTTATGATATCTTATCAAGACAACATACTAAGACTTTGCCATTTTACTTCTATTGATATACGGCTAGATGATGCGCTTGTGTGAAATTTATTATGATGCCACATCGTAGTTCCACAGGGTAAAAAGAGAAAGAGACTGACAGACTGTTGTTCCAAACAGAAGGCCCAGCGATATCCTTCATGCTTAATTTAGTCTTCTTTGAGTAAAGTCTACTTCCATTCCACACTATACCCTCTCTGGTAGAATGGAAAATGATGCACTGATGCTATCCAATTATGTTTAGCCATGGGGAAATATCAGGCAACGAAGTATGTTTATCAAGTGAATGTTAAACATTTAGCTAATATTGTAAAATGTAACATATAATATTGCACAAAAACCTTTATTTCATACTATATTTTTAACTGGGAAAAGATCAAACTGCATATGGAATAGACACAAAACAAAATAAATATGCTGGCATGGGAAAGGCAGGCAGACTAATCAAATAAGGTTAGGAAAAGCCAGAACATTAATATAGAGTCCTCCCATCCATTAAAGCCCTGGCTGTTGGACTGCTCTCTTTTCAACTATATCATACAGATCTCTTAGAAAAGGCTCTGTACTGAATCCAGATTTGAAAACAGCTGTGCCAAAATCCTTCATTGCACACCAAGGTTTCAAAGAGCAAAACTGTGTCACGATCACATTTTTTTGCTTTCAAAGAAGAACAAAAACGTCTTTCAACATATAACTATGACAATACTGATATTTGTTTGACAGTAACAAGGCAAGAAGCAGAAGAGAGCTGCAAAAGTGAATTGTAACAGAGTTTTCACTACTCGCTGATCTGCCAGAGAAAATTGCTGCTTCAGTTTGTGGGTGTGTTTATGCAACCCTACACTGCCATTAGTGTTGTGACCACACATTGCCTGCCATAACAGTACATCCATATGCTGTGTGTTTATATGTAATATAGGACAAAGAAGAGAGATGAGAGGCCACGTAGATGCACATCACAGAGAAAGTTTAGTATCAAGAGTATACAGTTGCAAAACAGACATCTATCTTTAGTGATTTGTCTCTGAAGGCCTAATGAAAAGTAGGAGTGTGCACAGACTCTATCTTTACTATGAAACTAAAAACATTTTCCTAAAGTGAAACTGTGAACATGAGTATCCTTCTCTCGAAATGATCATTCTGTTTAGTGCGAGATAAGTTTAACTGAACACAGTTCAAACTGGTGGGGATTATTTTGAGCCATGACAGAAAACATGAACAGAGACAGACCAGAGAGCAGTGAAAACTTACTTACTGTTACAGTTATTATGTTAGTTAGTTCCCAGTTACCATATAAATATTACTGTTGATGATCCTTAACTAAACTTTTTCCTTGTAAGAGTATAACTGAAAACAATAACATCAGCATCATGTGGCTAGTCACTGAATAATTAAAGAAAACTTTCAATTTTTTTTAACATGTGAAACAGAGCTGTGAAAGAGCCCGCTGGACAGATTTTTAGAGAATAAAGAGACTTGCCATCCGTGCTGGTCAAGACAAAGATCTCTGTCTGGTTCTGTTTCTTGCAACCAACAGTTTTGGGGAACCAGTGTAGGTCAATGGGGTAAATGTCATCTGGCAATTTGACAACCAGAGTGGTCTCGCTGGTGAGCAGGTTCCACCTGAGGATCTGATGGTCTTCACTGCATGAGTACAGCTCATCTGCCGTGGTCCAGCCAACACAACTCACAAGCTCCTTATGTGATCTGCTGTTAAGGTAAGTTATTGAGGCGAGGTATGAGGTTGTGTATTTCAAATGATTGTATGACATGAGACGGTTGCTTCTGCAATAAACAGGGTATTGTGAAAAACGCAGGTTCTAGTCGGCAAAGGCTAGTTGTAGTTCGTCAAGTCAAGTCAAGCAGTTGGAAGAAGCCAAATACAAGAATTGCACTAGTACTTCTATGTTGATGAAGGCGATTCTAAGTGCTATATGATAGCAAACTGGTCTATTTTCAGTTTCTCCTCTTATCAAAAATCTGCTCATACTTCTACTTGTGCTTACACAATAAAAACTAATAGTTAACAATAGCAGAGTTTTGAACATCTCATTACATACATATTTGAAACATAAATACAAGGTCAGACAGCTAAAAAAGCCATTAAAAGGATATGTTTGGGTTCCTGGAGCAGCGATGTTTTTAGTCTCATGGTGGAAGTTTGCTGTGTTGATCCCTAGAAGAAGAAGAAATTGCCTGTTAATGACAGTTAACTTCATATTAAAGCTTTTTTTATACCACACTAATGTCAAACGAACACACAGCATAGAACAATGTAGACGACCAAAACCTCAAACTATGACTTTACCCCGACAAAAAGGCGAGGAAGCAGTTGGCATGCTGTGTTAGCTGTAACGATGACTAAGTCAAGCGTCTGCAGTTGCTACGGTACCTGCCACTGTTGCTAACGCGAATCCTCAGATGTCCCCGAGTCTCGTCTGTTACTTGAATGCTAACGTTAACTGGCTTTTCTGGTTGAAGCAGACATCGTTCTCTCGTTTCCGAGCGTGCTGTGTGACAAGCAGCGATGTATGTTAGTCTTTTACTCCATTAAAATATGCACAAGAACTCAACACACATAAGAGCAAGCCTATTCATTACTAATAAGCACCGTATCGCTAATGTTATAAAGGCTACCTTTAGGTAGCCATTTAATCTGGGTCATGAGCAGCTTGAAAAGTGAGTTATCGCGAGACTTGCAAGTCTCACTTCCCTGAAAACGGATATTTCGAATTATTTACAAAGTACAGTATGACATCTGTTAAATGATTGTATTTAATGAAACATATTAAAATCAAAACACGCTAACATTAAAAGCTGATCCACCGCACCATATTATCTGTAATGTTAACTTTTCTTCCGGGCGGGACTTGGTCCTACTGTAACCAAGCAACTGTTTAAACACGTAGGAATATTTGAATCTGACAGTAATCTAAAACGATTTCTAATATTGAAATAAGTATTGTTACGTTTCGCATTGTTCGTCTACACATTCACTGGATTAAGGTTTATTTGGAACGAGGCGGAGTTGGCTTCGTCCCCTTTTTTGAATTTCGTCTTTTTTTTTCCCTTGCCCTTTGAACGTTCCATGGTGCCTTGCGTCAGTTTGTAACGAATTTGGTTCGACAGCACAGTTTAGGCGCCATTTACAAGTTAGAGTTTTCAGGCAGGAGAGCGACACGGAATGACACGGGGCTAAATTTTGTGGATTATAGTTGCCATTTTTTGGATTAACGAACACCTTTTCTTCCGAAATCGTGATTTTACTCGGAAAGGAAGACTCTTAACAGAACGCGCTCGTGTTGAAGAAGGTACAGGGAAACATTTTAGCTGAGAGTAATGACTGGGTTCCGTCTACTTGCTGAAATGCATAACGTTAGTACCTAACTAGACTTAACACTACCAACACGTTAACTTGAGGTTATACTGCAGTTACTTTGGAAAACGAGTTGACCGAGGTTAACAGTATTTCATGATGTAGTTGCAGATGATCACTTTTCTGCCTTCTATTATATTTAATACAAAATTAGCTTTTTCGTAGACACACACATACACACACCCCTAACTGTTACATGCAACTTTGTCTAAGCAAATGTTAATGTTGCGAAACTTTGAGCAGCAAGGTCTTACTCTGACTAACGTCAAGTACTTACGTTAGCGAAGTTAAGCGCCCTTTCTGTTCAGGTAACGCTAACTTTGACTACAGTTCACGTTGCAGTATTGCGTTAACGTTATAGGTCCACAACGCACATACATTTGCTAATCAAAGTTAGCCATTTCGTTAGCGTTAGCTCTGCTTCGTTATTCTACATCAGCTATCGTTACAGCAGCTAACTGAATATTTACAGTTGCAGTTACGTGGCAAAGTTAATTGTTAATGCTACGTGTATTTATAATCGAGTGACCAAGCTGGCATTAAGTTACCAAGTTATTGAACATAACTTATGTGGCACACGTATGTGTATCTATAATCTTAATATTAGTCTAACGTTACCGTTAAGCAACATTGGTAGTTTGAACGTGCTTTCCAATTAGCTAGCGAGTTAGGTTGCCCCGTGTACACCTCCGCCCCCTACATAAAAGATGAGGGGATTAAATAATATCGTTGTCAGTTTGGGACCTCGATCAATTTAGGACGACTTTACCACCATCTAGAGAGCCTGTTTTCCTGCGTCTAATTTCGTCAGCAGTGATCATATAACATAGGCTGGGCTGAGGGCTGTGGGGAGAGATTTTAGCTATTTGCATATTAACTGAATTTGTTATCCAGTTGACGTTGCGTTAACCTCATTTTCCATTTTTTTTTCCACATCATTGGAACTTTGTGACGCGCAAATCAAATGCCCCCTTAAGGTGCAGGAGATTACCAAGATTGTTTGTCAAAGGAGCAGCTCATTATTTTATACTTTTATTTGGGTTTAGGGTTAGAATAGCATCTAATTCGCTACAATCACAACGCATCTTGATCGCTACAATCTGTAATGTTATCAGACTGAGAGCCATTAATAACTCACTTTGTTTAGGTGACAAATCCGTTTATTCATGTTGATGTAAAATAAAACAAGTAGTTATCATATGTAAAATGTACCGACTAACAGATGGGCGGCAGTGAGCGCTGACTGTGGTAATGGTTTAAGCCTGACAACGGTAGCTGCGTGTGACCGACTAAAAGTGGAGTTGGGAGATTGACAGGCACAAAAACCACTCATGGATATTCCTTTTTTACCAATGACCCCTTCAGATTTCAAATCATGCCATCTAAAACGGCAAAGATCTCAACTGCCTCCGCCAAGCCAAAAGGGAAAGGGTCGCAGCCTCGGGATGACTCCGAAGACGAGCTGGATGTACCCCCCCTCAAGAAACCAACTCCAATGGCCCAAGAGGAGGCACCGCCGACAACTGGCAAGTAACAAAGGGTGTTTTGGTGTCTGTGAATCTAAATAAGTTGTGTTCACTCAATGGCGTTGCGTGTATTGCTGTATTGCTTGTGGCCAATTGGCACAGCCGTGGAGTTTTTTTCTTGCTTAATTCTCAACACGTAGATAGAATGGCTGGTATATTTTTTTCTGAAGTGTCAGTCATCAATAAATGTCTTATGATTTTTGGGATGATTTTGATATCGTCGAGTGCACTTCTTCCTCGGATCTCCTCAGCAAACGAGGTAATGTATTTCGGATAATGAAACGTTTTATGTAATCTTCAAAAACGGTGTTTGTTTTAATGCTTATAACTTGATAATATGTCATTTGTATGATAATTTGAACACGAAGCTTTAGGTGCACATTAAGTGATGTTCGGTGTCTAGATGATGTTGAAAAGCTTTACTGGGTGTCTGTTTACAAGGTTTTAATTTACAAACATCGACCATTAGCTTGTTTATGCTTATGTGAGCACAATAGATTTTGGACAGGTCGTTGTGGCTTGGTGTGATGGCAACATAGTCGGGTAAACGTTATACATTATGCTCACTAAACAAGGTTTTCCCTGTCTGTGTTACGAGTGCTGTTCAGCATGAGTGAAAACGTGACGTTGGTGATCGAAATGTACACTTTGGTTATTTAATATCGACGAAATTAATGTGGCGCATCTACTCTCACGTATCAACGCTTCTCATGGAGAGCGTTTGTAGAATATTGTGGTTTTGTTCAAAAGCGGCGATGATCTCTCTTCTTTTTTCGGGTTTGGCTCTTGTTTTCAGAACAAAGAAAAATAACGCCTGTCAACTTTCTCGGGAGTCGTTGAGTGACTGCTGTTGTAACTTGCTGCCTGTGTTTTGTTTGTTTGTTTGGTTTTTTCTGCTCCTCTACCCCTCCCCCATGCACCACTGTCCCCCACCTGAAACGACTCGCACAGAGGATTAAAAGTTACTTTTTTTCTGTGCCACAGATCCGTCTCAGGGGGAAGCTGCCGAGGCGGTTGATAATCGAAGTTTGGAGGAGATTCTCGGTAGCATCCCTCCACCCCCGCCCCCAGCAATGACCAATGAACCGGGCGCTCCTCGCCTGATGATAACACATTTAGTTAATCGCAACTTTAAATCATACGCAGGCGAGCAGATTCTGGGGCCTTTTCACAAGGTACGACCTGACATGTTTACAAATGTCAACCCTGCGTTGGAAATACTTTAATATGTTGTGTAAAGCTCACAGATTTACCACCATTTGAAGTGTTTGTCTCTTTAATTTTATTTGTGTTAAATTTCACATTGTGTAGCTGTTAACATGTTGCCTTGTGTAGTGTTAGACACAAAGAAGTACACAAATATTAGTGTCACTACATTATAACATTTATTTAATTTTTTTATATTTTTTCTTCAAAGTGGAAAAAGTCACACTCCTCCATTTTGATTTAGTGGGTGTATTGTACAAGGGATAGTGATCTAGTGATGTGCTAACATTTCACTTAAATGATGACTTTCTTTAAACTTTGTCTTTTCACCTTTTTGTGCTCCCCTCATTATTTTGCAAATAAAAGTGTATTAAAAAAAATCTTAACTACACCCACATGGGAGACATTCACTGTCACAATATTACTATGCTGAAATGCTCACATATAGCAACTGTTGTTATGACCTTTTAAATTATTTGTTTGTGGATGCAGTATTTATATATAATTGATTTACATACATTTTTATCTTTCTCTCAGCGCTTTTCATGCATCATTGGTCCAAATGGAAGTGGGAAGTCCAATGTGATAGATTCGATGCTCTTTGTGTTTGGATATAGAGCTCAAAAGATCAGATCGAAAAAGCTCTCAGTGCTGATTCACAGCTCTGATAAACACAAAGATGTGCAAAGCTGTACTGTGGAGGTGCACTTTCAAAAGATTATTGATAAGGTATATATATCTCTCTATCTATATCTCTGTCACACAGATACACACTACACTCACTCTGGCTCTCCTAAATTAATCAATACACAGTCCATAGAGAAAGGGGGTGACTAGAAGTATTTTCCTGTGGAAGATATTTTTCATGAATTTTAAATGTATTTTTTTTTCCTCAGTGCTAATGAGCTGATATTGCTACATAATCATAACACCAGTGACTAAACACCGACTCAAATCAGTCATGAAAGTTACAACTAACACCCACAAACGCAATAGTCAATTCATAATGGCCTCAAAGGGATTCCTTTATTTTTGTGTAATTTTAGAATGTGCCATTTAGTGACCAGGCTCTATGTTTTGATTGAATTGGGGAAAGACGGTAAAATGATTGTTGGTATTAAGAGACAAATTGAGTCTGTCACAATAGCTTACAAATTACTTTTAAAACTGATTGTGGTTCAGAGAATTTGAGTAAAATATGTTTCCATATTTGATCTACCACAGGGTGTGTAAGTTTTGCATTGACCACTGTTAAATATATCCAGGGCTCTCTGTATGGTCCATCTGTTCACAGTAAATTAAAATGAAGTTGTTAAACTAATGCCATAATTTCAATAAACTCTGCCAGCTTGACAATTGGCCATTTCTGAAGCTTAAAAATATTTTTAAAGAGGTGGTGTAAACTAGTTGAATTATAAGACCTGTTTTTAAAATTAATAATTCTTTAGGCAAATGACCCACCATTTTACATTGCATTTAGAATCTCACCGTCTTATCCAACCTGTTGTTTTAATTTTGTAAATGTAAAATGGTAAAATACACATTAATATTGTTATTGGTTAATTATATATAAAGTTGCTGGCCTGGATAGGCTGTGTGCTTTTTAAACAAGTCCTTTTCTCAATTGTTTCTAAAGTGGGGTGTTTTTCTGCCCACACTCAGTGGATTTGTCACTGTTATGAGTATTACCATTTGATGTGTGGAGCTGTTTGAGTTTCTCTTGGACTGTTCTCCTCTAAGCTCCTCTGTGTCTTCTGCCCCTCCCCCTCTGAGCCAGGAAGGAGATGACTACGAAGTCATCCCCAACAGCAAGTTCTATGTTTCCAGGACAGCCAACAAAGACAATTCCTCAGCCTACCATATCAGTGGCAAGAAAGCCACATTCAAAGAAGTGGGGGCTTTACTCCGAAGCCATGGTATTGACCTAGACCACAACAGATTTCTGATCTTGCAGGTAGTTTTGAATTTTTTATTTGATTTCCTCCTCCACTTTTAACTGTGCTTCCCCCCCCCTTTATTTATTTATTTATTTATTTATTTATTTATTTATTTATTTCCTTGCTGTGACCATCCCATTTTGTCAAGAGATTCCCTGCTCTTCATTCTCTTCCCATTCCCTAGTCCTTTTTGAGTAAAATGTTACATGGTTACCTTAAAGCCATGCCTATCTGTGGGAATAACCTGTTGCACTAGGATTGGAAAGGAGAGGATGTGTTCTCAGCCAGCCCCTTAGACTGCTATAGCAGCGCATCATGGTTTGAAACAATGTGGAAAAGGTGCGAACCATTTTTTGCTGCTTTAGAATTTTAAGGAAAAAATGCAGTTTTACCCATACATGGACTTGGATGTAAGTGGCTGTTGAACAACTAACTCAGATTTTGTAACGGGGGGGTGGGTCTTTGAAGGGGTTGACCCTCCAGTGGGGACAGGTTGGGTTGGACCACCCTTTCCCATGTACCTGCCACGCTTTAGCAGCACGTAAATATTGGCGTGTGAGAAATGACCCCAACCCCAATATTAGCAGTGCTGCTTCAGTGTGACCGGATCAAACACCCTTCATATTACCATGGCTTTAATGTTGGTTCAGCATTTTAAAACTTTTTTAATTTTTTTTTTACATTTTTTTTGTACCTTGATTGTGAGTGTAATGCATTCCTGTGTTGTTTTTTAAATTGTTTTTCTTGTCAGGTTTTTATGCATTTTTTTTATTTAGCTTTATGCTGCTCTGAGTTTGCTCACTAGTTACACTCCTACCACTTCAGATTATATTACATGTGTGACCGACCTATTATTACTGATTAACCAAAGGCTTATAGGGTGATGACTGAAGTCATAGTAGCACAAAATGGCTGATTTAAATCTTTGTTCAAATTTTTACATTGTATTTAATTTAATTACTTTTAATGTATGTGGTAGTTTCAGGTGAACAGTTGGTTTTTACCCTCCACTGTGGTTTTGTGGTTAGCTGGTTGATTACATGTGTCCTGCTCGACTTTTGTGTGTGTCTGTGTGTCTGTGTGTGTGTGTGTGCGCGCGTGTGTGTGCGTGTGCATGCGCGAAGGCACGTGCGCATGTCCATTCTCACTCTCCCTGGATGTTAGATTTTCAGCTCTCTGTCTCTATGACATGGCTGCATGACTATGGGAAGAGGCTTTAGCTTGTTCTCCAAGGTCACTTTTCCAGGCCTCTGGCTAAGGGGAAGCTCTCTATTTTGTGTACTAGTCAGAGCAGAGGATGACGTGGTTCCCCCCCTCCTCCTGGCTTCTGCTTTTCTTTCATACATAAAAGTAATATGTATGTGAGCTGCCTTTATTTTCACCTACAAATAAATGAAACACAATTTGTGACATAGTTTTTAATGTATTTAATTTATGTTTAACTTGTAATTTATTATGTCACAATATTGTTAATGTAAGCCAGCCTATCTTTAAAAAAATATTACAATAAAATTAGCAAATGTTGAGGCAAATATAAATACACTGTAGTGTTGTCCTTAACTTGTCTCCAAGTAGTATACATGTATAGTATTTAGAAATTCATCTAGTGTGTAGTTACAACAATTCAAAACCTGCATGCTGTCAAAAGTGTTTGTTTTTAAATTACTTTGAATTCATTGATTATAATCTGAACACCAGTTCTGTATTGGATAGTTATTGCTGGTGGGGTGGTAGTGTGTTAGAACATCATTTATACTTCAGAATGTTCTGAAGCTCTGAAGCATGTTTAATGTGTCTGTGATTACACTTTTGACACTACACTACAACACTTTTTATGTCAGATTGAATCATATCCATTGATTTTTTAAAGAATGGGTGTTTCAGTATTTTTATTTTGTGTCCTCATTTTGTTTTGAATTGATACATTTGTGTTTGTAGTAGTGGGGATTATTCCTATTTTTTCTGAGTCAGAAAAGCTACTGGCTCTCAGAGGAAACCTCTAGAAATTAATTTATGGTACACTGTTTGTATCTTATATGTTATTGCAAGTTTATTAACCACACATCTTAGTAGTAATTGCTTGTAACATTTGAAATTGTAGTATTACAAATTACAGTTGATGTTTTATAAAACTTTGAGCTTTACATTTTTTTCCCCTGAATAATTGCCTGCATGTTTTTGTCCATGTGTTGGTCTGGACCATAAATAGGGCGAGGTGGAGCAGATTGCAATGATGAAGCCTAAAGGTCAGACAGAGCATGATGAGGGCATGCTGGAATACCTGGAGGACATTATCGGTTCCTGCCGCCTTAAGGAACCCATCCAAACCCTGTCCCGCCGCATTGAGCTACTCAATGAGCAGAGGGGAGAGAAGGTGACAAACACTCATACACTATCTGCTCACACACTTATAAGCTAACCAACTTTCCGTCCTGTGTCCTGACTTCAGTAGACGTTTCTTTCTTTTGTGTTCGAATGTGTTCGGTGATCATATCTAAGATGAACAGAAGATTTGATTTGATTTGATTTTTAGGATTTTTTTGTATTATTTAAATGTACTGTATAGGTAACAAGATACGGGACTACGGGGGTACAGGATTACATAGCATGAGAATGATGGAGACACTGTAAAAGCAATATATCTTCTTTTAAACATGTAGCTTATGCATATGACTTAGGTCTGGGAATTGTATTGAAATTTTCTTACCTGATATTAATTAGTGCAATATGTTCACTGTCCTAGCTAAACCGAGTGAAGCTGGTGGAAAAGGAGAAGAACGCTTTGGAGGGAGAAAAGAACAAAGCTGTAGAGTTCCTTACTCTGGAGAATGACATCTTCAAACACAAAAGTCAGCTGTGCCAGTATTATGTGTGAGTGCACCAGCACCATCTCTCTGCACAAGACAAAATAAACATTAATAAGATGTGATAACATTTAAATGAAGACCACACAGGAGTGTAGAGGATGCAAAGGAAAATGCTATTTTATATTCTATTTTTAATTTTAACGCTTTGGTGTCTTTGTTTTATACGTACATTAGGTTTTACCCCTCACCGTTTTTACTGTTATCTCTTTGTCATTAGTCATGATCTACAGAAGCGTGTGGTGGATAAAGAGCAGGAAAAGCAGAAGATCTTGGAGGACACCAAGGAGCTCACTGAGAAAAATGCAAAAATATCACAGGAGACTGAGAAAATGAACCAGGAGCTCAAAAATGTGGAGAAGTAAGACATTTTCATCTTTGTCTGGAAATGTATAGAAGTAACAGTAGTAATTTGTCGCAAAAAATACACATCGTTTTGTTTTTTCTTTTCTTATATTTTACTGAATGAGCCTGTTTTCATTTGTTATGTTGAAATTTTTTTTTGTTTCAGTTTTTTTCCTTGTATTATCATTGTTTCTCTAGTATTTCAGTTGATTTGTATGCAATTGACATGTGCGTGCTCAGTAAAAATACTGTTTCTCCACCAGGAAACAAAATAAGCTCAACAAGTACATTGAGACTCAGAAGGAGAAGTTCACCCAGCTGGATCTGCAGGACGTTGAAGTTCGTGAGAAGATTAAACACTCCAAGAGCAAGAACAAGAAATTGCATAAGCAGCTGGAAAAGGACAAAGAAAAGGTGTGTTGGCCTTTAAATTGAATTGTCCTCTACTATTACACACAGTTCAATGACAACAATGACTGTTTGCAACTCAGTAGTTGTTGTGATTATTTCACTCTGACAGTATCATGGTGGGCATCCTCAGTTTTCAGAGGCACACAGACTCATAATCTGTCAGGAGTGCTTAATTGTAACCCCCTTTAAAAAAAAAAAAAAATTTTTACAAAACGTATCCATTAGCAAACACTGGGTTGCACTTAGTCATGACAAGCTAGCACCACTGCTATGACACTCCAGTGTTACTGTATTTATTTTGTCCTGTGGCCAACAAAGAAACATGGGCACTAACAATACAATTTCAGTTGCTTATAGAAAACACAAGGGGCTGTTGTTTGGAGGCCTAGAGAAAATGCCATTTTTCAAAGCTTTACAGAAACTTGCATATAAGTGATAGGGGAATTGTAGAATTAAACAAAGACATTTTAACATCCATCTGTGCCTTTTGTATGTTTAGTTTGAATTCATATTTCTTAGAATCACTTTTGCTAAAGGCATCCCTTATTTCACAGGTTTGGCATATTTTGTGTACCGATTTTTTTGCTTTTTGTTATGTTTTTTGTTTTAAACTATGGTTCATTTTATGTTGTTTGCCTTTTCATTTAAGTATATAACTGACTTATTTGGCATATTGAACAAGAATTTGTAAAGACAAATTTCCTCAAGATTTTTCTGTTCTTTATTTGTTTGTAAAAATGAAACATTCTTTAAGTTTAAAAGATGATATAGGTTTTTATGAAAATATAACAATGGGTGTACTTAGAAAATAAACTGGGAAGCCTTCCTGCTGGAAGAGTTATTGATTCCACAGAAATGTAACTGACATCATTCTACGTGATGGCTACAGCAACATGAAGCAATACCCACTGCAACTGAAATTGGCTTTCGCACAATAAAACATTTAAATATTCCTACTGACATGTGACTGAAAAATTAAACAAGTCTGTTGAGACCTTGCTTTAATTTTTCATATTTTTTCTTACCTTGGGTAAAGAGTAATCCCTGCGTATTTTTTCAATTAATTGGCATTATCCGTTTAAATAAAATAAAATCTGTGTAGACTTGTAAATCAAATTTCATGGCAGGAAAGGCTATCTGCCTTAAACAGGCCACTAGGGGGCTGTGAAGTAACACACAAGGTGATTGTTAGTGTGTGCCTATTGATAGCCTGTTCATGCTGTGTTTCACCATTAATGATGTTCTTGTCTCTTAGGTTAATGTTTCTATAACTTGCAGACCTATTCAAGAACATTTTTATACTAACATACAGTTTAGAGATCTCTGGTTATCATAGGTATATATTCTCATCACCCTCTCTGCTCTCAAACTCTCTCTGCTCCACCTACAATGGCTGTGCTCTGGAAACGTCTTGGTCAGAGGCAGGCAGACCTCTGGGGAGCAGTGTTCTGCTGTGTGGTAGTCAACTATGGCCTGGCTTGTGTAACACTCCCAGCAGCCACATTCACATTTCACCCGCAGTTAACCCTACAAAACATAGACTATATGCACACACGCATACACACACGTGCATGCACATACACACACATACACCACTCCTTTGCCTTGTTTCAGCCCTGCCAAGCAGCACTGTTGTGCCAGTCTTAACCAGGGCTTGCTCAGTTCTGAATGTGTGTTTATAGTTGATTACAGTTGTGTGTTTTGGCCAGCTTCTGAATGTGTAGCACAGTTGCTTGTAGCTGACATGTAAAACATATTCAATCCATTTATTTTACACCTATTTTCTTCCAAACTCTTCACTGATCCCTTTATCTCATCTAATTTAAGAGGCAAAGGGTTATTTCTAGTGTTGCAGGTTTAGGTGTGTATTAACTTTTCCTTTCTTTTTCAAGATGAGGAAAATTAATTTTGTCCTCAACTTGAATCTAAACAGGTACAACCACTGTTGCTTAGACGAGTCAGACGCAACTCATAGCTTTTTTTGTATGTTTTTCTGTCTGGCTCATCTTTCAGCTGGAGGAAGTGCGCGGTGTACCAGCCAGCAGTGAAAAGGCCATCTCTGAGGCAACTGCTCGCAAGGAGGAGCTGGAGAAGCGGAAGGTGAAAGAAGAAGAAAAACTGAAGGAGGTGATGGAGAGTCTGAAGGAAGAGACCAGTGGCTTGCAACAGGACAAAGAGGTGTGTGCACACGTCTTGTTGTGATGGTAAACATTTTTACATTGCTGCATCTGTAAAATCGTGTCTCCTCATCTTCTTACCTTGCCCCTTATCTTTTTGTCTTCTCCAGACTAAGGAGAAAGAGCTGATGGAGCTCAGTAAGGCTGTAAATGAGACTCGATCTCGTATGGAACTGTCTCAATCAGAGCTTGACATCTACCTTAGCCGCCACAACACAGCTTTGACACAGCTCAACACTGCCAAGCAGACACTTCAGACTACCTCTGACAAGCTGCGTGAGCGCCGTGCTGCCATTAAAGACTTGGAAGTCAAAATACCACAAAAAGAACAGGAGCTTAAGAGGGTAAAAACAACAACATTATTCATGGATAGCATTTTGTTTAGGAAGTATTTCTGCACAGTGTATCATGTAATTTGTGTGATCGTCTTGTTAAATTGCTTCTTTCTTCTTTGCAGGACGAGGAAGAGCTGGCAAAGCTGATGAAGATGGATACTGAGACTAGGGAAGTTGTGAGGGAAATGAGGCAGAAGGTGGATGAAGCCAAGAGCTCCCTGTCATCCAACCGCAGTCGAGGAAAAGTCCTGGATGCCCTCATGCAGCAGAAGAACAGTGGCAGAATCCCTGGCATCTTTGGAAGACTGGTAAAAAGCTGCTCTTGTAATTACACAACAACAGATTAATGTACTTTCTTTGACTTTTCAGCAGTCAGTGGCTGGAATGAAAAGTAGAAGTCTATAATAGTTTTGTTTTATAATTTACTGTTGTGCTTGTAGGGAGACCTTGGAGCCATAGATGAGAAGTATGATGTGGCCATTTCCTCGAGCTGTGGTGCTCTTGACAACATCGTGGTGGATACCATTGACACAGCTCAGAAATGTGTAACGTTTCTTAAAGAACAGAACATCGGAGTTGCCACCTTCATTGGTCTTGACAAGGTAATGATCATAATAGTTTGGACTTCAACAAGAGAATGTAAACGCTTGTAGGCTAGATTGGTTTATCATACATGTTATACAGAAGACAACATAAAGAAATTGTACCAGTTTGTTAGTGGGATTTCTGGATATAAACATATATTTACCAAACATTTAAACTTGTTAAGCTGTTTGTGTTTCCTTTTGATAAATCAAATGGTCTCCCCATCTCGCTGCTCCTTCTCATTCCTCCTCATTCAGATGAAGGTGTGGGAGAATAAAATGGCTCCCATTCACACTCCAGAGGACAGCCCTCGTCTCTTTGACATGGTGCGAGTGAAAAATGAGAGTGTGCGACCAGCTTTCTACTTTGCCCTAAGGGACACACTGGTGGCCAAGGACATGGAGCAGGCCACAAGGATGGCCTTCCAGAAAGACAGGCGCTGGAGAGTGGTCACCCTGAGGGGACAGATCATCGAGATGGCCGGTGGGTGTCATAGCTTTACCTGCCTTTTTTCTCTGTCTTTCTCTCTCTCTTTCTCTCTTTCTTCCTCTAGCTCTTATACAAATTAGAGCCCTACCAATATATCATTTGGCTGACATTAGCCTATGACAGATGGTATCATTGTATGTCATGTCCGATATTGCTGATATGAAAGCCTTTTATTTTCTTAGAGCAAGATTATAAGGCAGACAAAATGCTTGAGGTAATTAATAATTATTAAATTCCCACTGAAGCTTATTGTCAGTTTAGACAACAGAAGTTTAATGTTAAAATCTAAAATGTCCTGCCTCCTCAGATAAATGTTTTATAACCTCATTTGAGGAATCATTGCAAAAACTTGTGTGTCTGTCGACATATCAACAGAATATTATTTTACTCCCTTTGCATCAGTGTTTTCATCAGCCTTAAAAAATTGAAATGGAGTGTTTGTCAGCCTCTAATACGTAGAAATGTCTGTCTCAGTGAAAAGATTTGGTAATGTAGGGGGTTTTTGTTTGTTTGTTTGTTTGTTTGTTTTCTTCACAGGTACCATGACTGGAGGAGGAAGAGTAATGAAGGGCAGGATGGGCTCCTCTATTGGCACTGAGTTCTCCCAGGAGGAGGTGAGTACAAAATACACATGTAGTTGTTGGTGTTTATCAGATGTCTTTGAGTATAATTCTGGTCTGAAGTTTAGAGCAATAAATGTTTGGTGCCTACCTAAAACTATTAAGGAACAGCATGGCTGCAGGTACTTTTTTTCTAAATGCAGCTGTATTATCCAGGAAAATATTAGTTAAGTATTGGATCGGGACTCGGTATTGATCAGGATATCCCAACATAAGACACCATCATAAGTATCATAAAACTGGACATTATTCACTCTAAAAGGAGGCTGACTCTTTTCTCCCAGTAAGTGAAGCTAGAATTATAAATAACCACAAGCAAATCTCCTAGAAATGATTCTGAGATGATGAATGAATATGGATCCAGCAATCAGATAATCCCCAGAGCATAAGATTGGTGTACAAGACGTGGTGATTGTCTTGTGTTTTCTGCAGCTCGACCGTATGGAGAGCAAGCTGAATGAAAAGGTGTCCAAGCTGCATGGCTGCCAGGAAAGAAAGCTGCAGCTTGAGGAGAACATCCAGCGCCTACAACCACAGCTCCGAGACATGAAGAACACCCTGGAGAAATATGCAAAAAGCATGACGGTACAACCGATACCCTGTTCCTTTTCATTCATTGTGTTCTGTTTCACTTATTTGGGTGTATTTGTGATCTGAATAACAACCAGCCTATGTGACTGGGTGTTTTCCTTCTTTCCGTCCTCCTTCCTTCTGTCCTTCCTTCCTTCCAGAGTCTAGCTGACCAGGAGACTCACCTGAAACCTCAGATCAAGGAACTTGAGGCTAATGTGCTGGCTGCTGCCCCAGACAAGACCAAACAGAAACAGATGGAGAAGAGCCTGGAGTCCTTCAAGAAAGGTAAACTGTGAAGATAATTCTTTATTGTTAGATATGTTATTAAGTTAAATGATCATATCTAGTCATATGTAGGAAAGCTTAGTTTAACATGAATGTTATCATTAAGTCTCAATTCTCTTCACCCGTTTCTGACCCCCTCTGTCTTTCTCTCAGACTATGAGGCAGCATCCAGTAAGGCTGGAAAGGTGGAGAATGAGGTGAAGAGGCTCCACACCCTGATTGTAGACATCAACAGCCACAAGCTTAAAGCTCAGCAGGACAAGCTTGACAAGGTCAATAAGGAGCTGGATGACTGCTCCTCCACCATAACCAAGGCTCAAGTGGCCATAAAGACAGCTGACCGGTGAGGGAGTGATGCACATTTATGTCCTGCGATTACATGTGTTTGCATTGTATACACAAGTTAACATATTATAGTGTTCACTGAACTTTTTTTTGATTGTTATTGAAAATGATGTGTTGCTGTGACATCCCATCCTTGCAATTATTTAGTTGCAAAGACATCTTTCCTGTTGTCACAAGGGGGAGACACCCTGTACAAATGTGCTGGGTGTCCTCTCTTCTTCCCATTGTTATCAGTGGTTTGTTTGACTTCTTTGACAGCAAATTAAACAGGCATTCATTCATCATTATCTATAGCTGGAACATTAAGATTGATCATTCGGGCAAGACAGCCTGGCAGTCTGTTGCTGCAAAACGACACTGGTGGCTCAATGTGACAGGGTTTTATTCATCTGGAGGAGCTGTCCGGCCAATTAAGAACACAGTGGAGCTTATGAAGTGAGACACACTGAGGCAGCCTGTGTGAAAGTTCTTCTTCCTTGAGGTTAAATACAGCCTTGTTTCAGCTAATGTCTCACCATGTTCACACTAAAAACTGCACTTAATCTATTCACACTAATCCCAGAATTTTCCAGGTTTTACTTTGTATGTAACAGTTTAAGAAGTTGAAGATGAATTTCAATACCTCTAATTCCTTTGATTGCTTATTTCTGTATGTAAATAGTCACACAAGTGTTGCCCCCTGCTTTTCTGTATATGTCAGCATACTGTATTAATTTGTGTAAGGGTCTGAGTGCAGCAGTGCAAGGGTTTCTGTTAGCCTTTTTTAGCAATTCTGAGTGCTGCCAAAACATTTGTGTCCTTTACTCAATACAGTGAACACATTATGTATACACAGCATTTGAGGGTTAGCTGTCAGATCATGATGTTAAAAGTCACTGAACTGAGATTCTTGAACCCTGTAGACGGTTGCTCTTCAGCAGTCATCCAATAAGAGTTTTGTTTTGTAAGACTCAACATGAATTGATCAGTGGTTTTTCCACTCACTCTCACGCACTCTAACCACGGACACCTTGACAGAGGCTCATAATATCAGTGTCTTCTGCTGTACGTGTCCCTTCTGCAGCAACCTGAAGAAATGTGAGGAGAGCGTGAACCGTGTGCAGGCCGAGCTGGAGGAGAATGAGAAGTCGATGGCTGAGCTCACAGCACAACTGAAGAAACTGGAAGACGAGGCCGGAGAGATCATGAAGGCCTGTCAGGAGGCTGAGGTTGGCACTCTTACTGCACTTCATTATTGAGACTTTTTTTGTTTTCATTTTGTATTTAATATATCCAGGCAGATTTTCTTGCAAAGTTAATAGCTAGGTTCAAGCTTCTTTTTGTAATTTGAAAATAAGGAATGCAAGAGTAATAGAAGAGTTTTTATCCTTATAATCAAAATGAAGACTAATAAATTCTTCCTTGAACTCATATTTCACAGAATTATTTCTTAGGTGGCACTTTCCTTTAATCACCTAGACTCGAGTATGCAAGTTATTTCTATATATTATTATGGGTCTGTGGCTATAGTTGTTCATTCTGGACCAATTAGAGCTTCTGTAAAAGTCTTGTTTTTTTCTTGCTGTAACTGTGAAATCACCAATGTAAATGAATTTCAGGAAGACACTGAATGAAGTCGTACCACTGTTATTTCCTGTCCTCTAGGCTGCCCTTCCTGAGGTGCAAGAGCAGTATCAGGGAGTGCTGAAGGAGATAAAGGTGCTACAGCAGCAGGAGCACGCGCTGCAGGAGGAGTCCCTCAGCGTCCGGCTCCGCATCGAGCAGATCGAGACCACCATCACCGAACACAACAACAAGATCAAACACTGGCAGAAAGAGGTGGGTCAGGAGGTTTGAGGCATGTGTACTTTAAAGTTTTTGGGTCAGGGGGGTCATGTTAATAAAATAGTTATATAATAATTCACAAATACTGATGTTGTTTGACTTGGTAAGCTATTAAATATTTCAAATTGGTTAATGATTTTTGTGTCTGACTCTGTTAATTATTCCTGTTAATGTTTTTCAGGCTACCAAGCTGTCCCTTCACACCATTGAGGACAAGCCAGCAGAGGAACTTCCTGTCCTTACTTCTGCCGCACTTGAAGAAATCTCAGACCCAAACATCATTATCAACAAGATGATCACATTAGAGACTCAATGTGCTCAGATGAAGCCCAACCTCGGTGCCATTGCAGAGTACAAGAAGAAGGTGTGCAGAAATATAAACAGGCACACTCATAAACTGTCTTTGGTATATCTTCCACTGGTGCTTTATTCAACATGTGCTGCTGTGTGTTTTCAGGAGGAGCTGTACCTGCAGCGCGTGGCTCAGCTGGACGAGATCACCACAGAGAGGGACGCCTTCAAGCGTGGCTACGAGGACCTGCGCAAACAGCGGCTCAACGAGTTCATGACTGGATTCAACATGATCACAAACAAGCTGAAGGAAAACTACCAGATGCTCACACTGGGTGGAGATGCAGAGTTGGAGCTTGTGGACAGTTTAGATCCTTTCTCTGAGGGCATCATGTTCAGGTAACAGATGAGAAAATACACAGATCTGAAAGCCCAAAGGCAGTTTTTGTTGATGCCTAATTTTCTGTTGCTCATCCTCTGCAGTGTGCGTCCTCCAAAGAAGAGCTGGAAAAAGATCTTTAACCTCTCAGGAGGCGAAAAGACCCTCAGCTCCTTGGCTCTGGTGTTTGCTCTGCACCACTATAAACCCACACCCCTCTACTTCATGGATGAGATTGATGCTGCTCTTGATTTCAAGAATGTCTCCATTGTTGCCTGTTACATTTATGTGAGTATTTTTTATTACAATTTTAGTCACAAAATTATGTAATATGTCATGAGGAGCCTAAAGTGAAACATGAATCCAGGGGGTGCTGCTGGATAATACACTGATCCAACTGCATTGCTTTAGCAAGTTAATTTTAGAAAATGTGGTGCTAATCAGCGCTGTAATCACTGACTCATGAGAGCTCAGTGTTTCTGTTGTGTAACACTGGAATAATGGAGGAGTTCAGAAAATCACAGATTTTTGGGAGCAGGATCAAAGGTGCTAAGCCTTTAACTATTTGCCTCCACTGTGACTTGTCTTTTTAAAGGCTTTTAGATAAATGTTTAATCATCCCAGTTGAGTCTCTCTTCAGATAAGTAATTGTATTTTCTCCCTCATTTCACCATGTAGGAGCAAACCAAGAACGCTCAGTTCATCATCATCTCCCTGAGGAACAACATGTTTGAGATCGCTGATCGTCTCATCGGCATCTACAAAACTCACAACACCACCAAGAGTGTTGGAATCAACCCCAAGACCATCGTGTTTAAAGAGAACGAAGCACTCGTCCACTAAAGTCACTGATTGAACCTCAAAGATCTCTGCTGAACTCAGAAAGTTCTCTACTTTTTCACTTTCCTTTCACGTCTCATGTAAATATTTTGTATCTTTTTAACCTATCCTTTACAATGAAATGCTGCTGTTTTTATACTTCTATCCAAACCAATAAATGTTTTCTGGAAAAATCTTTTTCACACATATTATTTTATGTTTTGTGCAAGTAGTTAAATCAAATTTTATGACAGGCTTCCGATATACATCAACTTCAATCAGTCACAACCAAAGGCAAAAACATGTGTGCCCTGATACTTAGGACATTTTGGGCTATTTTATCCCATAACCTGTCTTCTTTGAGACTCCACATCTAGGTGTTTATATGTTAGTTCAGATTCGTGTTCTGGGAATGTCTGCAAATTCATATGTATTTCATTTAATTAAATAATGCCTGATGTATGTTTTTTAAGCACTACAAAAACTGATTGTCTTCATGTAAGTAACCAGCTGCAGTAATTTCAGGGTGATTGCTTATTGGTTAACATTTTTACCAAAAAGCTGCAAGCAAACATTTGCACACTACCTTGCTAAAAATAGTTATTTTGCAAATCAAAAAAGATAAATAAACATCAGTTCTCTATATTGCCTATTTATCTTTTTATATCTCATGTGGAGACCAATTGTTTGCAAGTCATCAATCACTCACCAATCTTGCCTTGGCATCGACTGCATTGTCACTCAGTCTCGGACAAAAAGGATTCTGGAATTTATTTAAAGATCGGTCAAGACCACAACTGCAGGGATATCGCTGTATTGTTTCATAGAATCTGTACTTAAAAATGGTTTCTGTGGAAAGACAAGTCACAGAAACCCTGATGCTTGCACAAAAAATTATTGCGCATCGACAGTCAAACTTGGAAAAGGAGAGTTCTGCTCCTTCATGTTCACATTTGTTTGCTCATAGATGATGAAGTAAAATTCTCACCTCTTATGTCTTTTGTGATTATCATATCCAGACATCTGTCAAAGGTACATGGCAATAAGAAGTGAATGAAAGGGGTTTTTAACTGATTTTATGCAGCCTTGTCTAAAGCACAGGGCGTCTAATGCTAAAAAAAATATTCTGATAAAGGTCCAGAAATAAAGATGGTGTGTGGACGTTTGTTTGTACCTTTTCGTCGACCTGTCCCTTTATGAGAAAGATAGTTTCCATTTAAACTTTTACCTTAATCACTGGAAGCGTCTTGCCTCAGGTATCCAAATTGATCAAACCAGCCAAAGTGGCAGTAAGCACTGATGACGCACCTCTACAGGCCATATTTAAAATAATTATTTTAAAAGAAATTGCCCAGGAGCAGCACAAGCGGTCATGGTCTAGGTGTAGTTGTAGTTCTGCTCTGAGGTCACGTGATGGCTCAGATGATAGATTTGACACCACAGAGACAGTTCAGTGAACTGAGCTCACTGCACCACTTTGAGACATACCACACCATTAACTGACTTGTACCTTGTCTCGTAATAGAAAACATGGCTTTTAAAAATAAATACTACTAAATAAAACAAATCATATTTATTAAGACACTTATCTAAAATACAGGAAATGAGAAGGTCACAGCTGGGTGACGACATTTGTTAGAAAAATCACTGAAATGTCTTCAACTAATACAGGCATATAACGTTTAGGAAAGCAGCATTCTGATTCCTCAAAATAAAAGAAACAAAATGAAATAAAGCATTTATGGAGTGCACTGATAAAGCTTTTATCCAAAGACTTGCATAAGTTTTGAAGTAGACTTAACCTGAGCAAAGATCCTGGTGGATTTATCACAGGTCACTACAATAAGGCTGTTGCATCAGAGAGTTAAAGGCATGATGGGTAAAGGCACAGTAATGGAGCCACTCGGAGCTGTGCAGCACTGCAACACAACCTGCGGCCTGTGAGTCAGGTCAGAGGCAGGTGTGTGTCTGGTTCCACTCACCGGGCTCTTAAGTTCATGTACTGTAAACAGTCCTGTGTAAGGAGATACATGTGCAGCTGTGCTGCTGTCCTGGGCTTTCTGACACAACGGGAAAGCTACTGCAATGTCCCATTGCATGATGGGAAATGTGACTTCAGAGTGTCGAGGCACCAGTTTAACAGTTGCATACATTTCTACTTTGCTTTGTGCACACCTGAATGTAGGGTTTTTTGTTAGTGTTTGGTTTGATATGTGTTTTATTAGACAGTTTGATCATAACATAAAATAATTAACTTGAACACTAAATATATAAAAAGACTGACGGCTACATTAACTGTGCTCAATTTATTATTATATAAACTATCTTTATAAACTATTTTTCTTTGTTTTCGGTTCTCAGTCAGCATTTATGTCCGAAGCTTTCCATAGGTCTGCATAGGACTTCTGTGAATCTTTGAGGAGAGGCTTGAGGAAAAATCCATCCTCAGATGACTGTTTTGGATAAAACATTACAATGGGCCCAGGAATGCAAAATCATAAACAGCAGGTGTTTGAGAGGGTGGATTTTTTTCCTTTTACAGGAATATGTGAGACTTTATCGACACTTTGGTCTCTTCAATGGGATGTCAGAGTTTTAAATAAGGCAGCCAGCTGCTGAAACGCCTTTTCACCCACTGACGAGAGGTGAGAGCTCCATCTTTCAACAGCAGCCTCCACCACCGCGTATGTCGACTCTGCCGTGTCGCAGAGAGATGTGATCATTTCGCTGCTCAGGCCGTGGATTAACTGACTGAACCGAGACACGAGAGAGAAACCAAGTGATGCCCCTCCGACCGGGTTGTACCACAGCGCCGCCAGCAGCAGCAGCAGCCCCAGCAGCACCACAGAAGAAGTGGGCCGCAGCTCACACCACAGGTCGATCTGATCCCTCCCTGCTTCGGTCTCCACACCAGCCTCCACGCTGCCACATCTGGCACAACAGCACATCTTAGGGACGGGCGCTTCCGGCAGGCTCCCGATGGTCACGGCAGGCCAGTGCTGCTGGAGGTACTCTGCTGCCCGTGGCGTGACGGAGAGGTTGATCACCGAGGGAAGAGGGGTCGTAATGAACTCCTCCACCCGCTCTCTGAACAAATGCACCTTCTCCAGGAAGACCAGCGGCGAGTCCTCCTCGTCAACTGACGAACCCAATGACACCAGGTCCAACTGTTCCTCCTGCAGGACACAAGATTGTTATCAGTGCTCTGGAACGCTGGTGGAGCTGAAAATATCAGTCAATTGATCAATCAACAGAAAATTAATGGACAGTCTGTTAATTAATTGTTTATGCCACATCTTCAGCAGAAACAGCAGATGTTTTCTTGTTCCTGCACCCTCCATTTTGTTTCATTTTATAACAGAACAGAATATTTTTTTTACTACATTTTTACTACAAATTTATATCATTTTTAAAAACTGATTGTCGGTCAATCCCCACAATGACAACACATTTCATGAGGGCGGAGCACCAGCAGCAGCTGGAGTTCAACGACCCACAAATGTGTCGTTTCCTTTTGTCACCTGTCTATGCCACCAAGGATCGGAAACTATATTTGTGACCTTACTTTGATGTAAACTTACTCCTTGATGAACCCTGACACACACCTGTAGCTCCTTTACTTTGTGGATGAGAGGGTCGTAGGCTCGGGACACCTCCGCCCCAGCTGTATCCAGGGCCTCCAGGTAGGCCTGTTTCTTCCTTGTCAGCACCTCCTCCAGCCTCTGAAAGAACTGATTGACCTCCTGTCGGTCCTGCCTCACCAAACCCTCGCAGCGAGCCTTCTCCTGCTCCAGCTGCTCCCCCAGCTCACACACCTGACACAGGGAGACAAGGAGAGGGCTGTCAGCACAACAGGAACATCATTTCTCTGGAACATTTACATTAACATGTGCAGCTTTACACTGGAGCCCCCACCTGCGCCCATCTGCGCTCAGAGAGTCTGGCCAGCAGTAATGATGGAGTCTGCTTTTCTCTGATGAACGCCGCCTGCAGATCATCTATGGGGTGGCCCTGGTGCTGTCCGACCGTCAGACACAGCCCGCAGATCAGCTGCCGATCCTGGATGCAGTACATGTTCAGAGGCTGCCTGTGGTGCTCCTGACAGGACGGGGGTCGCGGCTCACTGTCACTCTGGTACTGACGGCAAACACACATGCAAGACAGACGAGCAGAAAGTGAAGCAGCACTGTACGGCCCATTAAAAGGATTTCAGACTGAACTGTTGTCATACATTTCACAGTGATTCTCTCCTACTTTCTCAATGATGGCCCGCAGAGATACGTTGGTGGGCAGAGCGTCTACGCCCGTCGGGGGCAGCTCCACCACGCTGCGACAGTTGGGGCACTTTAGCGGCAGGCGGAGCGGGCGCCAGATGGAATAGTTGGCTGACGCCTGGAGCAAGTTGTCCAGGCAAGCCTTACAGAAGGTATGTGAGCACGGCAGGACTCGTGGGTCAGAGAACAGAGAGTAACACACGGAGCACGTCAGGTCCTCCTCCAGGTTGTCCATTGTGAGGACTAGAGTCCAGGCTCAGGGCTGGAGGTTTGGGAGGAAGAAGATCTGGCAGGACAGCAGGATGGATGAAATAATTTGTCATGCACCTGTTGAGCAAAATATTTTAACTTGCTACAACTGTGACTGTAACCTGGTGACTACTGAAGAAAATGGGACAGAAAGTGATCGAGTTTAGAATGTCAATCAATAGCATATTGATCAACAACTATTTAGATAATCAATCAAATATTTCATTAATTTTCCAGGCAACACTTGAAGGTTCCAGCGTCTCGTGTGTAGTGATTTGACACTTTCACTGTCATATGTGACAGTAAATTGAATACTGGATCGGATATAACAAGAGGAAAAACAAGTGTTTACCTTATTTTTTTTAGATTTTGTCGACAAATGATAAAATGAGAGTGGCTCAGTAGAGCTCAGTTGAGCACATACCTCTGCCAAGGCCTAACAGACCCCTTTCGTACTCACTCATTCAAAGTAGCCTAAAGCCTCAATATGCCTGATTTTTTTCATCAAGATCCATGGATTATTCCCTAAGAAATTGACAAAAATGGCCAAAAAAACCTAATAATTAAATGCTGTATCTTGCAATGTAAAAGAAAGCAAGGAAAAAAAATCCCAGATCAATCCCTTTATCTGGACACAATCCATAAGTAAATGGAGTCTGTTCTGGGCTGAGACCCATCCTCCATCCAAGTTTTATGGAAATCCATTTAGAAGTTTTTTTGTGTAATCCTGCTGACAAAGCAACAAACCAACAAAAAGACACGAGTGAAAACACAACCTCCTTGGCAGAGGAAATGACTGATCAAAATATACAGCAGATTAAATAATGAAAATAATTTAAGTCGCTTTCCTTATTAAGTTTAATAAAACATAAAAAAAAAAAAACAATGACCCCACCTACTACACTCGGCTGTGGCATTTTCATGGCGGTGTAAAACTCATCTTTCATTCCCTTCCCCAGTCCTCCAGCCTGTGACTGTCAGTGCACCAGTGTTATAAACAATCAGTTGAAATCCAATGCAACAGTTCTGTCATACATTCTTCCCTGTATGAGGTAACAGATTATGAGATGTTTTGTTTGTCCTCCCTATTTACAGACATGTGGGGCAGAATATTACAAACAACTCTGAATATAATGCAGCTGAGTAGCAAACAACCACCACGACGTCACTACTAAAACAGAACGTTACTCTATTAAATTAAAACCTCAGGGAAGAATGACAGATAACTTCTCGGATATTTATCAGTATCTGTAAAATTCCAGCTGGTAAACAGTCAATAATATGGAGCCATATTGCTTTTGATGACTTCGGACTTCTGGACTCTGATCCAATAGGGGGCTGTTTGCTCCTTGAAAGTTTGTTTGAGAGGCACCAGTAATCACAGAAGATGAACAGAAAAGGAAGAACAGCCTAACATGTTGTCGGTGTGAACATTTTTTTTTTTTTTACAGTTTCATATGGAGACAGCATGAAATTAATTTGCAATAAATGTTCTAAAATGGCTCAGAGAGCAGGTGGAATATTAAATCATCTGTCTTTGCTCACTACATCTGTTATGAGCTTCTTTTTAATAGAGTCTGACTGACTTGAGTTTTGGGGCTAATTCCAATACTGAAACTGGGTAGAAAAAAAAATACAGATATAGCTGCGGATTTACACATGTTTTTGGCAATAAATCAAACACTGGCGATAAAGATATGGAGGCAGGATATTTTACAGTTTAACAATAAACTTAATTGTCTAAAATGACACCAGCACCCTGAACGCACCGTGTGAACTTCACTGGGAACTTTATCAATTATCCCAAGCATATTTTTCTGCATTCTAATTACAAGCTGCACAATAACTATTAGGCAGTAAAAACATTACAATATTTATATATCCGCCAATACACACGTCTTGACAACCGCTGCTGTATGATTAACACAGACCCTTGTGCAATTTACTAGCCATTGCTTTGTTGTTTTATTTGACATTAGAGCAAAGAGGATGTGGGTGCATGACATGATCTGTAGGCGCCAAAAATACAGAGAATAGTATCACCTAGGTCAGGAAAAAGACAAAGTGATAGTGATGTCACCAGCACCTTTCTGAAAAGTTGAGAGATTTCCAACCCGAGGGGAGGTCAGCGTGGCCTTTTCTCTACACAAAGACCTTTAAAACAAAGTTTTTATTTTGGGCACATATCTTACACAAGTATAGGGAGTTTAGATATATCTGTGATAGGCCAGTGTCGGTCGACTGATATATCGGTCAGCTCTTACTTTAAATCATAAAAATGTTAACCATATCGTGCATCCCTAAAAACCTCTGAATTTTAAAGTGTCTCTGCATCTGAACATGGAACTTTATGTCAGAACATTTGTTTTGGATTATATTAAATACTACAGGTATACCTAATAATAACATTCCCTGGATGTAGTATAATACCATTGACATCAGGATGCTTAACTAATAGAGACTCAACTAAATCTAAAAAGTATGTGTACAAGAGTAGATCCTGCAAAACAAGACAGCAGCCAAAACCCAGCTCAGCTCATATTAGAGGATCAGTGGGATCTGTGTGTGTGTGTGTGTGTGTGTGTGTGCTCTCTCCTCTGGTTACAGCCAGCCCCGCAGTGACAATAGGAGGCGTTCTGCCAGCACCCACCCAGCCCCAACAACACACACATGCACAGACACACACTTTGTTGTCAGGACAGGCTGTTGTTCAGTTGTGCAACTGTCCCCTGAACCTGATCCATGCATGGGGCCGTTACTGCAGCCAATAAGGCGCCCAGATTCAAACAGGTAAACAGGTGTCCTACAAGGTACCGATCAGCATCATTTACACTCGTTATGAAGTCGTCATATGCACATGTGATGGTACATTAAGAGCTGGCCACCTTTCTTTTTTCCACTCTTTCGCTATGTTAGCATGGCAGATTTTTAGCTAACCTAGCTATTACTTTGGTTTAAATTCAAAGACAGTTGACGGTGACTGTTGTCTTCGCAGTTTTCACGAGCAAATAAACTGTCAGTTCATGGAGCAGAAATACAGGGAAATATAGTCTCCAAGTGATAAATTGTCATTTTTATATTTTATTTTTTTAGTAAATCGACACTCCCAAATACCAAAAACGTGACGTTAGCCACATTACAGCCGTTGAAGCTACTTTCTCACAACATTTACACTATTAGTTGTGGTCCATTTCATTAACTTTTCGATAAGACAAAACGTACGCGATGTAAACGGATGTCTTGAGGGTAAACTATTCAGACAAAACTCACCGTTTGCTTGGGGCAAAAGTGTCTGTCCCTAGTTATAGGTCCATGGTCTGTCCAAAACAGAGCTCTTATTTCCTGTTCCTTCTCGTGCTGCCTTCAAGTGCTCTCAGTAAACTGGAGAGCCAAATACGAAACATTCTCAACTCTCACAGCACATTCAAATGCACGTATAGAAAATAGGAAAGACGAGCGTTTTGCAAGGATCTATATAAAGACTCAGGATGTTTAAATCAGCTTCCGTTCACAAAATGAAAGGGGATGTGCACACACGTTTTGACATCTTGTTTCTTATTTGACTGTTAAATACAACTCGTATGAAATGAACTGCGCCAATGCCCTAACCGTTACATTTCCGTTAGTCTCGAACGCATCATTTTTAATACGCGTACTACGCATGCGGGTAAACGGTCTCCCTGACCAATCAGGCTTCGCTTCTTTTAGATTTGAATGAAAGCTCAGAGAGTGGACGGAACTTTTTCTTTAGTTTTTTTCTTTTAAAAAAAAAAAAAAAAGAGGAAAATAAACGTAAAAAGTTTAATCACACCACTTCTTCACAACAGACCACACACACACACAGTCTCCTGATTTGGGTTTCACTATTTATTTTTCTCGAAGACAACCTATCCTGTAGCCTATCTCCCAAAAAGGGTTTTTTTGGGGCAAACCACCTTTTTATTTCTTCCATGTCATAATTTTAGATCTGAAACCACATGTTTGCTAACAAGGAATGCTGCAAAAAAAAAAATACCCCTATGTTCAACAGAAGGTGTATGAGCACAATGTGTAATCATTTACTACAGTGTTTGAAGTTAACACAAAAAAATGGGCAAGGGTAAGCTTGTACACCTAAGCTGGTATAAGAGGAAAGAGGAATATGGGGCTAAGGACTCTGCAAGGTACTAAAGGTACAGCAAACTTGTTCATGGGTTTATTTATTATTCAGGAGAACCCACATAGGACAACTCCAGTCTGACATGTGGGAGACCCTTTGACCTTGAGAAAAGGGAGGTTAAATCTCCTCTTAGTCTAGCTGAGATACATTAGCAGATTCATTACCGCTGCTCCTGAAATAAAGTCATTATTTTCTCAAGTATCACTAAAAAGCATCATTGGATTACTCTAGAAAGACAACAAAGATTGTGGTTGAGTGATGCATATTGTAGAGGTTGTTGGCAGGTCGAAACTTATGAAACCAACCAACACCTTCAGAAAGACTTCAGGCCTCACTTTGCAGTACATGTGCAAAACCATAGATTATTCAGCAAATCGGACACTAGTGAGGGGTAAGGGAAGGGGAAACATGTAACATTTAAGCACAGTTTTACTTAAAATAAAAATTACACTGTATCCACAGCCTAAGGAAACTAAAATACCCTAAAAAATAACTGTGCTATAGTTTAGTACATGCAAAGGTTATGATTCACAATCCTACGTGAAATGGCCATTGTTCTCTTCTCCCTTGGTGATAAGTCAAAGCTATGGCAACAATACTGCAAAAGCAGTGATTTTGCTGTAAATTGAAGGAAAAATAATGAAGTGTCACAAGGGGGGGAGGAACAGGTCATTTGGTTGATTATAGTGATGGTGTCAGAAATTTCACAGCATCAAGCCCATGTCTGGTGCGTAGGTTAGGGTTCTGGCGTGAAGGTTGGAATATGATCGTCGTCAATCACCTTTACAGAAGCAAGGAAACTAAAAGCTGAAAATAAAAAGTATCATAAAAGGAACACACTGGAGGCAAAAAGAAAAGCCCAAAAGCCACCAAATGCATCTTAATACAATGCACTGCTGCTCCACACCTGCCAATAGCATTGTCCAGTGTCAATTAATACTAAATTAACAATAATTCAAAACAAAAAAAGAATCCTTGTGATGACGATGATTTTTTTTTTCCATATCCAAAGTTCTTCCTTTCAGGGATTTGAGGATCAGCCTCTCTTTCAAAGGCAGAATTTCTTTCCTGAAACCTTTGCTAACCTCATTGTTGCGTTTCTCAATTTTTGTTTCTCTTCAGATGTTGTTAGATTTGTTGTTTTTTTCCTCCGTCTCTGCATGCGTTCTCACCCAGTCTCGCATACTCCCAGTCACGCACGCAGCCAAGCACACACAACTCATCCGTCCATTCTCTCGCACATGCGACACGCGCAGCCGGACTCCTGGCCCCGCCCACCAGGGGGAGAGGATGGTGCCCTGTTGGGGGCGTTTTTTTCGTTGGAGGAGATGAACCTGGCTCCTCAGCACTGAGTCCAGACATTCATACACAATGGGTCCATTCACACACATGTCTGATAGCGTGGCCGATTGGGGGAGGGGCACATCGAGGGTGGCGCCCTCTCAAGTCGGAGGACCGCAGAATTGTGATGGTTCATGGTTCATCTCAGTTCGTAATTAAAGTTATATTCGTTTCTGTATTTTGTTGTGTAGTAATATTTCAAGATCTCTTGATTTCTTATTTTTGGATGTCCTTGGTTCTCCCCGGGCAGACATCAAGTTTTTTTGTTGTCATTTGAAGTAGTTTTCCGAAGACGACAGCTCCAATAACACAGAAGTTATGTCGGCATGTCTCTCAACCGTTCGATGTAGATGTTTTGCTTTTTTGCAACATGTAGCCACTCATTCTCACTCGCACCCACTCGCCATCTCAAACTTCATTTGGGCTGGTTCCCCTGGAATGCCAAATGAAATCCACACATTTTTCTCTCAGATAAGATGCAGCCATGGATCCCACGAGCCAAGCACAATGGATCAAATTTCTCACACTCTCGCTCTCTTTCGCTCTTTCTCTCCTAATTTTTTTTATGTTGAACAGAGTGCTGCATCGTGAACAAAACTCCAGAATACCCCAGATGACGTCTAGAACTGGAATCCCTCGGCTGGCACGTTGGCTGAGTTAAAGCCGTAAGTTCCGCCCTGGATGGCCTCTGGGACCAGGCTGGTGTCTTCATCGATCTGAAGAAAGCAATGAAGCAACAGGGCGTTAACAAAATACTGAAATGTGTTATCACTAACTTCAAGCATTACAACACTGTAATACTACTGAAACACAAAAATCCATCATAGCACAGATATTCTTAACTTACATCGTCAGATGAGAAGAATTGATCAATAATTTCATATGCCAATTTGTAGATATCTTCATTTTCATGATTCTGCAGTTGCTCCACTTTTTCCAAACCTGACAAACAAAGAAGAAAAACATTTTAACACCAGTCGATCTAACATGAACACCAGATTTAATACATTTAAACATGATGAAACATCAGCACACGGAACTCACCTCCACATTCCTCAATGAGGTTAGCAATCGTTTCGGCCTCATCATCTGCCATCTTGAGGATATTGCTGAGGCCATCGAGAACCACCTGAACGACCTGGGCGTCCTTCACTGTCAGCAGGTTGCAGAATGGAGGGATCACTTGCTTCTCAATCAGGTGTGCCACCTGTAGGTGAGCAGAGAGACAAAGAGGAATATCAGTGATGTCACAAGCTGCAGAGGGAAGGAACACTTTGGGTTTGATATGTTGCAGTCTTTGCTGATGTAACGTTCAATCATTCAATCATTCACAGTTTAACAATGAGTCGTAATCTCAACCCTTAACTTTAGAATCATTTCTGTAAACATCTCCCTTTTTTGTTCACTCAATTTAATTCTCATAAAATGTCAGGATTTGTTTCTCATTGTTTTGATTAAAGATAAATAATGGGATTTTGTCAGAAAAAAAGACTCACACTCGCAGAGCTGCGTGATTGAGAGTAAAAAGTGATTTAGTGCAGAAGAGCCTTACCTGATCTTTTCTCCCACTTATTGTTAGGTTGCTGATGGCCCAAGCGGCTTCCTTCTGAGTGCCAAAGTCACCCTGACAAAATAAAAATATACATTCAAAGTGAGAATTCCATCTTTTCTCCATATGCTCTCCAAAATAATCTGACATAATCCAGTTCCATTTAAGAATTAATACAAAGAGAGATTGATACACACCTTGTCGAGCAGGTGAATGATCATGGGGACTAGCTTGGCGTCGATGACGGCCTGCACCTGCTGCTGGTTGCCTGCTGTGATGTTGGACAGGAACCACACTGCCTCCTACAGGACAAAAAGCACAAATACAAGTTGTCAGCGACAGTTTGGAGGCTATGGGCAGCTGAAACACTAGGTAAAATCGGATGCAGGTCCTAACTGAAGAAGCTGGGTGATTTTATCATTAAAGATCTTTGTTCTTAAAGAAATATGACTGTAAATCCCTCTTCCTGAGGGCTAAAACACTTGTCAAAGTTGAGTTTTTGAATCTGAACTGGATCAGAATCCAGAGGTCCATAGTGAAAGTTTGACCTCTGGCCGAGACAGCGTACTGTGGGCGGGGCAGGGGCGGTGTTGAGGCTCTAATCATCGTCCGGGTCACAAGAGAGGGGCCTCATTTTTAAGTGACTGGACTCAGATGCACTCCGATATCAGCAGAGACACACGGCCTTCAGCACCCTCTGGCCACCAACCCGTGGTATCACACATTCAAACCACAAGCACACCAACAACCCTCTTCCCACCCCCATCTATCTCACGAACTACAGCAACCAGCCACTGGGGTCCTCTTCGTCTTCTTCATCCGCGCGATGCTCCATGTTGTGAATTGCTACAGCTAGCTGTCTGTCCCGTCTATACCTTTCATTCAGCATTCATACAAGCAGCTAGTCTCTGATTTCATCACTTCCAGTCGGCACTTCTTGTGGCAATTTCAGAACAACGGGGGATGAGTACGAGCGTGGGATGAAGAAGAGAACAGAGAGTGTATATCATTACCTTGTTGATTTTCTCTTTCGGGTGTGTGAGGAGTGCAGGGAAGTGGCTGAGAGCGTCACAGTTGAGCACCACCTGGGTCTGTTCATCTGTGCCAGTCACTATGTTCCCAACAGCTCTCAGGGCAGCAGTCTGGAGGTAGAAACAGACGAAATGTATTGATTTCATCATAAACATATTCAACATCACTAGGGTCTTTATGTACAGAAGCGTTATTAATTCAATTCAAAAGCATAATTTTAACTTCATGTCTGATTAGTTTTCTTTGGCTCATTTCAGTGTAAAATTTCCAAAATAAATTACATGAAACAAATCCACTGCAACCCAGAATACTTGTACAAGAGTCATGATTGGAAAAAATAGCAAACTAATAACTTCTCTTAAATTTACCAATATTTTAGCAACAATTAAAGTCACAGTCCAGAGAATTTCAGTTACACCAAGTGTGCTTATGGCAGTACTGGCTTACAGACTCTCTTTTGTCATCCTCGTCTTCTGATCCTGATATAAACAACTTCAGTAGGCTGCCAGGTTATAATCCATTTTATACATTACTAATTATGTTTTTAAAACAACTACATAATCATACCTGAACTTTAACCTCCTGGTGACTGAGCAGAGGTACCAGATGAGGGACGATACCGGAGTCGATGACCATTTGGATTTGCTCGTTCCCAGCATCCGTCAGATAAGACAGAGCCCACACTGTGTCTACCAAGATCTGAAGGTACCAAAGAGGAAAAACAAATGAATCCACTTTCCGTCTCGTGAATGATTTTGTAGGAATATAACGGAAATAGGTGAGTAAGTTCAAGGCACCACAGCATACTTGAAACTGGAATAGAAAAAATGTACTCACACTGACGTCAGTGTGGTGGATCAGAACACAGAGAGCCGGCAGGATCTGAGGAGAAAAATGACAATTAAAACATTAACAGTGTTTCTATATGATCTTTAATGGCTTACTCTAGATGACAGCATGATCCCACACTCTGAAATACCGACTAACACTAATACAAATCAGCATGTAAATGCATCACTAAATTTGCCCTCATTCAACTAACTTAGGCAGACCACAGAGTCCTTCTTTGCTGTTTTCCAAAACAGTACTATTAAGCACATCTTAGACATGCAGCTGGGATGAACATTCACACCAGTCAAAAATAAATGTTTTTGAATGATTCTCCTCTGGTAGCCATATTAGTAGTTTTTGACAAATATACAGTTCTATAAAAGCAGAAAGCATGACATCATCATGCATCCAAGACATTAAAACTTGTTTTTAAATCAATAACATTTTGAATTAGACAAATTATTTATTCCAAAGCTGATGATGAGTAAGCCATCTCACTTTAGAAAAAAAATCTCTGTTACAAGTTGCACATGCAAGTATCGGGTACTGACATGGAGTGACATTGTTGCAGCGGATAATTTCTTATACCTTTTAGTTCAGTCTCTGTTTTAAACTCATTTCTGACAAACCAATGTTCAGGCACTGTTTGTTTGGAGCCAATCAATAAGCATGGCTTTTGCAAAGTCATCTGACATCTGAATGCAGACTGTTGAGAACAAGAGCCAGATTTTATAGGGTTTTGTTCAGTTTTGTTTTGCTTTCTTCTGTATTTACCATCTTAAGATAAGAGATCAGACATACTGTCCAAAATACACAACTAGACACCATTTTTCAATCCAACATCCCACATCTGCACATGTAATCCCTTAATGATTAACACTAATGACGCCTCCTTCCATAAAAAGCATTGTTACCGGGCAATGTACTGCTCACTCATTCTCTTCCTCCTCATCTACACACATACACACCTCCTGGATCGTCTCCATGGGTGGTGGAGGGTCCTTGTGGCGGCACAGATTGACCATGACCCAGGTGACATTGCGGAGGAAGGTGATGGGGATGGAGGGACTGATGAAAGAAAGCAGGGGCTTGACCACACCCAAGCTGATCACATAGTCTCTGCACTGAGGGCCATCACCTGAAGAGAGCACACAAAGATTAAACAAATGTCTTCTTGGGACTGACTTCATTTTCTGATACACCTGTTTGACACAAACTACAACTTACCTATGATGTTGCCCAGGGCCCACACGGCCTGTTCGCAGACGTTCTGGTGAGGAGAGTGAAGCAGCCTCAGGAAGAGCGGCACAGCATCTACACAAAGGAAACAGAATGGTGTAAATCTTCATCATCATCAATCAAAGACAATGTTAATCATCTGAACACAAGCCTCCAGATCAGGTTTGCACTAAATACAATCCAGCTGCAAAAATGCTCAAGATGTGAAGAGGGAGCAGTTTGTTACAATAAGATCTTTAAAAATCACTAATGTAACCACATAAAGGTCAAATTAAGGAAATACGCCTCATTCAAGCCCAGAGATGCTTAAATCAGAATAACATCATCAAAGTCTGTAATTAATTATGCAGGCTTAACCACAGAGTGTAAGTGTTCAAATTGCCTCATGGGACAGTTTGCTGCCATCTAATGTGATTGATTACAACTTCTGAATGTTTGCCATGCAAAAATCAATATAAAGAAGCAGTAGATTTTTTTTGAATACACTATTATTATTTCAATTAATTTAATGTTTGGAGGCAGCAACCACAAGACATATTTCCATAATATAATTTCCTATTTTTTTTTGCCCATTTAAGAGGAAAAGTACCAATGACAATCCAAATATTTCAAGAATATATTGATAGTGTATGTGGGGACATTTCCATTTGTCATTCATATGTGGAATTGTATCTTTGTTGTTAGGGTTAGGGTTGTGATGTTCTTAAATGAGGTTTCCACCAGTGTATTGGCAGGGAGTGCGTTGGACTCCCCATCGAGTCCAAGTATTAAGGAATTCTTTTAAATGTATATTTAATGATGTTTTTTGTAAACTGAAATATGTTACTCAAGTTGCAGAAAGAGAGTATGAAGCTTCCAGTATAGCGGTACCCATTTCAGTTCACCCAGTTCAGGCTATTTGATTGTGAATAAATGATACAACTCCTCATGACCCAAGCTAAGTTACCACATCCTGCGTGCCAGCAGCTGATTAAAAGTGGAGAGGGTTAGCCCTGGAGTTAGCGACAAGCTGGACTAACCTTTAAGGTTGGCCAGCTATTTTCATGTTAGGAGCCTTATGGCCCAACTGCTTTTCTGGCAGAATACCTTATTATACCTTGTTAAAAATCACCTGACTGGGCAATGATTACATGTAGAATAACCATATATTCATTAGTACGTAGTTAAATAAGAACTCAACAAAATCAATCAGAATTATGCAAAGATTAAGACTCCAAACTAACAAAAACAAACAATCCCTCAAACAAATTATTTGAATAATGACTATGATTAAATGGAAAATACAACAGGCATCTGTTCCAACCTAGAACTGCACAGCCCAGTATCAAAAATCAATTACTGGAGCATTCAAAAAACACATGTTAAAAAAAGGAAATGACACTGAAACAAAATGAAGAGAAAGAAAGAAAATAACGTGCATGTCGTGATAAAAAGTCACTTACTGGACTGGACCACTGCTTGGGTCTGCTCTGAGGTACCAGACGCTATGTTGGTTAGAGCCCAGGCTGCCTCAAACTGGAGAGATGGGCTGTAGAGGGGCGAGGGAAGAGATATAAGTGAGTGTGACTGGGCAGGGGCGTTGAACAGTATAAAGTATGCTGCTGATGACTCATTTATATATTTCTACTGTTCCTGGAAGGTGAAAACTGGAGCACATTTACATAAATGCTACACAGTTCAGAAGAAGGCTGGCCCAAAACCTGCTGCCTCATTTGCATAACTTTGAAGTGTACATAAACTCAACATGATGAGGAAAAAGGGCCAACTAGTACTAAAATTATCGCACATGAAAAAGCGAAACGAAACAGAATCACGGCCTGCTTACTTGTCATCTCTGTCCAGGCAGTGCACCAGTATAGGAAGGATCCCAGATTTAATCAGGTCATCAATGGGGGGGTTACGGTCGCTGGACAAAAGCTTCCTACAAGAGCAGAGGAAACAAAAGACCATTTCACACATACCACAAACCAATGACACACTCAGCGAAACAGCTTAAGAATTTGAGCCATCTACAAAGTCAATCTCAGTGAGTGCAATAACGGCAGACTTCAACCCGTGTATGACCCAACATCAACGTTATATAACATCAGGTACAGTGTCATCTTCAGTGTCAAGATATGGCTGCAGGGTAGACTTCAAACAGAATGACTGAAAGGAGGGAACACAAAAACAATCCTGAAACCAGCTTCATGAATTGCTGCACCTGACCCGTCATCGGGGAGGGCTGCACTGCTGAGCTGCAGTGCCATTTACAGTCCCCATTAATCAGACGGTGCTCACTTACTGTAAATCACTGCTGTCTAACCAGAGCTGGAAAAAATAAAAGTCAGCCCCTAATATTTCAACATGGAAATTGTATTTTGCAAAAGGCCATGCATTTGAATCAGAACCTCGTTCAAATGCAGAATCTCTGGTTCACATATACACTCATGAACAGGATCTGGATTATTTTCAATCTGCGACGGTTATAGAGAAAATAAAACTAGCGTGGAAATTGAGTTTTGCTTGTATGGGAACTCACAGAATCATGTTAATAATGACAGCTTGCTCTTGATTTCTACCAATATATCTCTTCGATGTCATGAGGTGCTTTAGCAATTAAGGTTGTTTTTTTTTTATTAATATCCTCTTGAGTACATTTATAGTCTGGTGATGTGTCAGATTTCACCAATTCGTCTTGGTCACTTTCACATCTGTATTTCAAATTATTTTGGGCTACACAGCAACAGTTCGCTTCTAAGATCGCCTCCCTGACACTTGCTCAGAGGCTCACATGCTCAGCAGACAGATTCAGCAGTTGCCTCTTTTGATGCCATGCTAAAAATCACCATCATTAAATCTATGACTCATTCCACTCATCTTTCCCACTAGGGTTGGGAGATTTGGACAAAAGTAGCAAAGACTGAGTGGTCAGTTCCACTGCGGTTGTTTTATTGGGCAATATGTCATTTTATTCTGCTTATCTGTGGTCAGCATCTGAAGGAGAAGAGCCGCTGCTTAGTTTAACACTCCTGTTGAGCAAGGTAGCAGTAGCACAAAAAGGCTAGCAACAGCAGAGCGATGCAGCATGGGAAATCAGTCTGAAGAGCCAGAATATTTTCACATCTACGTCTATGAATTATTCTGACCTAACCAGAGTTGGTGTTGGAACAGTGGGAAGACGGTGTTAACTTTTATGTTGCTTCTGTGTTTACAAAAAGATTTGCAATCCCTCGTTGTTGAGCTGACAGGGGCCAGTTGGTGAATGCAACATATTGCCAAACAGTAATGAACGGAACCGGCATCTGCTTGAATTTCTCACATGGTCTCAGTCCGGTTGTTTAGTATGCACCGGAGATTGATCAACAGCTTTCACACCAGCTAAAACAAACTTAATTTAACACACTTTGAAGTATCAATATCAATATTACAACATGAGAAATGTGACACTAAATGATTACACACAGACATGAAACAATATTCAATAATTGTCCAATTAGTGGTGTAAACAAATGTGAGGGTGTGCGTTCCTACCTGGCAGCCTGGACAGCACTCAGCTGGATGCCCTGGTTATCACTGGTGGCGTTCTAGAAAAACAAGTCATGCACAACATTGAGTTCAATTTGGAGGATAACAGTTTAATTCCGTTCCATAACATACGCTGCCCATTAGACGAGCTGAATGACAAATGTCCAACTTACTTGTACTATTGCTTCAAGGGAGGTGTTTTGCTGAAAAAGAAAAGATTTGCAAAGTCACACATTTGTAAGAAGCATAGAATGCAATGTTAAGAGCTACAAGATGATCAGTAACAGGTGAAACCTAAACTGGTGGTTGGGCAAGAAATAAAAAGAAGCCAAAAAGCCATCTGAATACCCTGAGGAACGAATATCCTGGCAGCACCAAACACAGCTGAGCAGACATCTGTCAGCGGCTTTCTTTGAATTAAAAACAGTCACTCCTAAAAATTTCTTTTGAATGTGAAGTTGTCAAAACAGGAAGCAAAGTCGACAGAGCACCACTGAGAACAGGGAGGGGAGGCTCAGGATTGGGAAATGCCACCAGAACAATGTAGTGACTTGCATTCTCACTTGAATCAGTGTGGTGTAACAGTCAGCAGGCTGGACGACGTGCAGGCCAGCATTCAACACGATTTTGCCAATTGGCACACTCACCTGATGCCCTCCGCAGGGGGGTTCAAAGCTCAATATAGGCTACCTCTGAGTATCACTTTCTATCAAGGAGCGACTATGATTGAGGGTCTTAATACATAAAGTTGACTGGAGCCTCTGAAAACCAGCAGTTGCAGCTGATTTCCAGTCCAGTAGTCTCACAAAGCCCTACGCCCACATCTACATAAGACTGTCTTAGGAGTGAGGAGAGGTCTCGCGCCGTTTATTAGCATTCTGGTACTGGGGGGAACAAACCCTCTGACTTATTTGTATTTGTTTCAAACAGTTATAATTCACTTTGGCTGTGCTAATCTGAGGATGCAGCAACAGTGCCACAGCAAAAAGGCACAGGGGGAACTTGTTTTCCATGTGAGGAGGTGAACCCTGGCATTAAAATGGCTAAATCTTCATTAAAGAAAGTTAAAAGCTGCTAGCTTGTTTAGTTTTATACCAGTGACCAGGTTAGTTATAGGGTACCCTGCCTGTTTCAGTGTGTAGGCTGCTAGCTCGGATATTGTTGTTTCCCACAGTGAAGGAGACTTTGAAAACATAAACCTCACAGATAGGGTTAGGTAAGAAATGTTGCCTGACACAGGCGCACAACGGTAGAAATGAGGGGAAATTAAAAAAAAAAAAAAAAGATATTGTTGTATTCACATTCCATGGCTTTGGTGGAAGATTAAAGAGACGACTTTAACTGAGGGAAATTGAAAACAGTGGTGACAGGAACTCAGAACAAAGGCAGAAAAAGAAAACTGGGAGGGGAAGTGAGGATCTGTGAAACATCTGATACATCAGAAGAGGGCAAATAAAAGGGCAACAACCGGAAAAACACATTTCCTAAAGGCAACACGATCAATGTTATTTCTGACTGACTGAAAACAGTCATAGTGGTCATCGGTTTGTTGAGTATTTAAACTTGATTGGCCAGCATGCTTTGCTATAAAAGCCTCTCTAATGTCTTGCCGTGAGTCACAGCAGCACGTCATTGTTGATATATTGCTAAGCAGCCCATTTCGAGTCGGCCCTCCCAATACCACTACTGTGATTGAATTTCTGAACTGCTGAGTGGCCATTTTAACCCAGCAATGCCACCCAATGTTAAGGCCCCTCAAGTGATGGCGGGATTCTTGATCGGCCTACTTTTTGTGATGTTGTTAGCCTAAAATACATCATTCTGATGTGCGCACACATGCAGGGACGGCTTCTGAGACTTTAACTGTCGAGCGTACCGATCTGAAATCTCCATCGACATCAGAGTCCTCACAGATGTCCTCATGGGGCACGTTTCTCCTCTTCAGAAGGTGCTCATCTCTTTTGTTCTGCGGTTGAGGGAAGCATGGTCAGTATATGTATGAACCAGCAGAAATTCATGACAACAGGGAAAAAAACTGAGCATCTTTCAATACATTCATTCAGTGTGAACCTGAAAAACTTGTAATCAGTGTTTGAAGCTGACAGCACAACATAACAAATGTTCTTACCTTTCTGAGTTCCACCACTACTTCAGTCCTCTGTCTTCTCATAGTCTGTGGGCGAGATAGAGCATCAACATTACACAACGAGGAATCCCAACCTGCCTCTGCCCAGGAGAGTGACACAACATTAAATTTGGGCACAGCCCAAGATCAGGATCCAGTTTGTCCGACCAGAGCTGATCAGCAGTATCATCCATGCCGGCAGCATTAAGTCAACCGCCCACATGCTGCATATGACAGCACCAAAACACAGTTAACACAAGTCTGGCCTAATATGAATCAGCTTATGTTATGCAAGAACATTTCATTTGCCTTAGCAGGACAGCCAATCCTGATGTTTTACCATTTATACAGTTTTCAAGCATGTCCTCACCCATACAAAACAATCTCATCACACCTTGAAGACTATAATTCACCATTTTAGTAGCAAGGAAAGGTTTGTTCACTGATTGGTGGTTCACGTGAGATATTGTAATCTGTACTGCTGTTCAAATTGTATTAAGAGGAAGTTGGGGTCTCATATTTAGTCTACAGGCATTGCTATACATGTGCAGAGGAAATATATCTCTAATGCAGCACCACATCGCATCGGCACCTCTCTGGGCCAGTTTCAAACTGTTCTGCAATTTTGACCTCTATGAAGGTAGAGTATATCGCAGTCATGTTGCATTAGACGACACTGGTTTGAATCTGGGTGTAGCTAATAAACTGGCAACTGAGCACAGGGCTTATGAGCTGAACGGCGGGGTTTCAGGTGCAGTCAGAGAGTAGATGTTTGCTCACGTCGGACCACCTCCACCGCGACGATGATAGCTTAAGTTATTAACAGGTTGCAAAGGCCAGACAGCTCATGTGTTGAGGCCTAGCTTGCAACAGCAACTACTTGTCAAACAGGATGTGTGCGTATATCCTGCTCACATGCATCTTGAAGAGAGCCCGCCTGAAAACAACACCGTCCCCCCTCACGTTGATGAAGCAGAGGCACGCCGAGCTGCCTGTGTGTCATCTGGTAACTTATGGGGGGGCCAATGTTAGCTAACGTGTAGCTTTGATCTATCAGTCATGTGATCGTGTTAACGAGCTGGTCGCGTTAACCTGGTTCTCCAACGCATGTGTAACGTTAGTTAAACCACTGAATCCTATTTTAACACTGCGCCACAATTCAAAAGATCAATGTAACCGGTGGGCTAAGAAGCTAACTGGTTTCCGCCATTGTTTTTGATGATAAAGACGGGGGATGGGTGGAACTGCAGCCACCAGCACCACCAAGCCCTACCGCCGAGCTTAACGGCAGCTAGCAAGCAAGCAAGCAAGCTAACACGCAGGTTAGCTAACTGCAGTATCAAAATAATGCTAATTTACCGCTGTGTTAGCATGCCAGTCTACCATGTATCACCATATGCTAGCCTGGAGATGAATTATATGAACTTTCAGATATACATTAAACGTGTTCGCACGCTAGCACATCGAGCTAAACAGATCCGGTGGATGATATGCTTCAGTACAGCTAGCTAGCATATCCCCCGTGGGCCTTGCTAGCAGCAAGCTAGCAGAGCACATCCAGCGGAGGCGATGGTGAACTCTGACTAGCTTCTCTGACATGTTTTATAACCAGCGCGGTCTCATGGCGTAACGAAACCAGTGAAACCCGAGGGGGAATCGCCCGGCCAAGGCCAACCATCTAAAAGTGGTGATCCGTGCGGGCCTTGGCCGAGGCTTTAGGTACAAAGTTCCCGATGGTGGAAATTAGAAACGACGTCACAAGGAAGCCAAGAGGCGAAGCTGGCTGTGAACAGAGCGGCGGAGCCGAGGAAAAGAGGAGATCCTCGACACCGATCTGAATAACTTTTACCTCCAAATCACGGCCTTTATTCTTGAAATTCTTCAGCCGCTGGTTGTCCAGTTTCTCGTTGTCGGCCATGGTAGCGGTTCTGGTTGCGTTAAATACAGTTAAACTCGTGGATTTAGCCTGTGAGCTACCCTTTCTAGTTCCCTTTTCTCAGCCTTTCGCGAACGGACTATTTTTTGCTGGTCTGTCCGCGGTGCATACTGGGAATGCCGGTGGTGGAGGGCAGCCTCTCTCTGCGTAGAGGAAGGGTGGGGAAATCCCCTCCACTCTCATTGGCTTCACTGTTAACATCCATCTGCAGGGCGCGACACACAACCACCTACAAACTCTGCATTCATTATTAGGCTATATTCAATAACAGGTAACCATCCGACATGTACAAGATAGATAGATAGATAGATAGATAGATAGATAGATAGATAGATAGATAGATAGATAGATAGATACTATAATGCAAAATTAAAAAGGGACAGGTAGAATAAATACAATTTGAATATAATTTAATATTTCATTAACTGGAAATGCATTTACTCAATTAAATGCGACACCTTCTGAAAGTACAATGTTAAGTATTAATTGAATATTTATATTTTAAACCACAATGTTGCATATTGAGATTTTACACATGAAATATATGCACATAATATACTGACTAATATACTGACCTATCACCATAATCAGTGTATGTAACATTGATACCTTTTTGTTTTACTTTCTTTATATATGGCGGACCCTGCCACCTTTCTAGCTTCAAACAGTGTTCTGGGGACTTTATTTTCCCCCAAGAACAACAACTTGTTCATCCAGTTATGGATTTGTATTATTATATCATTGATATTTGAAAATATTAACATTCTGAGTTTGAATTTTACTACGTCGTGGTGCTCCTTTAAACATTTAATATGTGTAAATAAAGATAAACTACTCAAAAATAGGCATATTTGGGTATAGCTACATATATGCATGTATATGGCTGTGCAATAAAAATTCAAATTAAATGTGGGAACCAAAAGAAAAACAATATCCCATCTAATTTTGAGCAGTGTATATAGTCAGAAGGATTAGACACAAACTGCTGAGTGAATTCCCCCGAAACTTGGATGGAGGATGGGTCTTAGGAGGGGTTTCAGCCCAGAATAAAAGATCACCCCAGGAGATTTTGGTGTAGTTCTAGAATATTCAGATTACTCTGAGGGAATAATGTTCGGAATAATGGATCTTAGTGGAAAGAAATCCATTTTACATAGATACAAATAAAGATCTGGATTGAGTAGATTAAAATACTATGTTTGATTTAAATCAAACATAGTATTGTAGTTGGATTAGATTAATTGGTATATTATTGGATTTATTATTGGATTAGGCTTGATTTGATTAAAGGGGACTGTTGGATTATATTTATTTCTGTGTACTGATAACACGTTAGACATTATAAATGTATGGTCAAACTGTAAAACACCCTGCATGTGTTACATATCTTTTGTCCTAAATGTTTGATAACCACATTTTACGGATTACGCTCCAAAATTAAGTATCGCTCAGGTGCAAGTCCCGTTTCAATTCATATCAAACAATCAATAATATAAAGTTTTTAAAAAGGCAGGGTTACAGTACAATAATTTAAAAAAAAAAAGATTTCCCTAAATTCACTGAGTGGTAGTTGTTGGTTGTTTGCTGAGTTGATAAACTAAGATTTTATTGATACATTAGCCTCATTGTCATTCAATTGTATAGCTAAATTCCTTTTTTTTTTGTTTCTGTGTGCACATGGTCTTTACAGTCAGTATGATCAGGAGGAACAATTAGTGACTAGTAACTATTTCAGTGTAAACATTGGCATATGAAAATTGTTTTAAGACAGACTTTTAAAAATATGAACTTTTCCTTTAAAGCTCCGTCTTGCAGGAGCCCTTAGTTAAAATCAAAATTTTTGAATTCCAGGACTTTTACATGCTGTTTTTACTTACAAGAATCGAAATACCTCATTTATTATTTAACTTGGCGCCCCATCTCCATAAATCACCTCATTAAACTCCAGATGTTTTAACAACTTTATTTCATTGTAACAAAAAGACAAATCAATAGTGAAACAGGACCAGCACAACCCTCAAAACAGGAGCTGACAGATTGAGCAGACATGTTTTAGACACATTTGCGTCGGTGAAGGAAACCAGTTCATTTATTCTCACATATTGTGAGGCAACACTGGCAGTGTTTTTCCAAATAAATAAATAAATACAGTGGCAATGACACATAACAAGAAATCTTTATATTTTATAAAGAAATAAAGAAAACTGTTCATTCATGTCTGAAAATTCTCTGAGCCACAGAAAGCCGACCAAAAAAAACAGGCTTTTATCAGTCAGTTATCCAAATTCAGCATGTACCTACATCAGACTGAATTGTCTCAAGCAGCTCACATCAACGTCAAAATAATCCACAAAATCCAAGATTACTCACAACCCCTGAATGCGTTATCACCACTTTGTCTTCACCAGGGTTGAGTGAAAGTTCTCTCTGCCACAGAGATTAAAGCTGTGATCACATCATCCCTTTTGTCATCACCTCCTCATCTGATCCCGTCACAATGAGGCTGTTACACAGGCAGGTGAGAAACAATCCTACACGTCGTGTAATGAATGAAAATCACCTCTCATCTGTTGCAGAGCAAAACCTGTTTCACAGCTGTGAAACTGAAGCCCTTTGACCTCATCTTAACCTTGATGTCCTCCTGAGTCTGTTTCAATGGAGTCTTCATCAGATAGACCGTCCTCCTGAAACCTTCCTCCAGTCCCATGCCGGTGGTGGCTGAACAGGGCTGGATGAACCACGCCCGGCCTTCACACACTCTCCTCAGCTCCAGTTTCAGGCAGAGAGCTTCCGGGCTGAGGGCTCCCTGAAGGTCCTGTTTGTTGGCGAGGACCACGAGAGGAACCCCTTTGAGACTCTCGTACCTCAGGACCTGACGGACAGCCAACAAAGGGAAAAACACTTTAAGTAAGTTTTATAGTATAGTAAGCTTTTTGAGTTCTTGCAATGAATGAACTTGTCCACTGCTTTGAAGCATTGTGTTTGCTACACATCCCATGAGGGGAGCACTTTAAATTAACCCATTTTAGCAGGAATAAGTATAAAAACACATTAGATGGTTAATAACACACTGTAATGCAGTTTTAACCGTTTATTAATGTATTTGTGTGTAATAACGCCTCCTGCTGGTAAAAACAAAACGAATGATTGAAACAGTTAAATGTTATGTGCTTATTTATTATATTTCCTTATTTATTTGATCAAGCACATGTTCATTTAGAAATATCTGTTCTTCATTATAGAGGGCAAATGAGTATCTTGACGGAGGCCATGATATTCTGCTGAAAGCTCCAGCTGGAACTGACAGAATGGGGAGTGAGATAAGGGTGTTTTGGGTCAAACTGCTGCGAACGAGCTGAATAACGAGCCCTCAAGGTCAACATGTCTTAGTGAGTTCAGATGAATTTTAAACCCATCCATGAATGATTTATCTTGCACATATATAAGAAATAATAAAGGGTTTGTAACACACACGCTGATTTCCGGGGCAACTCATACATCTGGTTAGAGATTACATCGACTGCAGTTTTGGACAACACGGTTGTATTTTTTTCCTTCATTCATTTTTATACCTGCATTATTATTATTTTTTTTTTTTTTTGTCAATACCATTGTTATCATAATTTTTTTTTACTTTCTTTGATCTCATTGTATTCTGGACTCAGGTCTGACTTGTAAATGGTCTTGATCTCAATGTGTTCATGCAGACTTATGGAGTTACAGTTGTTACTTCTGCACATCAAGAACCCCATCTGGCTTTTAACCAAAATAATCACTCATCCTGTCTTTGTGTAAATTATGGGTGGAGTTGTAATGGAAATGAATTATTGTCCTCTTTGCGATGACCTCCGAGTTACCAAGTAAAGCAGAATATTACGATTAAGTCATACAAGCTAAAAAACCTCACTCTGTGAACCACTGCCATGAGCTGTTTATTAAAGCTCCAGTCTAGACACGTGCCAGGACATTTAAAACAGTTCTGCTTTGAATAACATTTGGCATTTGAAATGGTTATTACCCAGGGAAATTATATTCTAATCACTTGCATCTGCCTCACTAAAAACATCCACAATCTCTGCACAATGCAAATATTTTTCATTTCAAACGTCTCCTCCTTCACAAGTTAATCTGTGTGTGTGTGTGTGTGTGTGAGTGTGTACAGTGGACATTCATAAAGTTTTAAATAACACCAGGGTTGTAAAAAGTACCTAAAAGTCACACTTTGGTAAAAATAAAGACACCATGTTGATATATTACCTTGGTAAAAGAGAATGTCACCCACATGAATAGTACTTAAGTAAAATGATCTGATATTAACTGTTCTTAAGTGTCAAAAGTTACCCGATGAAGTTCCTTGCGTGCCTCGTCCAGCCTCTTCTGGTCCCAGCTGTCCACCACAAACACCAGTCCGGCGGTGTCAGTGTAGTGATGCCTCCAGTGGGGCCTCATCTTCCTCTGGCCCCCGATGTCCCACACCGTCAGGCCCGGGCTGCTCCTGTCTGTCTCTAGCGTCTCCACGTTGAAGCCCACGGTAGGCACGGTCACCACGCTCTCGTTGTACTTGAGTTTGTAGAGCAGGGTAGTTTTTCCTGATCCGTCCAGGCCCAGCATCAGGACCTGTGCTTGTTTCTGAGACTTGGATCCATGCATGCCCATGGCTATATACAAAATAACTCTGGCTTTCCTCCTCTTGTGTGACTGTGTAAACCGAGCTGTGTGCAGCCAGTGGCTCCCTCTGTACTGCTTTATCTGTAGGCTCAGTGTGTCTGCTCTGCTCTGTCTATCAGTATGCTCTATGTATACACAGTCAGAGAGAGCCCTCCCCCCTCTGTTGTGGTGGGATTCCTTCTGTCCCTGCGTCGCTTTCAGTAAATCTATTTATAACCAGAGTGACGGTGCAAACTTTGCTCTCTGGTTACCAAATCACAGAGAGCAGAGTCACATCACACCTGCCCTGGATCATCATACACACCAGCGGTCAGGAAGTCCATGTTTGAGTCGACGGGAGGATTGTGTTTCTTTCTGGCTGTTTAGTCCATAGCAATGACATCACAGGGACATATAAGTGGAGGATTACTCACCCTGGCTGATGGGAAGTTTCTGGTGGTTTCTGGTAGTTTGTTTCTCTGTACATAAAACATCTTTTGAGTGATTATGATAGACAACAGCATTGCACTTATTATGTCCTACAGTCCCTGCGACCCTGCAGAGGATTAAGCGGCGTACATATAATGTACAGATAATGGATGGATGGATGGATGTCCTACAGTATGACTAGACAATATGATACACATAACTGTCACATTTGGGACAATAACAAAAAGATGCATTTTTAATATACACAAGTGTGTGCTGATTTGTTTGTGTATGACCACTTGTTGACAGGACCACAGATTGATTAATAGATTACACTGCTGTGTGTATGTCACTGGTTAGGTGGGATTCAGACAATTCATTTTTAATGATTATATGACTATGTGATCAAACTGATTATGATAATCATAATGTCAATAATAAATTCTAGTCCTCGCATAAAAAGTTATGGGGATACACTATGAGTGAAAACACTTTTTTTCATGTTCTGACCAATTTTAAGATTATAAATATATAATATTAATATTATATTTTTTCTTCTCTCAGACTAGTGTCTGTAAGAAATGTCCAAAATACACATTTATCTGTTTATATTAGTTCAGATTTCTGTTTTGGACATTGTTGCAAATTGGCATGCACTTAACTAGATTGCTTCCTTTGCATATTCAAAGTAACATTATGTAGAAATTGTCATTTTGTGTGATTTGGCGCCCCCCACAGTTGGAGTGGAGTAGCGTGAAACACCACTGTGATAAACACAAATCCCAGGTCTGTTTGTCAGATGTAATGTCAGATATAGCTTTATACAAACAAACCTCAACACATCATAACAGTGTCATGTGTTGAAACTTGTATGTTGAAGTAAACATGTGTAACGCTGTGATCTGACCCTCTCACTGAAGTTATATAGTGCAGAAACAAGCAATGGAGGGGGGAGACAGAGACACCATTCACCCTGTTACTGACCCATCGACATGATTTAGAAGCTGTGTGTAGCTGCATTATCCCTTTTTCAAGGTCGCAGGGGTTGTTGCTGCAGCTGTCTCTGGGCAAAGGCAGGGTTCACCCTGAACAAGTCGCCAGCTCATCGATGGACGCTCACTGATGGCAGCTGCACATTAGGAGCAATTTGGGGTTCAGTATCTTGCTCAAGGACACATGCAGCTCAGTTCAGCTAGTTACATAATGTTGCTTTAACTAGATAATGTCTCATATGCATATTTAAACATACATTTTTCAGAAAACTTACTTGTAATCTAGGTAATCAATTGGGGCATTTTGACGGCGTTATCTGTTAGTTAAAATCGTTCCCTATTCACCAGTGGACCATCTTCTAATCACCCAGCAGGTGGCGGAGATGGACTGAGACCAAACGCTGTTTTAAAGTCGAGGGTCCCTGTTTGGTTTCAGACGATGAATCTCTTTTGCTGCATTTTCTCGTTTAAAGCAGGACAAATAAATAATGGTAGAGAACAACTTCTCATGGTATTCAAATGTTCAAGCTTTAGCTTATTGGGCATTTTTTAAATTTACTGATCATTCCTTTGTGTTAGATATGAGATGATGAGTCCCAGGATATACAATATGATGTTTTCTTCCTTCTGTTTTCAAAATGTACGTTAATGCTAAATGCCCTAAATGTAATGAAAGCTGTGTCTGTATCAATGTATCAAAGGTAACTCAAATTAAACTAAAAGGTTAATCTGAAAAAACAAAACAAAAAACTCACATTTGAGATAGCAGATACAAATAAAAAACTAGACTTTAGAACAAAATAGTATGGTACAATATTGTACTTCAAAAACTAAATATAATAATATCAAAAATACAGAAATTGTGAAAAGGTGATGGTGCACATGTTTTGCGAGACTAAGTCAAACACTTTCACAAAGACTGTTCTGAACTTTCTAAACTTTGACCCTGTCAAATAACCTCCATATCATCCTGTACATCAAAAAATGAATGAAAACTCAACTTAAGCTAAACTGGACAACAAATAAAAACAAAAACAAATACTATGATAAATGATCTGTTTAAATGACCTCTGATATATTGAATTTCTTTAAAAATAAAAAAAACAGGCCCAAAGAAAATGATCTGATCATTTATCATTTTATTGTTACCATTTTGATTTACATTTTAAAATCTCAGAATTCTTTTTAATTTTTTTTTTTTTTTTTTTACAGTTTATTAAAGTCAACAAAAACAAGTACAAATGCCACATAAACATTCTGTAACGTACATTATTACGGAAGAATGTGAACTGAAAAAGCACAAAACAGTTTTATCTGTTATATATCTCTGAAGTTAAACAATCCAGGAACAGGCGCGTTGCGTTCGTTGTTGCTGTATAAACAGTGGAGGGTTGATACTAACATGAGGACAGTATGTACATTCATCTTTACAACGTCATGTCTCCCGGAGACTTCGCTCAATGATTCCACATGTGAGTTAACAAGACGTGACACTGAGGCCGTGCACTGTGCATGGTATGATCGACTGCGTTACATTAAAAAACAAGTTGTTTGGCAGCAGACTTCATAACAGGAAATGGACCGTTAAAAAATAAGGCAACAATAACACATTTCATTCAAAAGGCTTGTTACATTTTGAGTTACAGTTCAAGGAAATGTGACATATGATCTGTATCAGGATGTTTTCTCTCAGTGAGGGTGACAATGGATTGTTAATTTCAATATATTTATACATCTCGTGAAGGCTGCAGTAAACGATAATGTAAGAAAAGCCAGATAAAGGAAGGACGTAGAAAATAATAAAAGATTGTAAATTCTTAAATATGAGCATTTAGATTATTATGATGTGATAACCAAATTATGACTTTCTTTTTACAAGTCTAAATCAGTGGTCAGTGTTTTTACATCGCAGCCTAGTCGCCACAATAAAATGTTTGCACTGTATGTTTCTGCAAACCGCGAATATGTCAGATTTGTATGTACCATAACAACAGTTGTGCCATTTCATGCTCGCATTACATGTATATGAGCTGATATTCGTGTCAGGTGGCAGCGGTGTTGGGTGTCAAGAAACCACTGTTTGAAGCAGCATTTCAACATTTGTAAGTGTGAAACACCTGAAGAGTTTTAATGCTTGAAAGCGTGAAACCAGTGAATAGCTTCAACATTTGTAAGCATGAAATAACTGGAAAGTTTTAGCATTTGAGAGCTTGAAACCACTGAATAGTTCTATTTGTTAGCATGAAACCACTGGATGGTTTCAATGTTTGCAAGCTTGGAACCACTGAATAATTTTGACATTTGAAGCTTAAAAAACAGAGAATATTTCTGACATTTTTAAGCCTGAAACCGGCAGATATTTTTTAAACATCTGTCAGTGTGAAGCCACTAGATATTTTTAAGGAGACGTCAGGACATTATCCAGCTGTATTTGTGGCAAAAAATTATATTTCTGACGAGATGTCCAAATAGAACCTGGAAACTGAACCTAAAGAAACTTTAGACTTGTAAAGAAATGTAAAGTTTTCATATACCTTGGCAACATTTTTTCTCATGACAGTAAAAAAAAAACAGTTAAGAGTCATAATGACATGTTTTTTTTTCGGGGATATTGCTTTAAAATGTTGTATTACTTTTTCATGTGAGATTTGGTTACATTTTGACAACCTGCTGCATTATCTAACTGTTATTACATCATCACGTGGACGCTGATCAGGGGCTTGACAGTGCAGCAGAACAGATCAAACAAGACTCAGCATTAAAAAGTTTTAAATTGTATCAACAATCAAAACAAAAAATGAGATAAAAATCTAACAGCAGTCAATTTAAGTGAACTAAGACATTCAACGGCTATACTTGACTCAAGAATCCCCATGTTCAACAAATATGATATGAAATTACAGTAAATTCTCTCTCTGTACAATATGAATAATGATATTTGGACAAGCATATGTATATTATAATCTGTGTTGATCATGTGTAAAGGGAATAAATTCGTCTTGATGATTTGCACCAGCGTCATGAATCTGATCCAGGAAAACATATTAAACGACAAACGGTTTCACCGCAGACACCCGTCAACACAGCTAAATGATGTGAAACTGAGTTTAGGAACCGAAAAATATACACGTAGTGGTCACACAGACGCTTGAAATAATGCTGAAGTGGAACTCTTGTACACTTTAAATTTCTCTTTATTGGCTAGACAATGGATTGGTCGTTAATGTGACACTTAGTGAGGAAGTTTATCACACAAAGACTTCTATCACTCACACACGCACACACAGACACACATACAAATGTGTGCAGACTCACAGCTGCACAGAGCTAAATCTGTTTGTTTGCATAACGGTGCCCCAGCTCGTATTACGGCGTCTGAACGATATGGCAAAGCCTAAATGACAGAATTTTCTTACGTGTGTCACTTTGTCAGCAGTAAGGAGGACGGAGTGATGGGGCATGGGGGTCTGATGCACTGAAGGGGTTAACTTCTGTAAATATCTGTGATAGAAATAGTTCTCGCTCAAAAAGTTGCAGGCCCTGTTTTTTAAATCTTCCATCTTAAGCCTATTTTATTCTTACTTATATTCAAACATAATACAGATACTGTGCGTAGCCAACGGGCCGTCTACTGCTCGCTGGCCTTGCCTTTAAACTTGACCACCATGACGGTGATGTTGTCGGGGCAACCGCGATAGAAGGACTGGAGGACGATGCTCTTGGCGCCGAAATGTGGCTCGTCCAGTCGCTCTCTGATGAAGCGAACCGCCTCCTCGTTGCTGAAGGTATCCCACAGGCCATCCGACGCCAGGATCATGAACTCTGGCTGCAGCTTATCCAGGTCAAACGACATGATGTCGGGATCGGGGACGACCACGTTGAGGTTCTTCAGGGGGTAATCGCCCAGAGAACGGGACATGGCCAAGATGCCCTGGACACGCCACGAGCCATTGAAGCTGATGAACCCGCCTGAGGAGGAAGACAGAGGGGAAATGTTTGGATAAGGAGTGGGAAGTGAAACATAATGACAGAGCAACACAAAGGTAAGGGGAAAAGTAGAGAAACAGATGTTTTCCTCGTTACTGCCATCAAACTGCGAGATACAAGACGATTTTTTTTTCTTCCTCTGAACCAGTTGGCACAACTTCTATTCATTTTTCATCAACTAAGAGACGTCAAAGTTCGAACAATAATATGGATCGCTGCCACCAACATGTTTCCACTCAGTGCTCACCGTCCATGCTCATGGAACGGATTGTTTATGTTGGACACATTTCAATTCATGTCACATCCTGCGAATACAGCTGCGTGTCCTCTGTGGGCTCCAACAGATTTGCAGGCAGGGAACTGTACTGGAAATGACTGGATAAGATGAAGACTTCCATACTAGGTCAGGCTGCCTTCCTAGCTCCTTGTATGTAAGTTCTGGACCAGCATTTAAAAAAGAAACTCTGAGGTGAAGAGTTCAGGCTATAATAAACTCCCATTATGTGTAACTTTCTATAAACTGCACTTAAGTGGGCTAAAATCCCCAAATTCCCAGAAAAAAAGCAGAGAGGACTGGACTTCTCTGTCCTCAGTAGACGATACTTCTGCCTCTTTAGGCTTGACATAATTGTTGGGAACATGTTTTGTATAAGTGACACTTAATGAGACGTGATCTTTGTCGTTGGTATTCAAACCAAAAGTGTCAACACGAGAACAAGACTCAACAAACAACCTATTTTCTACAGAACTGCCCGTCCTCCCATTAAGATACAGAATATAACAGAAAAAAGGAAATAAAAAATACTAGTAAGCAAAATAAGTATTTATATCAACAACAAGAAAAGATTCTGTATCCGATTTTCAAGTTCAGATCTAAAGTGTCATACACTAATAGGAAATCAAAACCTAAATGACATTTGCGTTCGTGCTGCTGCTGAGACTCCTTCAGTCGCCCTCAACACCCCAACTTGAATAGCTTATTTTTGTTCCTTGATTAATATTCATTTATTCATTAGACCTTATAGTTTGTTTTTCTGTGTGTGTTGCTTAGAGAATTAGAACAGAAATTCTATTACACAATTTGGTGTGGCATAATGACAACGGGAGTTACAGAATTCATTATTAGCGAAGAAACATTGAGGAATTTGTCTTACACTTTATATTTAATATTTAAAGTGAGACCCAACTTATTCACTGTATTCTGAGGCTCTCCTGATTTACAGTTGATCTGATTTGGGGCGTTCTTATATAAACTATTGATGGTTAAGTTGTCTCAAGTGTTTGTTGCAGTCTGCGGCAATTATGCCTGTTATTATTATTAAACATTCAGTGCACTGACAGGAATAAATTTAACACTTAAGAGTTACAAACGTTTAAAGAAAATCTTGTTCCCCTCATTAATATGTAAATGTATACAACAAGGGGCTCCAAAATCTAATCAGATCATCAGCACTACCCCCTGGAGCCTGTGGAGCAGGTATAGAGTTTTTATAGAGTCATTAATTGCTCTTGAGTGTCTGTTTGCAAGAATGTTTCACCGAGAGACAAACACTGGCATAAATAAAATAAAGCTTCCCCATGAGAGGGGACTATTGTATAAGTGGTCTTTATTGGTATTCTAGCGGTATATGAGGGTTTATGATTAAAACATTAGGTAGCCACTCTCTCTCTCTCAGGTCACCGTGAACTGTGGGGAATCTCAGCATCTGCAATGTCATAATTGTGAGCATGTTACATGAATAAGTTAACAGCAACATAGTGCAAACTGAAATCTATGAGTTTTCTTCCATTACCCAATTAGACCATTAGATGGAGATGCTGGGCCGTCCTGATGGTGACCACACCATCATCTGGCAACCAGCCATCAAACTCGGCTCAGCACAGCGAGTATGCAGATACGGTAGGAAGGAGAATTATGTCCACAGATACACCTTAAACACTGTGCACTGCCTGGCTGCATTTGATAACACGCTGCTTTAGAGGCATACTGTGTTATCAGGCAGCAGGGTTTGATGTCAGCCTGAGCTCAGAGACAGAAGATGTGAAAGAAAGGATAGCGGTGCTCAGCTTTGATCATAAGAAGACTTATTTTATGCTTTCAAGACAACAATCTGAGTTGTGGTGTTCCCTGAAGTTCTGACTTTAGCCTTGTTCTGCAGCTAATAATCAGCTGAGAAAAGTCTGGACTGCAGCTGTTCGCTCACCAGCCTTCTTGATCCTCTTGCGTTCTTTCAGCTGGTAAGGTTTGTGGTCGTGCGATAGAGGGATGGCATTGCCATCTTTATCGCAAAGGACTCCACGCGAGTCTCCGACGTTGGCCACTGTCAACTCCTTATCAGACAGCAGGGCCACCAGGCATGTAGTGCCTGAAACAGATGGAGGAGAGGGGAGAACAGCAGGGGACCAGAGAAAGATGAGAAGGAGCAGGAGAAGGTGGGGGAGAAAGAAGGTGTAATGTAGTTAATTATCTGGGAATAAACATAGAAACAAATACAACCAGGATAATCCACCACAGCAAATACCTGACAAATCATTCAACAAGAATAAGACTGGCCTTCTTTGAGGTAAATGCTAGTGTTCTAAACACAGAGTACACCTGAGGCAGTGTCTTCAGTTTTGCTAACCCAGGAACCAGATGAATCTGCCAAGCTCAGGTTTTATTTGCTCCGACAGATGTGTCAGGGCCCCCTCGTGTTTAGAGACCCATTCCAGGTGAGCTCCACCCTCCAGCCAGTCACAACCATTAACAGTGGTTTGGGTATGGGTTTCATTCGCTCACCTGCCACTCAACCCAAAGAAGTTTTTAAAAATAGCAGAACTTTAAGAGGAGAGGTTGTGTGAGTTGCTGAGAGTTTTTAAACATCTGTATGATGCTACTTTGCCTGAGCACATGGACAAACTGTTACTACAGAAGAGCTCGGAGGAGACTGGATGGGAATGAATGTGAGTTGGATGGTGATGAAGGAAGAAAGGGAGGTGCATGTGAGACAGATTTGACTCAGAAAGACGCCCTCTAGTGGCTGCATTGCTTAACATCCACACTAAAATAAAGGACACGTGGAAGTGGACAGTGGCGGGTATGTCGTCTGAAGCGGGTGTAAAGGGAGCATGAATGAGCCTGTATTCGAAGAGACTTGGAGGTGGAGCTCACTAAGGTCTGCTGTGTTTTGAATGCACCAGTTATTCATTTTTAACACATGTCATGTAAAATCAAACAATTCTGCCTTTTTTTTAATCTTGTGGTTATGACTCCAATATGAAAAACTCATGTTAGGCAGTGCTGATCAATTCTGTGTTAGTATTCTGTTTACCAGGCTGCCAGTTGTTTTCTGCTTGAAAATGGACAAGGAACCGTCTGACTTGCTCCAGTCGCTCAGTGCTACATCTTACATTTTGTTGTAGGTCGTACTCAGATATTCTACTCTCAGCCCGTCATTAACGCTGCTTGATGATCAGATAAATTTGGGATTTAGTCAGGTGGTGCCAGGCCACAGTTTTACAGGCATTTGGTTATAAGCCAAAGGAGTGGACAATTAAACTTTAATGGGATGATGACAATAGATGAAAAGTCGCAGCACGAACAAAGTTATCAGAGTTCATCCTGAGGTAGCAATCCTAATTGTTTGTTTACATATTTGAGACCAGACCAGAGTGGTGGTCCAACAGACAGACTGATATTGGCATCCATAAAGCCTCTGTGCCAGCGAGGCTATAAAAATCCAATATTGCCATGAAACAGTCTGCGAAGGCTGACAAAAACATGGTTCATATCGTCGTATCACCCAACTCTAAATGATAACAACCTTAATTAAAAACTCCAGTAATTTAAGACAAGACTTTTTTTAAGATACACTACACACTACACTTTCAATACACACCCTTCCGCCCTGCACTGAAGTGAAACACATGAAGCTATGTGCAAACTCTTTGAAGAAACTTCTCTTCCTTGTACCACTCTCCAAAACGCTTTCATTTCTTCTCCCTCCTTCCTTTCTTTGTTTAGCTTCCCAGCCAGGCAGAACAGAGTCTGGACTCTGAATCTGAGGCCTATTGTGTGAGATTCAAAGTCCCGGAGAGAAAGCACAGATCTGCCTTTTTGGCCATCTGCGCAAACAGAGAAAAGACAAAACTGAAGAGAGAGTGAGGCGAACAGTGGAGAGGTAAAAAGAAAGGAAGCAGGGGGTCCTACTAGCCTGGACCACCCGAACAGAAGCAGAGAGAGAGAGCGAGAGAGAGAGAGAGAGAGAGAGTGGGAGGATACAAGGAGGGAGACAAGAAAATGGGACATACAGTGGAGACGTTCTCAAGAGGTAAAGGCTAGAACAAAGCTGGCTTAAATGCCATCACAGGAGAGTGGATGACCTACTAACTTTTGAGGCTTAACTTTAAAAGTTTCACATCCTGATGAGATATTGACTGAATTAAATACATTTTTCACTCCATAAAGGCTTCATCCATTCATTTCACATCTACTCTGTCCCACCCCATGCAGTCAGTGAGTGCATTTACACATTGCACATTAAAGTCCTGGTTTCAAGAGGTACCCTGTTTTTCATCATGTTTGGGATACCGCGTTCACATGGAACACGAAAAACCTTGCTACACCTCTTCCAAAGTCCAACTCAAGCACATCATATCCTTTATAATTATGCTAAGCCAATATAAAACAATTTACAGTATGATGAAAGTAATCTTGTTACAAGTTGTTTCAAGCATTTTACCCAGAATTCCACCACTTTTTAAACCTTGAAAACACTACGTTTTAGGGATTTCCAGCACTTGTATGAACATTAGATATCCAAGTTTCTGATCATCTGCCTGTTTGATCTCCTAACTATCTTAACTGTTGTTCCATATGTTCATAAACCAGGACGAGGCGTTTACATGTGTCAGTATCCTTGTGTTTTCTGTTGGAGTGCTCCAGGTAGCATGTCCAGGGATAAGGCCTGGTCCAGGTTTCTGTACCAGGATATGAGGACTACATTCATTGTAAAACTGCATTTGAGTGGAAGACCACATTGTGGAGCACTGACTTGCCTCCACATGTGCGAAACATAACCAGGATACTAGAGCGCATAAACATGCAGCAGTGGATTCAGATGAAATGGAGAGCAAGAGTTGAGGAGGGCGGGAGAGCTTTGGAAAGGAGATTACTCAGCGGGACAATGATTTTATTGTTCCCATTCAAAGCTTTGGGTGAGAAAAAAAAAGTGAAAATTGGGCAAGGAAATAAATATGCAGCAGCTGGAAGTGAGGCCAAAAATGAATGAAGTGAATATTGATGCCACTTAATTGTAAATGACTTACTAAATCTTTCATGCAGTTTGTGGAAAAATCCATTTCTATTAGTTTCATCATTGTATGCATCCATAATCCTGCTGCTCGCGCCTATAGCTGCCGCTGCCCCGTGCCATGCTGTCCAGCTAATTATCCATATCTGGTTCGCATGGCGATCCAGATAATGGACTGAGTTGCCTTACTAGCACACCCTTCTCCAATTAGCCCAGCAATGCCATGCACACGTTCAGCACTCACTATTAAAATGGCACAGTGGCCTGCGTGCACCCCGTGCTCATGTTAATTATTGGCACAGCTCGGCCAGGCACACCTTCAACACTCCGATAAGATTAGCATCTCAGCCCCGGTTAGTCCCCGACTCCAATTTATATCATTGCACTGATTCAGTCTCGTAGCTCGCAAAGACTCTTTGTTTGTGCTCTGAATAAATCTGCAGACTACAAGTGTCCATACAGCACCAGAATATATCTCATGGATTTATGCTCTTCTCCAAGCTGCTTGGCATTTAGGTGAAAAATGTGAGGGCAGGACTGCCAACACCCGGCTCACCCCGGCTCATCTTCTCCTTCAGAGCCTTTTCTAAAAAACACTACCTGCCCATTAGTCCACCCACAACATCAGATTTTTTCCTCTCAGAGCTGCCTACCTGTCTTACTGTACTTGGCCTCCTTGGACTTTCACCATTAACATTTATAGCAATGCTATTTTTAGCATTTTGTTCTGTGCAACTCTCTGCATTTGCATACTATGTCCCAGTGAAGCTTTAAACAGTGTCTGCTTTCTATGATGCGTCATTTTGTGTTCCATTCATTATTATCTATCCTACGTAACTAGCTGCTTCGGCCTTTATGGGGCCATGTGTGAGATTCGTCTGTGTGCTATTTGTATTTGAAACCACCCAATCATTTCCTTTGATTGTTTCTTGTACCTTTCCAGTTTTTATTTTCCAAAATAAAAGAGCAGAGTAGTCATATCTTGGCAAAGCATGTGATGGGGTTTATGGCAACACTGACAAACTCCACCTCATGGGACTCCAGCTTTGCACTACTATTAAAATTGTGGACTCACAGTTTAAAATAAGGGTTGCAGTCAGCAGCAGAACCAGATATCAGCTTTTTCATTTACTGTGTTTTCTTTTTATTAACCATAATGTGACCCGACCAGCTCGGTCTGAATTCAAATTCCCTCCTTCTGGTCTTGCAGATTGAGCCCTCGTGGACTTCAGTTGTATGAACTGTGACGTGTTCACCATCATCACATGAAGTCCACAAGGATGCAAAACTGTAATATAAGCCGCTGATGGTAAGGCCTAAAAAAATGTCCTGTCCAAGTGGACTCTCTGGAAGTCTGTAGGAAGTCCACTTGAGGCCACTTTTGGACTGGATGAACTGTGGGTTTGGGCTGCCCTCAGCATTTGCAGTCTTCCCAGGAACAGTAGTAAAAAGTGGTCAAGTCTGGACGTTTGAATTCAGCCTAAAATTAGGATGTGTTGTGGTGGTACAGGGCTAATATAGCCTCAACCTGCTAACCTCAAGCAGAGATGAGGAACAGGCTCACCTCTTCCTGACTCCACATCTCCAGAATGTTTCTTTGTCAAACTCGTAGTCTTCAGAACAAACTTAGACTGACTTAAGTGACATCTCTTGTATCAATTAATCAGACTTCCTCTGGAGCCACAAAAGGCATAACAACTTTTTTCAGATATTCAGGAGTATTCCCCAAGACCTGAAAGTCGGTGGATTTCCCTTTTAAGATAATAAATCTCCTTCCTCCTCACAAGTGGATGCAGAGAAATAAAGAGTTTTGTGCCTGGAGTCCTTTAATACTTCAATTTAAAACAGAAAAATCTTGGTTTTTTCATGCAGACAGTCAAAGCTATTTAAATCCAACATCAAACTTGCAAAGACTTGAAACTTGCTTGAGATAATGGATAATTCATCACAAAGAAAAACTCACCATCTTAACTATCTAATGGTCCTGCAGCCATGCAGAGAGCAAGAACTACTTTAAAAAGTCTCCTTGTCAAGTTCAGAGAAATGTCTCAGGCATGGGAAATTTTAAAATTCAGCTGCCAAAAACCACTGCTGTGTGGTTAGCTGACATGAACTGTCATTTCTCAGATGTCAGAGTCTGTCAAACATGGTTGAGGCTACATGTTTTCTGTTCATTTTTGTGTATAATGCACATTGAAAGAGATTTGAAATGGGAAAATATTTTAAATGTATTCTAAATATCTTCTTCAGTTTTATCTAATTGACTTAAGTGGAGTTCATTAAGCATTTTGTCTTTTTGTATCCTGCAAACATACATTGTCTAGCTATAGATCTGCAGTTTGTTTAACCTGTACACTTGAATTACCATGAATCAGGACCAAGAATAGAGCCCGTCCGTATCCAATATACAAGATCAATACGAGGAAGGCACTTTACTTATTGATTGCTGTCAGTTCAACTCATTTTTGACCCTGTATTGTTTGCCCACCTACACATCTGGGATGTATTTCACAGCTGGGTGCACTGGCTTTGAGTTTGAAGAAACAATCGCAGGCCCACAGATCTTACCTGGAGGAGTCACCTCCCCTTCCAGTCCGACAGTCAGCTGTAGGCCAACAGCTAAGATCACTTTTTAGTGTGCAAAACAGAATCAAAGAATTTTACAGGAATAATTCTGACCTGAGAAGCTCAGAGTTTGACACAAACAGCAGAGGAAGGGCTCAATCAGCATGGACGAGTTACTGTGGTGATTGAGAATTAATGTCAGAGATTGTGTACATAACACGGACTGTAAGTCCAGTGTGGGTGTCAATATTTGGTGCCGCCATGGTTCAAATGTTGTTGTATTCCGCTCGACAAACAAAGTGGAATCTAAAAGAGGAGACACTGCAGAGTTTGAACGAACTGCTGCGAACGTACTCAGTGTGAACAAACATTTAGTTAAAGGGGAATGGAATGTAAAGCGCTTTTCAAAGTACTCAGACAGAAAAACACAGAGAAAAAAAACAATCTAACATCATTGGAGTCAGAACAGAAGAAATGACTCATAAAGCAATCATCAACAATGACATCAACATTCAGCTAAATGTAATCAGAAAACAAACACAAAGATTGGAAGAATTAAAAAAAGGGAGAGAAAACAGGGGCGTTGGAGAATGTTTATATTGTCTGTAAAGTCTGGTGAACATTTTTAACTAAGGAAGAGGCAAATAGTTATAATGACTTTGTAGAGGGACTGTAACTGATTGAATCTTATTTTCCATTACCATCTTGGCTGGCAACTGTTACGAAAACAAGTCAAATCAAGATGAACAATTATTGTGCCACATTCTTTTTATTTTAGCTCTCATTTTGTCTCTCAATCATCAATCTTATCTCTTCATTTATCATATTATCACCTCTACCAAGGAGGTTATGTCTTCACCCATGTCCACTTGTTTGCAGGTTTGTCAGCAGGATTGCAAAAACCCTACTGAATGGATTTCCACAGAACTTGGTTTAAGGATGGGACTCGGCCCAGAATATCCACCATTAACCTGTGGTGCAGAACCGGATACGGGAATGGATCCAGGACATTTTTTTTTCACAATATTTTACATTGCTAACTTTTTCAGACATTTTCATTTATTCCTCGGGGAGTAATGCAATGGTAAAAAAACATGAGGCATATTTAAGTGTCTGGCGTAAATTATGGTCGAGCAGTTATGGATGGTTTTAAATTTAGAGTGATACACGGTTATAGAGTTTAATGTTCGATTAAATTAGATTGATGCGCTCTGAGTAAAATTCTAGTTACACTATTAAGGTTGGATTATATCAATGTCTACTGTGTGTTTTTTAAAATTAAATAACAGCATGATGGCATGAAGTCAAGCAAGTATAACATCTTCTCCCTTTTGGCACATAATTGATTTCTAAAATGTTCTGCTTTCTGGCTGTTCAGCCTTTTGACAAATTGACCAAGTCAATATTGTAGTCTGCATTGCCAAGTGTGTTTTTAATGTTGCCGTCAGTGTTAAGAGGTCTCAGTCTCTGCGCACTCTCTGTTTTATGTCACCTGTCTATAAAACAATAAGGCACTGAATGATGTGGCCAATAAATACCTTAAACTGCATGTGAAATTCCTTTTATTCAGAGGGATATTCTTCGGTTCTGGAAGAAGAAGGTGGTTGCACAAAATGTTTTCCCCAAAATAAATGTGCACATAAATCCAAAAACTCTCCTCGTCCTGTTCCCAACCTTCAATTTTCAAGACAGAACCCTTTAGACACGGCGACATTTTCTGCCTGCTCGCTAAAAGTAACTACTGATTATTTGTCTAAAGCACTACTGGACACTTTTGTGCTCTTGCGTGGGAGCGCAGAGACATGTCACACTGCCACATAAAGGTTAGCGCTACCAGAATACCACACCGCATTAAGGAGACTGTTTCCATAATACACTGCAAGCTCGTGGCCATTCCATCAAAGTCCCATCTCCCTTATCTTTCTTTCAAGCGCTTTTGTTCTCTGATAAACAACAGAGGGATGAACGAACAGGGGGATAAATCTGATACGCTGTCGTCCAGGGGACTGGGAGCCGAATTGAGACTTTATCTCTCCATTTTCCCGTCTCTTCCCTCTGTGCCAGCCTAATTTAGGTCCTGATGGGAACAGAAAGCAGGGAGCTGTGCACCCTAAATGGTTCCTATTGTTGAATCAGATACAGGAACAAGAACGCACAACAATTACCTGATCAGCAGACACCCACCACAAGAGACGCTGGCAATAAAGCTAGGACAAATGCTGCAACAAATTCAATTCCTGAATGTCTAATGCTCTGGATAGACACCACAGAAGGGTTTTCATTGTAACGGAGCTTGGCTGTGAGTTTATCCACAACCTTAATGTCAGCCCTTCTTGCTGCGCTGTCCAAATAAAGGATGATAGAAATATAGTGGGATAAGAAGAGGATATCAACAGATCTTTTGGAGCCTGGATGCAACAGGTCACGTAGCGCAAGAACAGTAGTGGTCAGAGGGATCAGGCAGAGAGATTTACTTAGTTCAGCAAGCCGATGCTTTATCTGCAGCTGAGGAAGCAGCGGAGGAAAGGGGGAGGTGGGGATGAAAGAGGATGAAGAGGTCGAGAGCAGGTGAGCATAACAAAAGGTGCGGCGTATCAACCTTTCTGTCTGGAAATAATCGTTTGTTGCCTACGGACTGGGCGCTCCGGCTCTGGAGATTTTAATTCCTCTCTTCAGCAATCAGTGTATCATATGACCCATCATTCTCCAGAGGACGTGAGGCCCTCTCAAAGGCCCTTTCATACCAGTGACCCCTTCACCAACTTTCATGCGAGTCACATGGCTGCCGTCTGTGCACATTTCCATTGAGGTTACAAACTGTTAGGACTTGTAATACATAGGAATTCATGAGGCAAGGGGAACAAGAATGTAGCAGCTTACAATTAGATTACAACTGGAGTCTTACGTTTTGTGATTTTACCCTACATTTCTATTGGCTATGACGACAATGAACTCACCAAAGTGACTGCTGAGATCTGGGAACACAGCGACACAGCTGCAACAGTCAGCCGGGACAAGACACACAATGATCAGACGGTCTTAATCAATATTAAAACATTGTTGTGTTGTGTTCATACATTATCCTTAAAGTTTCCAAAAACATTTAACTGAAATAAATCTGTAGTAGTACTCAAGGCAACAGTGTGTTCAGTCATTTACCTGTCATTACAGCTTTTGGGAAACATTGGATGCGAATGTGACTCCACATAGACAAAACAGTTTACCTCATCCTGTAAGATAGATTTTATTTGGCAGTGGTGGTTGTTTACAAATGAAGACAACAACTCCCATGATGCCACACTACTGCACACTGTCTTCAACTACGTTTCTTGTTTTAATTGTTTTGACTCAAAGACCCACAGAGACAGAAATGAAATACAGCGGTTTTTAAAAGTGGGGCCTCTGATGGCCTTAAGGGGTTAGGGCGGCGAACATAAAGCAAAACATCTTCACCTTGAATCCAACCATTGACCTTTGCGGTGGCGTCAATATATCTCTTACTTCATTGCATGTCAGCCTTTTTCTCTGAACTCTAAGAAAAGGCATCGTGTGAACACGTGAAGTGTCGACTCGTTACACTGAAAAAACTGTGTGCACAACTGAGGTATGGTGAGTCAACCACCAGCTAGGACAGTGTGTAAACTGTGAGTGATGTTCAAACTGAGTAGTTTGAGTAATAACTTTACTGTTCACCCTAGCTTCTTTTGAGACATAACTTATCTTGTTATTTGTCAAGAATCTGCATGATTTTCTGACCACAAGGCCTAAGATACAACTCTAAAATTCTGGAACTGGAAGTTTATTATCCCCAAAGTGGGACCCTGCTACCTCCAAGCAGTGTCCCACACTCCTGTATCCTGCACGAGAAGCCAATACCCAGAAACAGCAGGCATGTCAGCAGATTTACATTTGTTGATGTTCATGTTCTTGACTCAGTGGTTCCCAAATGGGCCAAGTCCAGGTGTGCCATGGGAGTTTGTTACAACCACACATTATTTTCACAAATATACATATAGTGATAGATGCACACACACAGTTTTTTTTCTGTCTCTCTATGTTTGTTTTCAGTTCACCTAATTTTAAATGTAGGACCTGTCTGGTTTAAATGCATTTTGCTGCTTTATCAAAGCTACAAACTAATTATTGGATAAATCTGTTAATAAATACTTAATGAGTAATATAGCAGTTTGTCAAATTTTATTTGGCATTGCTAGTAAAAAAATAACGGTGTCCAGAGATAGGATAGATAACACGTTATAGAGGCTATTTTGCATTTTGATTACAGATGTGCCTTGAGATTTTGGCTTAATCTGTGTTGTGCCTTAGGCAAAACTAGAACTAGATAATAAAAGAAACTTCTATGGAATTAATTCACTTTATGTATCAGTGTCGGATCAGTGCTCCGTATCCGTATCGCAAAAGAAAAAAATTTAATTGGAGCATCTCTACTGGTGACCACTTTTTCTTGCATTATAGACACAATAATGCCTTAAAGCTAAAACCCAGACTGCTTCCTTTAAGAAATGACAACGATATACATTTCTATCAACTTACTCTGTAAACCTTTCCATTGCTCACATCTTTTCTCTGCTTCTCACTCTACTTAGTTTGATCATGTGCAACAGAAGGAAAAGTGACCCTACCCCGGGAACCTCGAATTCTTCAGTGACATTCTTCATCTCACTCCAGTTAGTCCATGTAATCATAAGATAATCTGTATTCAAACTGTCTCCTGTGCACATTCAATAAGCCAATAATGTTTCTTCCAATCATAATCACCAGTGTTTGGTCTTGTCCATTTTTCTATACCCATGGTATAAATGTAAAATTAATAAAGGTGGATGAAAGCACACGCAACTCATTACTCTGCTCTCTCTCACTCACTGTTGCTGCTTCTCTGATGTCTACAGAACAAAGTCAATATGTTTATGAATGAAGCCCATATGTCTCCACGTTGCACTGTAGGATTCTGCTGCAGGACTTTTTGTTCTCTCCCTCCTCCTCTCCCCTAAAAGGTTTGTTTTGGTTCAGAATCAGTCGGCCTTTTTCATCACCCTTTGTATTCATGTTCTCATTCTTGTCACCCTTTGAATGTCCCTCATTCTCTTTGTCCCCTTCTTGACTTCCCTCAGCACTTCCCATTTACTGTGCACCCTTCATTTTGCTCGTCCCTTGTTGCCTTTCTACTGTTCAGCTCTCACCAGCAAAATGTCCTCCTTCCACACATACATCCTTCCCTCTGACCCCTCTCCTACCTCCTTCCATCCATCACGCTCCCACTCTTGCGTCACCCCTCCCATCCCTGCCTCCCTCCAGAGATAATTACTACAAGCCTTGTGAAGATCAGCTTGTATTTAAACAGCTGAATAAGCAAGGCCTGGGGCTGCTGACAGTCACTATTCAACAACAGTCAACTAAACCGAAGTAGAGTAGGAAGTCACAGTTTGCGTGCGGCATAAAAGGAGACATTTGAAAACATCTCCACTGGATTTACTGGTGCTTTGTTGTTGTGTCCCCAGCAATGAGCAACACTCAAGGGTAAAAATCCATCTGTATGTGGCCTCCTAGTCCTTGTGGCCACAAACACAAAAACCAAACGTACATATTCAGATCTGATTGGGGGGGATTTTAACTAACTGTAAACACACACCTGCTTCATTGTACGTGGCAGAGAGCTTGTCCAGCATTTCTCTGTCCAGCGTCAGGATCTGCTGCTCCAGGATGGAAGGGTAGGACAGGCCGCCCCGCTCCTTTTTTTCTTCTTTCTCCTTGTCTTTTTCTCTGTCTCGCTCTTTCTCCCGTTCATATGTCAGCAGTTGCTGGCGGAGAGCCTCGGGCAGGTGGGCCTTGGCAAAGTCAGCAGCAGCCTGATAATGGAGAGCAGAGGGAGGTGTGTTAGATGACTACAGATTAACATTACGTTTGGCACAAAAACACAAAATATGTTCTGATGTGTTTTTTCTTTAAACCTGAGCGGGTGCAAGCAGTAGCATGGATTCCATCGGCAACATAAATTAATCAACAATAAGTGTGATAACTGCATGATCGTTTGTTGGATTTTCTATTTTCACCTTTTCAAATATGAAGATTCGCTGATAATACCATCTTTTCTATATTTAGAAATAGAAATGTTTTGATATTTCAAAAACTGAGGTATTGAGTCGCCAGTTAACCTGCATGTCTTTGGAATGTGGAAGGAAGCTCGAGCGTACATGTATATTATCTACATACCTATAAATGTGCACATACGCACAAACTCACAGCGCATTCAGCAGTGACACACACAGCAGGCTACAGTGGCAGTGACCTGCTTGTCCTTTCTGCCTTGCCAACGTGGATAAATCACAGATAAACAAAGATAAAGAAAGAAAAAGTGCACCGCCAGTCAAACCCACACAAGCTCACACTCACACCCCGCTGTGGGCTAGAGCTGAGCCAGAGAAACTGTATCTTCAACCTCTATCCATTTTACTCCGAGGGCAACACCAAGCAAACCTTTTCTGCACATTCCCTGCTGCTGTTTCAAGGCAAACAATGCCTCCCTCCATTGGCTCGGTGCCAAACAGGGAAGATGAGCCAGTCCAAGGTCAGGGAGTTCACAAAAGTTTCAAGTGCGAATGTCAGATGATATTCTGCTGACATGATCTGCAGCATCCCAGATTTCATACAGCTCACATTTCATACACTTGTAGGAAACAATTGCAGCAATTAAACAGCAGTGGATAAAGAAAACAGAGTGCGGGAGAGAAAAAGTTTGCAATTTCCTGGCTGCCACTGAATATAATGGTTTGAGGTCATATGACAGAGACCCATAGATGAACCATATGTCCCCTGTGTGTCCCCATTTAGCTCTCTCTCCTATCTATACCTCCCTCTGTTTCTCTCTCCATCTATATCTCGCTCTGCTTTGGGAAATTACTTTCAAGGACTCAGATAACCCTGCCTCCTCCGCTTCGTCTCTACACCATGAAAACAACTCATCCACTCCTCTCTTGTTATATCGCGTCAGTGTTATTGAAGCTTTCCTCCGCGAGCTCACTCCTTCACTCTCCCCCAATCTTCTCCAGTGAAACCCAAACACTTTTAGTTTTCCATTATCTCTGCCTCCATGGTGATGCTCAGTGCAAAGTCACCATGGATCTCTCCGACACCTTCCTTTCTCTCGCCTGAAGACGATCACGGCTGACATACCGTCATCCTGTGGTTACCATGCAGAGAACAGGAGTCATAAACTGAGTTCAAAGGTCATGAAGACTTTTGTCGGCCAGGGTTATACGGTGCCAATTACTGAGCAGTTTAATTGTCTGCCTTTCAGTCCTTCACAATGAACTGGGCTCACATTGGGCTTTTTTTTTTTCAAGCTACATTCCGTAGCATTTCACTGAACGTGCACATGTTGGCAACAACCAGTCTTTGAGACCAGTGGTGGAAGGTGACTCAGTACATTTACTCAAACTTCTGAGGTACTTCTACTTTACTTGAGTATTTAATTCTCATGTCACTTGATACTTTTGGCACAGTTCAGAGAAATACAGCTTTTTTCATACTTTTTGTTTTACTTTACATAATTTATCTGACAGCCAATACAAACGCAAATTCAGATTTTTGCACATAACACAAGTACAGCTGAATTTATTAGTTGGTTGACAGAAAATCAACTGTTTAATGCACGTGTAGACATATTTTAATGATATAAGAATACATAACAATTGCAGAGGAATTTTCATGACTATACGCACAGAGTTACAGTTGCGAATCATTTCAGGACTTTTACTTGTAACAAAGTGCTTCTAATGTGTGGTATTTGTACCTTTGCTTAAGCAGAAAATCTGAATACTTCCTCCATCACTGTTTGAGACAGCGTGACTGCATGTGAGTCTTCACTTGGGAACAGCTCACACAGCCTCAACAGAACTGAAAGTGGAGTCTAAGTCTTGATTATCTGACAATCTAACCTGCCGGCTAACCAGATCGACACATTGAACACCTGGCTGCAACATCTGCATCGGCTTAGGGGATGAAAGGAGAAGGAGGGTGGATGAGAGAGGGATGGCCGGGATGGATGGGGGTGAGGACTGTGGGATACAAGGATGAAGACAAGATGGCAAGGATCAGGGAGAGTAATGCATGAGGGAACAAAATGGAGGATGAGATTAGTGGTTGGCATAAGTGCACAAGGGAGGAATGCAGGAAGAGCTGAAGGATGAGCTGTGTTTAATGGGAGATTTAGTGACCCCTCTATGTCTTCTTCAGAACGAATAAAAGTTTCAGTCATAAAAACACTGTTATAACACAACTAGTGCTCAAGACTCCAGTGTATCTTTAATGTCTGTGTAACCATTATAAAGTGTCACCAAACCACATCACACTTTATGTGAGAAAGTTGGGAGACATTTCTCAAGTATGTTCCAACTTATCGGCAGGTTATTGCTTCATTTTGAGCCATATTGCAAGATGTGCAACTGGCCAGTATTCAGCTCCATTTTGGTCTCCATAAAAATTGCCAAGGGACAGATACTCCACAATGTTCACCAGCTAGTTGGGAACTTTGTCTGTCTCTGTCTACTGTCTGGTGCTGTCCCTCTGGCTATAGCACTTTTTCACTGAATATAGCCTAACTTTTCAAACTGCAGAATGAAGTGAGAATTTTCTGTTTTTTGTCACCATGAGCATTGATTTTCATTATTAACCTGTGACTATTTTTTGTAATTTAATCAACTGAAATGGAAAGGTATTGACTGATTTTAAAATCCAGACATATTCAATTTAAACTGATATGAAACATTTAGCTCAACTGGAACTTGTTGTTTGCCTTTTTTTACTTGATGCTTGGCTTAATCACTTAAAAAAGGATTTTACCATTGGCGAGACAATTTTTCACAAAAAAACTGGGCTTTCTTTGTAGTAGAAAGAAACATGTGTTTAATATTGCTGCTTCATGATCTGAGAAAACAGAGGAGATGGTTTGTGTATTTCCTTCTGCTCAATCCTACAACAAACAGAACATACACCAATAAACTCTCATGAGTGATGTTCTGCAGGTTGGGTGGTGCCTGGTTTTGGCTAAACTGGTTTCAGGCTATGGTCACACATTTGTGGAATCAAAAGTGACGAATATTCACCTGCCGTCACTTTGTGTGAACATATCCTGAAGTGGGAAACAATATGGAGACCATCTGACAACAAATGATCTTGTATATCAGCTAATTAGTACACTAGAATTTGTTACTAAAATGTTTTTGGTGAGATATAGCTCATTTTAATTTATATTTGATCAAAAGGCTGCTGGATGATGCAAAACACATTACTCAGTGGACTTGCTGTTGCAGGCAACTTGGAGGGAAGGTGTTTGGCTTTGGTTATTTGCATAGGCTACCCACATGGTGAAGATACAAAGCTGGTTGGAAATCGTCCTCCGTGCCCCCTGCCCTGCATCTTTTAGATGTCTCCCTACCCCAACACACCTGATTCAATTGATCAGCTTGTCACAGAGCACTGTTGAAAAGGACCATTCGTTTGAATCAGGTGTGTTGGGGCAGGGAAACAACTTTAATGTGATATGAAAATTGACGATTTTATCACTATCAACCACACTTTTCAAACCTTATAACAAAAAAAAAAAAAAAAAAAGCATGTATTCCTTGTCGTGTAGAAAATCGTTATTGTGAGTCCCAGTCCCAACACAGGAGAGTTGGCTCAGAGTGCAATCAGTCATGGCGGTGTAGAGCATCACATTGGGCTCTCCTTCACACCAGACTTCACTTGCAAGCACAAAGGCTCGTATGCACATACAGTAAAGTACACAAACCCCCACACACAACCCTTCCTATCTCAACAAGGCCACCTCCACACTTTGCATCATCTCCCCAAACCCTCCCCTCTGACTGCTAACTGTGAGCCACTCAGACGAACAGTCAGACAGAAATAGTCGGGCCTTTTAAACACTTCCATCCATCATATCGCCAGGCCGGCAGAAATGAGGAAAGTCATCTGAGTTTTCCTTTAGAATCACCCTGAGGGAGTTTCATAACCGAAGTAGAAAAATCTCTTTCTGTGGTCTCTCTGACAGATCAAGCAGGCAGATGGAGAGAAGAAGAGAAAGGGAAGCGGAGGAGGAGGGGGGGAGGCCGAGGAGGAGGGTAAGAGCCATTCATTAGCATCACTCAAGCACATCATTAAAGAGAGAGAGAGAGTCCCTCCAGTTTAAAGACTGAGCTGGAGATATAGTGACAGAAAACCATCAAAGCAATGAATTCAGAGAGAGCAGTGGATGCATGAGAGGAGGAAGAACATCTCAAAATATTGCTCATTGTTGTTTTGATTCACACGCTTTAAACTATAATTGCAATAGTTATCTTTGAGCACAATACATTTGAAATTTACCACACCAAGCATAATATGCATGGACTGTAAATTGCGTTGTGCTTAATGCCACAGACAAATGGGATATGATTTGTCTCTAATTAACCAGGAAAATTAAAACAAAGAGGTTATATTGTTAATTAAAGGCGGGGGTGTTCACTGCAGAGGTGTAGCATGTTTCTCCTCAGGGTGACATTGCAGAGCTCAGTGTGTCCACAGGGCAGAGGAGAGAGCATGAGCAGGGAGTCCTAATTTCATTATCTCACACCTCAGCTTTGCATGTGTCAAGGCTACGCCAAGTATAGGCTGGGAGTGGGAGTGTGTGTGTGCGCGTGTGTGTGCGTGTGTGTTGGGACAGTGTTGTCACTGCATCATAAATAGAAGCTGTCTCATTTGTAGGAAAGCAACCACGGCTTAGAGAAACCGGACACAGAGCACACAAGCATCATCTGAAAGGTTGAGACTGAAAGTTGATTCTTGACCTTGGAAACAGCAAAAACTATTCCAGCCAAGTGTTCATTTAGTATTGGATTTGTGAGTTCAGCTTTTAGGGCAACAGAGAGGAAAGGTCATACAAGTGTCAGGTATGATGAATTTTAACATGTACACTCCACCTGCTGAGGAAGGTCATGCGATACCAGTGAAAGCCCCACGACAGCTACTAAACAGACCCTGCGGTGAGAATGATGGTCAACTGTTTTTTTTTTTTTTTTTATTTCAGTGGTGACATCATCTTATAAAATGATCGCAACAGTTGAGCATTAACATTGATTCTTTATCTCAAAAATAGAAAAAAACAAAACAAAACGAGACTTAATGGTCCACTTACTCCCTTATTCTGGAGCTTTAAACCACATCTCATCATTCACATTTTATGATGGTAGTGTAGTAATGAAGTCATCTTACTTATTCTGCCTGGTTTTAAAATAATGAGCTACTTAGCATTTAGGGCTGCACAATAGGGTAAAAAAAAAAAAAAAAAAAAAACATAATGCGATTATTTTGACAGATATAACCACTGAGATATGACTCATGATGTGTGGGAACGATCATTCTAGCACTGTTATTTTTATTTTCACTGAAAAAAAAAAAAAATTGACAGTTGTTGGAGTCTGTACCAAGCGGACATTTTTTTCTTATATCTGGAGAACGTGACTGATCTCTTCAGCATCACGGTCCTTCAATATAATGTGGTTTTATCACAAATTGAAAATAGCACCTTCTGTGATTTGGATATTGCACTCTGCGATATTGAAATTTTTATAATATTTAGATTAATTGCACAGCCCTACTTCTATAATAGTCCTCAAACAAGAGCAACTACACTGAAGAATTTGTTTTACTCTTTCACAAAAAAATACCGTAAAAGTGAGAAACAGTTCTCTGCTGTTGACGACAGTAAAGATGTGGTTGAAGCTCTTGAAAAATCAAGTGGACCTTGAATTAAGACATATTATGGTGAATTATCTTAACAGCTTAAGTTGCTCATTATAAAGTTCTGCATTATTTCTTACAATAAAGAAAGGAAATCAACCAGCCATATTTTTGTATTTCAGATATCATTTATTTGTAAGGGTGTCACGGATTCAACTTAGATAGAAATCAGATGCAGTATTGTCACTTTTAAATCTACATGGCTTCATACGGCAAAGGAAATGTGCGCCAACAGGGACGTCATGGCGCGTTCAAGTGCACCTCATAGAATGTAAATGACAGTTGTCAGGGCACAAAAGTCTAAGTCTAACAATAGCACACACGTCAGTGCTGAATGATAATGTTTTTAAATTGGAAATTCAATGGAAAATGAAAGTGTATTCAGAGAATCGTGACACCTGTACTTATTTGGTCATTTTCTCGTTGTGTTGGAATCATGGGTGCAAATTGCCAGCACATTTACATTGATGTTTTTTAAAAAAGGTCAAAAATGTGCATTATCATCTGTAAATAAAGAGCTATAAAACGATAAACATGTACATTTTCAAGTGTCATCAATGAAGATCAATGTGTGTGGATGCGGATCACTTATTTTTAGAAAAACAACTGTAAAACTGAGCATTACAACTCAATCACGTCCTTCCTGTGCAGTGTGAGCCTGGAGCCAGATTGGAATTGGTTGTGCGGCCTTGAAAACACCCCCTTGCGCCCAAACACACAGATTTTACCCTGGCATCCTGAAACTATTTCTCTCTAGCCGCCCTTAAATCTCACCCACAACCACAACAAGTATTCGGAGCACAGATGGGCTTAGGGACGGAGGGCCGGGGAGGGGCGACTGTGGTGGTGCCAACACACACATATTTACAAAAACACACATTTCTACATGAGCCCAAGAAAACAGTCCAAACTAAGGCAATATTCATATTCAAATACCAGTCGTGTCTCAGGGGGTACATGTAATGGTCAACATTGTGCTGCGTGGCTGACAGTGTAAAAGAGGACAGAAATGACTTCTGTAAAGTGAATGAGGACTTGAGAGGAGAAAAACGCAGAGCTATAAAAGCGTATCAGGACTGAAAAGTTGAATATAAGTCCATTAAAAGTGGCAGGAAATGCTTCAGTGCCTTCAGAGAGAGAGTGAAAGAGACAGAGAGAGAGAGACAGAGACAGAGACATGAAATACTGCCTCTTGGCTAAACAGTCAGCCCCTTGCTCCTTTTTCTCGCTGGCTGTGAAAGAATGAGAGGTGTACGGCTGGTACGATAAGAACATGTGGTAGCTATGGTTACGACTGCCAAAGCCTCCGATTGGCTGAACATCTGTCCCACCTCAGCAGACGGCTCATTCCAAGTCCCCTCAAACTCGCGACGATGCACACAGACCTGCCCCCGAGGACAACGGGCCGCAGGTTGTTGGCTCATTCAGCTGCCAATAAAGCAGATTTTACAGCAAAGGTGACCGTCTACCGTCTACCAGCTCCAGATCCACCACATACACACACGCACGCACACACACAGTCAGGTACACATTCACTCTTAGGCACACAAATAGAGACAGATCTTGCCTCTCTTTACTCATAAAGTAAAGGGAACTATTACGGATGTGATTCACATTCAGGCAGTGAACGGACTCCGAGCAATCGCTCTGCCTCTCCACTCACAAATTCGCAATACACACGACTTCAGGAGTAAGACCTCACCAGTTTGTGTCCTTCGCGCGACAGCAGGGCCCATTAGAGGAGGTGAAAACTCATATTAAACCTAAACAGTCTATTAGAAGGAGGCTGTCTGGTTGATCCATAGCTTCCTATACGGCCTAACCCTCCGCAGTAAGAGCACCCTGTCAGTATCTACGCCCTGGACAGCCACTCAATAATAGACTGATGTTTAGTTTATAGAAAGGAAGCTCAGCATCATTTCCAAGGCTCTGTGATGCCAGAAGATTCATATAACTGCTGAAGTATGCAGGGATGTGAGCTGCTTGTATTACAGCATGACTGGTACTGGATATTTGATGATGATAATGATATTGATATCTTAGCCAAAGAAAAAAAAAGTCAGGGGACAATATATTGGCAGGTATTAGTTCTTTTGACTTAATCATTTTTGATTTAAAAAATTAAACTTACATTTGTTTTTTAAAGTGTTGGTCACTGTTGATCGTCTGACGAGCTCAGCAAAACCTTCATCAAAAGTCTTCATCAAAAGATGTATGCTTTCGTTGCCATCAAACCAAAATGAATCACTTTTCAATACATGTTGTAAATAAAATGGATATTTTGCTTCATTTTTCTAAGTTGATAGAAGCTACCAGTCATCTCTAACTTTCAGTCTTTGTGCTAAGCTAGGCTCTCCACAGTGATTTTATATTCATTACACCTGGGTGGTGCTTAAAATATCATGCGAGGAAAAATCTTGTTCCTCTTGACCTCATCCTCCAAGAAGATTAGAATTATGTTTCACAAATGCAGCAGTATGTACTAAATAGCTAGGTAATGCAAGTAGACATCAACAATTCATTAGCTAGCTGCAAATTTTCGAAGAAGACATGACTTTTTATAGCTCCATGGCAAACTAGCAAACCAATTAGCAGCAGAACAACAGAGAGAATGTGTTTCCTAATGGCTGCCTGTGTAGCAGTCACTTACTGAATAGGTGACAAACTTGCATAAAATCGAGTTAGTCAACAAAATAGGGGTGTCTTGGTGGCCTACAGGGAACATCCTGGTTCCGGCCTACATGTCACTTCACAGTTCTCCATGAGATCAGTCAGACACACAAACTCTAAACACGTCACCTGTCTGCTTGGCTGTGATGTGCTCTGGATCCGTGTGTTGCAAACAAGAGCTGCAGTGCTTTGTGGCAGAAGTATTGTGTAACAGGAATGTTTTTTTTTAAACATATTTGGCATCTCTTTACTTTTTCTTATCAGATAACACAGGCTTGAATACACGTCTTTGATTCAGTCGTTTACACCTACCTGACTAATATACAACCTTTTGTGTGAGCAGCATATTTCACCCGATAACAGCATGAAAAGCGCTGCTGTCATATACAGCAAAACAAGCGAGATCATGGGAAATGTTGGGTGCAAAGGTGCAGAGGCGCTGATGCTCACACATCAACAGCATGACAGCAAATAACATTACGACTTCCTTCTTGCTGCCGCCTTTTTAAACACACACACACACGCACACACACACTTGCGCACACACACACACACACACACTACACAAGCACAAACCGAGCTGCCAAAGCGCAAATGTGGCACCCATGAAATGTAATGCCAGTTGTTACAGCTCTGTAATCTTCATAGGTCTGGGTGCTGAAAGCAGTATTGCAGAGGAATATCCTCATGCTGTGTGTGCATGTGCAAATATTCGTGTGTGTGTGTGTGTGTGTGTGTGTGTGTGTGTGTGTGTGTGTGTGTGTGTGTGTGTGTGTGTGTGTGTGTGTGTGTGTCTGTGTGTGTGTCAGACAGATAGACAGAAGAAGTTATTACGTTTGGCCTGGGTGCTCCACATGTCACATGCCTGTCTCACAGAGGGAGCCGAAAGGTGGCAATTAGAATAACTTCAACTGGCATAAATCTGCACGGGTCATAAACACGACAGTGAGGGGGGAAGGAGTGATGAAAAAAAGATTTAAATGAGGAGGTGAGAGGAAGAGAGCAGAGGTGATAAAACCATTTTAGATGTGCGCTCAGGTGAGAGAAACGGGGGGAACAAGGGGGAAAAATGATGGAGAGAAAAAGAATGAGGATAGAGGATCGCTTCCTGCTGACTGATTAAAAAATGCGCAGACACAAACACCGGTTGTCCTTACTGACAGTTTCAGGCTTTCATCGTAGAGCTGAACCGCACCGAAGAATTACATCTTTTTCTTCCAAGCTCGTGTTATCTCATTACCTTCATCCAAAGAGCAGAAATGAAGACACCAGATGGAGCTTTGACTGCCCCCAACAAGAACTGATGTTACGTTTAACAAGTCTGGACAACAGGAGAAATCCATTCATAGTGTTTTTCCGAACACACGTTGAGCTTCATTTCTGCCAACAAACAAAAGAGGTTTCCAGCAAAGCAGACACCTCGGCTATGATTAGGGGCAGACATGCTGGAACACGACGTTCCTGAGAGATGGTGGTGTTTGCGTGTTGTGATCTCAGCGCAGACAATGCTTTGGATACTTTCTCATCTTCCACCTCCAGTAAGTCTATTATTACCAGCAGCTACCAGCATCAGCCCGTAATCCCACGCTTTTACTAGAGCTGCAAGAAAACAAATGATAATTCTTTAGAAATATTACACATTCCTACTCTATTACAGAGCAAAGAAGCATTCCCATGACTCTCTTCTTCCAAAACTCCTTTAGTAAACTATAGACTGATCGTTTTTAGATCAGCGTGCAGCTGCAGAAACTAATGGAGCAATGTCACCAAGTTGCAGGGTCAACATTTCCACTGCACAGGCGAGCCTCTGTCTTTAAGGCAGGCAGAATGCATTATTGATTGTTTAGTGCAAGCCAAGACATTAGATACCAAGAATGAGAGTCCTATCGGTCTTATTAATATCCCAGGATCAGGACATGCCTCTGATTATATTGTGTGACACTAGTTTATTGATCACTGTAGAGCTGAAACGATTAGTTGTTGGAATTGATTTGTAGGCAGTTGTTTACCATTTTTCAAGCAAAAACGCAAACATGTCCTGGTTCCACACACTCAAATGAAAAGATTTGCTGATTTTACTTACATATAATGTAGCACACTGATTATGTTTTGTATTTACAATGGACAAAATAAGCATATCAAACAAGAAACGAACAACAATTGATCTATTAATGCACAAAATAATCAGCAGATTAATTGATAAAGAAAATAATCATTGGTTGCAGCATCTTTAGATCTATGATTAGTCTTGAGATGACTCAAGGCCGATATTATTCATGGCAAGTTATTAATTCTTTTACTCTTTAATCACCTAACTATTATAATACCTGCACATTTTTTCACCTAAATGAACTAACTCCATTTGCACATATCTATCAAATTGTCAGTTCTCTGCTGCAGTTTCAGCGGCTAGACTGAAAATTCACAGCTGTATTTTAATTCTTAAATTATTGTTTCCATTTTAATTTTTCTATTGTTATGAGTATTGGTTATTTTTTGCCTGCGCTGTATAGCTGTTCCGATTCCCTTGGTGGAAATTTCCTTGGGCAAGATACTGAACCCCAAACTGCTTATGATGTGTTGGTTGGCCCCAACCACTGTGATCGGTGTATGACTATATGAATTACTGTAAGTCGCTTTGGACAAAAGTGTCTGCTAAATGTAAATCAGTCAATAAATCCATCCATCCATCCATAAGTGTTGAATATTTAGTCAACTAATGATCATAAAAGTTTCAGTTTGTCAGTTGTGATGATTTCATCATGGCAGGAGAAAATAATCTCCAAATTATTGATAATCTAAATAATCGATAGTTACGGCCAAGTTCCGACTTCAGCCTTCTTCACTCTGGTTTAGGTCTATGTTAATTACAAGCCATTAAACACTGATTCCTTACATTCACAAATAAACTTCTTGATTAGGTGACAAAAACAAGCGATGAAAACAAACAGCCCCCACTGTACAGGTAATGATGACATACTGAACAAAAACTACATCAGTGGCACTCTGTGAAGAATCAATCTGGATTCACATTGAGAAGCAGACCGTAAATTGATAAGGTTTGATTAATGCAAACCCCTTGCAAAGAAAAAAAAGACTGTTGAGTTTGATGCTTATCATACAGAATTATGACAGGAGGTGGACCCAATTATTGCACATTTGCAATTTTCTTGAATGCACAGATGTGAGGCTAGAAAATGATGACTGCTTCCGTTCAGGACCCAGAGGGGTTTGGCTAAGCACTTCTCAGATATCATCAGCTCACAGATGTCCTTGCGTTGAGGACAGATCCTGCACCATTAAAAAGTTTCTGAAACGGTTTGTACTTAACAATACCTTGATAGAGAGCCCTCAAGGCTGCACATGTACATCTGAACCAAAATCCCAGAAAGTGGTGATCTATAGCCAGAAGTAAGAGAAGAAGAATGAGACACTACTCAAATATAGATTCTTGATGTCCCCATAGGTTTGTCCTTTGGCATCTATTAGGATTTCACTTGTCCTTCAGACCCTAACACCTACCTCTGGTCTATTAATATACACCTGCATAGTGTGTGTGTGTGTGTGTGTGTGTGTGTGTGTGTGTGTGTGTGTGTGTGTGTGTGTGTGTGTGTGTGTGTGTGTGTGTGTGTGTGTGTGTGTGGTCATTCTCCCATTTGCTTGGCAGGAAAAGAAAAAGCTCAGGGAGTTTATTCATATTCTAATCAGCGGCAATACTTTTTACACACAGATTTAAAATGCTGTCTTCTTGTTTTTCCAATTGTCTGTTTTTTCTGCTGTTATCGTCTATTTGTTTGTTTCACTGCTCCAGTCTTTTAGTGCTTACAGTGTGTATTTGCAGCTACATTAAAAGTTCCCTGAGAGATCCTTGTTGCATCTTGGCTTGAGCCAGGAGGTCAAGTGTATCTGACTGGAAAATGAGTCAGAATCATTGCATGTCTTCCTCCTCCCCAAATAATCGTCTTCATTCTTTCACTGTTCACATTTCATATCTTTGAATGAACGATAACTAAATCTTAACCATAGCCTGTCACAGCATAAGATTATCATTTGCAAAAGAAGCCATTCAGAGGTAAGGCGAGAGAAGTTTGGCTTCTTTTGAGAAAAAAAATCCTTTTGCATCTGTACAAACACCCACGTGCCATTTTACCACGTTTATTGAAAATTATCTAGTGTTGCCAGGTTCTAACTAACACAATCTGAACAACTTAATTCAGATAAATAAGTCAGGTTAATCATTTTTCACATCTGCATAATACTGACATGCTAAAGTCTTCATTGTGTCGGTTCGGATCATGTGCGGTTTTCCCAAAGTTATTCTGTTTCTTCAGACAGTGTTTTCTTGCTGTGCAGTGGCAGAGGGAGAACCAATGATGACTTTGGGTTTTGTCCACCATCTCTTCCATACAGTCTCCTATAAAGCTGGGTATTGCTAGCGATTTCCCGAATCAATTGGCTACCAATTCAATTCAAACATTTCAGTTACAATAAAAACAATTTTTTTGACTGTGAAAGAAATTCAGAGAGAACTAATGCTGTAAATCATACATGGAACCATCTATTATCTAACCTGTTGCATTATTAAAAATATTCATGTTTAGATCAATAATTGAATTAAATGGTTTCAGAGTTTTGCGGCCTACAGAGAAACCAGTGTTTTAGTGTGGCACCCAACCAACCAAAAACTACTTGACCCCCAAGGCTAAGATAGAAAAAACAGTCACAAAAGAAAACAAAACATTTTCAGAAATTACATGCAATTTATTTACTTAGGTATATGTCTACTAAATAAAACACAGCAATGGTAATCAAAGCAGGCTGGGTATCTGGTTCTCCTCCCTCTCCTCCAGAGGTAATAAGATATTACAATGATTTTAGCATCTAATTATCCAAAAAAAATGCTGCACTGAAAGAACAAGAAAGTGATGACAGATGTAGGACCATATGTTTCAAAAAATGACAAAAATAGAAACTGTTATTTCCTGTTATTAACAACCTTTGTGGCCATTCAAGAAAAGATTCCTAAGTTTACAAGCTGCATCAAAGAACACTCGAATGCACCATGAAGTTTCTGTCCTGTGTGTAAAACTCCGACACGAGGACTGAACCAGTGCGCCGTAAAGATTTTTAATCACATGACTGTTCTGGTAAAAACAATTTCCTGTCAATGTGGCAGATAGTGCTTGATGGGTGTTCATTTTGGACCTCAAGAGACAAATTCACAGGAAAAGGCATAAACATTGAAAGAATTATCACGGAGGTTATGAATGGTTATGAATGATATGAATGGATCGTTGCACTTCAGATTGACTTGAATCAGAAAACTGATCTTTCTAACCACCAATAACTCTTTACAAAGGGGACGTTCGAGTACTGTTTGAAGACAGACTTGAAATAAATGTGAAACCCTCCTTTAAAATCACATGCTCTGTAATGATGACATTAGCATAATGTGATAATCATCAGTCCAATGTGAAGACAGCTGTCTTAATAGCTGACTGATATTTTGCTTTTAGTGAGTAAGTCATCACAGTGGTGTTTCGCAGTCTTTCATCCCTCATTCCACTGTACTGTCCTACATACAGGAGCTCTGAACAAACGGCAGGATGTAATGTAGAGATGGAGGCTGAGTTGTGAAGACAGCAGGCAAAAGTTTCAAAAAAAAACAAGAGTGAGTGTTCCTCTCCCTCCTTTGAATGTGGGGCACAAAAAGCCTAGAGGAGAAGAGCTAAGTAAATGTCAGCTACGCCTCTCTTTCTCTATCTGACACACACACAGACACACAGACACCACACAGACACACAGACACAGACACACACACCTATCACAATCTTACACCCTCCCAAATTGCTCATGCACTTCGGGCCCTATAATCTCCTTGTGTGCCCACACACGGAGCACACACACGCGCGCACACACACACACACACACTTCGCAAATGTTCTTATTTGTATTCCTGCGATCTGGAGCTTGCTTTCTCTGGCAGACAGCGATATATCAACTGCATGAATATTCATTCACTAGTCAGAGTGGCAAGCTTCACCAGCCCCCTCTTTTCTTGCAAGTGTGACTGCACAGACACATGGACACACACACACACACACACGTTTCTCACACTATGGTGATGCATTCCTAAACAATGCTAACCTTCCACATGCACGTATGCTATGCAAGCATGCTGTGGAGCCGCAGCAGGCAGGAGCTTTCACCATAAGCTAATGAACCAGGTCCTTGTTTGTCTGTCACCTTCACACACAAACACACACCAACAGACACACATTCACTGGATGTCTAAGAGGTGTCTTCCTGCTGCGACTGAAGCCACTTATCAATCATTTCCTGCTTGATTAATTGGTACAGCGGATCTCCTGGTAGATTAATCACATCCGTCTGTGAGCCTTCATATGTTTGAGCAGCTTCACTGAGGAGACTGTAACCTGTGAATGTGTACACATATACGACATGCACAATGATTATCAGTCAGTCCTTTGTTGCCCTCCTTCATTCATCCATTAAAGACAGAAGAAGAATCTAGTCCGATTTAAAGAAAAAGGCATCAAGAAATCAGTAAATAATTCAAAAGACCACAGCTGAAGCTACATTTCCAGACAAAGCCTCGCCGTTATTGGGCTTTTAGTCAAACACTGATGTCGTCAACTTCATTAGAGTGGGAGTACGAATCTTCCTTCCCGTGTGTGGGCAGGAAGCTATTTAAGTTGCTAGTGGTAGGGAGACAATTCAAGACCTTTGTCATTGTGCATTCGTCATCTCTGCTCACCAACTTTCTCTCCTACGTCTTCACGGCTCATTGCTCTCGTGCTCTGTCTCTTTCTCTTCTCTCCCACACACACACACACACACACACACACACACACACACACACACACACACACACACACACACACACACACACACACACACACACACACACACACACACACACACACACGCAAATATATGTTGCAGCCATATACTCACACAGCTCCTCTGATCTGAAATATCAATTTGCATTTCTCTCCACTCGGCTGCAAGCTCAATGCACATCAACACAGCAATACCATATCACTCATTCTCAGTGAAACCTTGTCATTGTTCTTAACAGTCTCATTTTCTTCAGCTTTGTTTGAAAGGCCAATTACGTATAATGCCTTCATAGAGCAAAATCCAAACCTAAAACTCCACGTTTTCCCACCGCTGCCCTCTTTATCCTCTCCCCCGGTGAATACATCCTCTGCTCTTATCAAAAGACAGAAAGGCAGTGGGAGCGTTGCAAGAAAATGAAAGTGACATAAACAGAGATGGAGAACAAAGCTCCCACTCCCAGTTAGATCTACAGATGGAGGAAACACAAAGATCTAGAGATGCAAGGGGCCAATGCGAGATAAGAGAATTTCCAGTGTTAATACCAAAGCTGTAGTTTGAGAGGGAAAGTGAACTAAGTTTTCTGTTTACAGATTACCACCTCTGTTGTGCGAGTGTTTTATCACACCACAATGCCTTCACTGTGGGACAGAGGGAGATAGGAAGGAAGGAAGGGAGGAAGACAGGGGCTGTTTACATATTGAAGAAAACACACACTGGCCTACTGTTCCTCCAGCTCCTTCTTTCTCCTCCATTAGTCCTTTCTGGTGGAGGTGAATTCCTTCTACCAATCCAAGCAGGCAATCGCATTCATCCAATAAGCATTCTACAGACAGCTTTATTCCAACGAGACGGCCACGTCCTCACAAATGTTGATCAAGAAGACAAAGGCAGCCTTATTTTTGTGCATTTCTACTTAATTGATGTGCAGACAGATGAAAACCATGTGGACAATAGGGACAGTCTGATATATTTATATCACAGCGGAGTCTCAGTGCAGACCACAGGTAGCCACAACATGCAAAATACTACTCGGATAATATCAAAACAAATTCACCACAGTTAAAAACAGATATTTTCACGGCAGTCACGCAGGGAAATTGTACCAAAATTTCAGATCACCGTCAAACGACAGACTATCCCACAGAAATTCAGCTCTATTTTACAATTAGTCAAGCATGACTAAGGCTCAATCCAGGCTCAGTCGAATAGTGTCTGCCCAGCTGACATGGATTTTTCATGTTACATCTTAAAATGTGCCATTTATAGGGATGGGATTAAAAAACACTTGTAATACTGATCGTGGTGAATCAATTATCAGGTTAATGCTGAATCAAATTTATTGTGAACAACCTCACTGAACGACTTAAGAAAAGCTGTCCAGCCCACTGATGTCCTTCCCTTTATTCATTTCCTGATTCATTTTTGAATTGCCCAAGCCTGTCACCAAGGCTGACGGCTCAGTTTGCACATGGTATCCACCACAAATACAAGTTAAAATAAGACGTGTGTAATTTCTATGGATTAAAAGTTGAAAAAAAAAACTACAAGGAGGTGAGGTTACCACCATTTAGTTATTCTCCATTCGTGTGGGAGGATCCTGATGATTCATGATGACCTATTCAGGACTCTTTGCTTAAAAAAAGATGTGCGTCCTATTTGGGATGCAATAAAAATATCTGATTGAAAATGTATAGTTAGTGTGATGCCTGGGGGCAATTTAAGGTGAAGGTTTAAAAATACTTGTGATGTTATATCAATGTTGGAGATGAAATGTTCATCGTCCCATGCCTAGCAGTATATCATATTTCTTAACATTTAAAGCTATATCGTAAGCAACTGGACATGTTTCAGCTTCACCTCTCATCTAAGGGGCTCCTTCAGTTGTAACTAACAAGAGAAGAGTTGCAAGATTTTAAACTCTGTGTGGGAGTGTCCTCACAGAGTCGTCACAGTCAGACACGTGTTAGCTCTGAGTTTCAGAGTCGTTAGAGCCACTTGTGGGTTGTTGAGTTAACCGGCCTTCATGTTGGTTGCTAGGGCTAGGTTAAGTTTTCCGGGAAGGGAACTGGGTACTGCATTGTAGATGGGTGATAAGAATCTGAAAACACATTCCATGGTAGTAAAGTTCAGTCCCTCACAATTTAGATGTGGCTACGAGGTGATATTTGCTTAGTAATTTTCCTACGAGATAATCACTCGGCATCTTATCTCTTCAGCTATAAACATAACACCGCTGTTATTAACGGACACCTGATGATTATTGAAATGCAGATTGAGTCGTCGCAGTCACTGACATTCTGAAAAGACTCTTGCCACCACAAGGCACATGGCAGTGCGCTCTGCCAAGTGCCACTTCCGCCATTCTGAGTGAACAGCTTCCTGGACTCCATTCATCCCTTCCTGTGTCCATCCATTCACGGTCGCTCTCATCTCCATACAGCTGGCTTCCCTGGCGCAACAACTCTTTCAATTAAACAACATGGCAGGAGTGAAAAATTTCCCTGCAGTGGGCATATGGTGCAAAGTAACCATTCCATATTTCACATGCACATGCGCCTCATTTCCATACACACATACGCGGTGGTGAGCAGCAGAATGCCTATAATTGGGGCACCCATAAATAAGGAAAGGAGTGACGCCTGGATTTCTGCTGATCTGTTTCGCACGGGAAGCATGTGTGAATAAATTGATGGCTTTTCATTTTAATAGCGCCGCACTCTGCTGGTGTCATCTGGTTTGCTCCCTCCCCCTGAAACCTTTACCTCCTGCACCAGCTAACAACTACACCTTCTTTCTCATCTCTCTCTCTCTCATATTTATGATCACGCCACTCCCTCATCGCTTGCTTTTTCCAGTGCTTCAATCTATATCCTCCTCCTATTTCTTAACCTCACCCGTTTTTTTTTCCTCTGGCCTGTCACTTCGGAGACAGATGCTACATTTATCTCATTAATTACAAACTGCCTGCCTCTTCCCTCGCTCTGATTAGCGTCAGAAAAAATAAATAAATGAAATCCACAAATGCAAGTGCTTCACTGAGGCCTGTGTCAGGTACACACGCACGGAGTTCCTCACAAGGTTATTTGGCACCAATTCTAACCTCCGTCCTGTTGATCATTCAGTAATATGTGATGCTGAAAATGTGACTTTCCTTCACGAGTCACTGGCTTCTTGGCTTTACCCCCCTCTCTGCGTTCCCATTCATCAGAGGGAAGAAAAAACACACAGCGATCAATGCGACGCCTGTTTGTGTGTGTGACATGGATCAAGACCAAACTGCACTCGCTGATAAACATACAGACATTCATAAAAATCAATACTCATCTACTACATCCACTGCTGCTGCCCTCATAAAGCTTCCTGATGAATATAGAGGATTTTGTGTGCTCTTTGTGGATGCATCACTTTATGGGGGAGTAGAGACCTCTATCCATCAGAACATTGATTCAGGAGGCTCCGGATTTGAGGTGCATTGTTAAGTGCATATAGGGACAAGGCTGTGCGTGATGGAGCTATGAATACTGAGCAATACAGCAGAATGAGTAAAGAGAAGCAGCTACTTTCAGGATGTGAGTCACAAGGACAGAGACAGAGGTAGATCCTGCATCACATCACTCTGTGTGACAAGTTCGTGGGCGTACAAGACATCACCTCCTACTCTCTAGCGAAGTAGGTAGCTGAAAGTAACGGATGTCCCTGAGAAATTAAAAAAAAAATCTGATTCAGCAGCGCTGTGTCGTCTAAAGTCTTCAATCTGCAAACAAGGCACCAACGGAAAAACAGAAAACCTCTGTTCGGCTCCCTGACCTGGCTGATGTTGATTTTCCTTCATTAATACCTAAACTTATTCCTGCAGGTCAAACTTATGTAAAACAGCCTAATGACATGATGATGACACATGCTGCTCCATGATGGCTCAAATCTTCAGCGCAGCCAAGTTCCCATACAACATAATGAGGACAGGATGTGTTGCCAGAGACCAAAACCCAGTGCCCACTTTCCAAAACAATCCCGAACGCAGCCCATTACGGCTCAGAACTACACCGTGGGCATTTGGGCATGACACGTACAACAAGCTTTATGTGGAAAGCAGCCAACAACTTTCATTCGGGTCCAACTAATGAATTGAAACGCTGCTATATGCTGAATAAGCTGGCTCACGTAGCGGATCATTTTTGGATTTTAAAAATGCTTCTAATCATTTTTTGTTCACTTTTGGTTTGCAAGCTCTTGACAGCTTGTGCATTTGTTGTCTTGCCCGCATGGTAGAGGAGCGATGGCTGCAGGCGCCTCGGCAGAGCCAGCAGGCGTCAGGCCACGGGTCTCCAAGGCAGCCCAGTTTCCACAGCAGGTGCACTGCCATCATGGAGCAGACCCACTCCACTTTGGCCTGCTCACTATTTCCAGCCTTAGACACCAATGACTCCCCAAGGGACTGCCTGCTAAGAATAGAAGCAGGATACCTCAGCCTTTGCTGCATTTTTATCATTCTTTTGTTTTGAAAATCACCATTTGCAGGTGTCCTGACTTTGTGGAGGTGCTTGATGTTTCCGTTTTGTTCAACATCAAAAGGACAAGTTTTTCTTTTTTTGAACAGAGAAGTTGTTGCACAGTATGTTGTTGGGCACTTTGGAAGACATTACATCAGTCAATCATTAAGATAATGGTTAATTTATGACAACTGTCTAATTAAATGCTTTTCTATCTTGGTCCTGGGGCCTCATGTCCAGTATGTTTTAGATGTTTCCCTGCCCAAACACACCTGAGTCAAAGGGTCTTTATCAGACTTCAGTAAAGCTCGATGACAAGCTGACCATTTGTCTAATTGATTAAAGGTGCTCTATCAATCAATTTTGGTTTTATGTTACCATATTCTTGAACTGCAGGACTTCTAGATGGGAAATGTGCCGTTTTTGTCCCTCATGGCTGAAAATGCAAGCCCGATTTGCTCTAATCTTTACAAATACAAACGTAAACGGGCTTCAGACCACATTTTTAAACGTTAGCTTCTGCAAACTGCTATTCCGTGTACCAAGGGCTCAGTCTGTTTGTTTACAGGCCTGTGAAAAAGTTGCAAAGTGCACATTTAATTGACTAATCCTTTCAGCTCTACAACCCCTACTCCAAATAAAGTTGGGACGCTGTATAAAATGTAAATAAAAAACAGAAGGCAATCGTTCTCAAACACTCTGTGATTTATTTATGTTTCACTCGGCAAATCTTCTGAAATCAGAGTTGACGCCAGGACGGCCGCATTGGAATGCAAACTAACGTTAACTGGTGTCATGGAACTGGCGCGTGTACGACAGTCAATCGGGCTTACGTGTCAGCAGTCTCTCTGACAGCATATAAGCATCTACAGTTTCCTGAAGGAGTCCGTCAGTCCACAAGAAACAGGAGAAAATGAGCAGTTTGTCCAAAGTGTACCGCTGCAGAGAGTTTCCAGGAGACATCATGATTTAAGTTGAGTGTGTATGTGTGTGTTGTAAGTAAAAGTCGTGGACTCCCCTCAGGACTGGAGGCAGCAGACTCTTTAATATTTCACAGCAGTGATAAATAAGTCAGACAGACTGCAGAGAGATAAGGTGACTCTGCGGGTAGGGGTGACGAGGGAGGGAGGCAGGCAGTGGGAGGAGGGGGTGGGGGGCGAAGGAGACAGAAGGAGAAAGGGAGAAGGGGGAAAAAAGATATAGCGAGGTGGAGAGAGATATATAAGGCAACAGAGCAAAAGGTCAGAGAAGACATGAAGTAGAGGAACGGCGAAAACAGAACTTCAGCCAAACCCAGACACCTCTGGCAAAAAGGGAAAAATCTGATATCTACCACATTTTAAAAACACCAGGAAGAGTCAGCGATGCAGATCATAACCTAAAGATTTGTGTCGTTCGATAGTCCAAGGAGGAATCTCTCTCCTCGGGAAGAAATACACCCACACTCTCAAATTGCCCTTCCTTGACACACAGACCTGGAGACACTCGAGGCGACTGACAGATTCTGATTTCTGAGGACAAAAGATATCAGAATGGGGGGGGGGGGGGATCAGAAGCAGTAGAGAAAGGGAGAGGAGGGATAAGTAGGTAAGGCAGGAGGAAGGGGAGGAATGGATGAAGAGGTTGGAGGGAGGAGAAAACAGACAGTTACTATGGGGAAAGGTCAACAGGGACAGAGAGCGAGTGTGAGAGAGAAGATGAAAAACAGAACAAAGTATGCCACGCTCTTTCTCAGGGGGGAGGAACTGCAGCCCCCATGGTGCCGTGGCCTTCAGACTGACAGACTCATGATCAAAAGATTAGAAAACCCTCAACTGGCACTTCACACACAATCCAGCGCAGCTTGTTGTACAGTTACTGTATGTTTAACCTATCTGTCAACTCTTTCAGCCTCTGAATCTACACCAACTTTCTGGAAAATCTTCAGGCGTCGCCTCTCAGCATCCATGGTTTTATCCCCTTCTCTGAAAGAAATAACTTCTTCCCTGCCTTTTCTCCACCCCAAAACAGCAGCTTTAAGCTCCGTCTTCCGCTATCTCCTCTTAAACTTCTGTAAGCCGCTGGCATTTTTAGTTCTTGGCTGCTTTGCCAGGCCGTCTCCTCTCTCCTCCCCTCTGCATCTTTCCCCCTTTCTCCATCCTCTTCTGAGGGCAGGCCATCATTTTCATCTCTCTCTCACGCTCGATAAAGCATCGCTCCTCTCCTTTTTAGCAGCTGTAAGTACAGCTACCAGCTCTGCTGCTGGATAAGCTCATTAAATCAACTCAGGAAGAGGGCTCCACACAGGCTTCTCAGGATAGCAAACACATGCAGGTACTGGATGTGTAGAAGCCACACGAGAAGGAGGGGGTGATCTAAAAATATCAAAAAGTCTGTCAGGAAGTGAGCGAGGAATTAATTGGGGAAATAAATAAAGCGTGTGAGATGGATGGTGGGAAAAAGAGAGTGAATCCACGGAGGGGACGTATACTCCCAATCTCCCCAGTTGGATTAGTGTAAATCTAATCTGCCCCGCTGTCTCTTCGACTCCTTTTAGCCTCGGCTTAGAGACTCTCTCAGGAAGAGAGCAGGGATCCTAAGAGCCTTGAGCTGTTAGCATTAGCTCACATCATCACCGTAAGCTTCCTCGGCACCACACTAATCAATTACCGACCCCACTCGCCTCAAAGCTCCATTTACCAACACACTGGGTGTGATGCATGCTACAAATCTGCTGGTTTAATGGGTGGTTCACATAAGGTCAGAGGAAGCGTGACTCCATTACATCATCATGAAGTTTACCTTATTCAAATAATCATGTTTAAGAACAACAACCTGCTATGGCTGTGAGGGAAAAGCATGGGTGAGGAGATTAAGACTGTTTCTGCAATGCATCAGAGACAGAGTTAGTTGTTTGAATGGTTATTTATAATTGATTAGTTGTTTGTACAGCCTGATGGATATTCAATCTTTGGGGCCGATGGCAATATTAGGGAGTAAAAATGAAATTCTGATTTCGATATATTGACCAACATAAACTTACTTTGCAATGATCCCTCCAATGTTGTCATTAGACACACATGTAACAGATGAGGTGTGAATCTAGTTGGCCTCACCATTAGATTAAGATTCACCTGCCAATGATTCAAATGCACTAAGATTCATCCTTGCTTCCTATATTCGTACACACACTTTTTCTTCATTTAATACAAGCAGTAAAATTAATCTTAAGTCGGGCACCTCCTGAATGTAGCAAACATCACAAACATGACTCACCTCTCTCAGAGTTGGATGGAAAAGTCGAAAGTTCCTCTTTATGGCTGCTTCATATGATAACGGCGAACATGGTTTGTAAAAGTTGTGGGGCAGATTTTACATTTCCAGAATGTTCATGAAATCCTTCATGTGCACCAAGATGTCTGCTTTCAAAATACTAGATGTTTTTTTTTTTTTTTTAAATAAATCACTGCTCAGCTCTGCCTCCCTCTGTCATGTCTCCTGATAGGTAATGATAGTCAATGACAGCCAGCCTGAATGAAATAAGCAATCTGAAGATGCCAACTTTAATAGAATAGAAGAATAGGATGGAAGAGAATAAACTTTACTGTCCAGCTGAGGGAGGATTTCCATAAAATAAACATGACAACAACAGAGCAAAGACCTCTCAATTTTACGACAGTCAGTGCATTCATATCTAAGTTTACTGTAGTATGTTGAACATGTTGGATTGAAGAACCCCTGCAGCTCAGACTAGAGAGGTGTTTTGTCATTAATGATTGACAAGTCTTTTCTGTGTAAAGATCATCTAGCTGCTTCTGTTGGCGGCCTGCCATCTTCTCTGCTGTCTTAACAATCCTTGTCAGCTTGTTTCTGTGTGTTCCATTCCAAGTGTCCATCCCAAACAGAGATGTCAAAAACAAGGACGCTCTCAATCAGGCTGACTCAGACTCTCTGACTGTCTCTCTTACATATAAAATCAACACTGCCTGTGAAACTCCATATGTCATCTATATATGTTCATTGATACCTAAAACAATTAGATGACATTGATTTTTTTTTGTTTTAACTGTCTTTTACAGCCAATAAACATTAATAAATAATGAAAATTATCATTAGCAGCAGCCCTTGTTGACTCATTGCAAAGAATATCTTCTCATTTTAAAAGTAACCAAAACGTTGACACTTATTTTTGAGTGAGATGTATCGTATTAAGTTAAACAGGTTTGGAAATATGTATTCATCGTACCCGTTATTTATGCACTGCATAATCCGACTAAAACTGTACATACTATTAAATACCCAGTACAAATGTTGGACGTGTGTGAGAGCTGTTATGTTTCTGGGGTCAGAGCATGTGAACAACCCATTTCTGATTTCTGAATGAGGCCAACGATACCTCCGGAGGCCTCAAACATTAAGCTCTGGCTGCCAGTAGATAGCCTATATCTGACTGGGACATGGTTAAGTACAGAGTTTACACCACTGTTAGCCAAAAAGGTCGTAAAAATCCAGATGGGGATCAAGTTTTAATCCAATCGGACAATTAAGTCAACGTATTGTCGTTAGTCTGATGAACATGTGGCCTTTGTCTTCATTATGTTTGCAAATTATAGCCCTCAATCTGCTTCTTTGGCCCCGTTCTGTTGTGTCTTTAGACCTAACAACTTTATCTAACACTTACACAGCAGATGGTTCACCACAAAGCTTTACTAGTGTTGGTCTGCCCTTGCACCACCCTTCTCTATAAGTGCCCTACAACCACAGACGGAAACAACGAGCTGAAAAAAAAAAAAAAAAAATCTCAAAGGGCCACAATCAAGAGTGCATGGCAGAGATCCAGTAAGGCCCGGGTAGACAAACAATCGCACATACTTGGCCTAAGAATACATGCAGAACAGACTTCCTCCCGATTTTAATCACGAGCACAAATTAATGACATGCTGCAGAGTCAGATTCTTTTGCTTATCCCGCGAGCCTTCGCTACAGTGCAAATTAAAGACAACCTGGCTCAGGGTTGAGCCACCAAACAGTGGATTTGAAGGTTTGTAGCTGGCAGTGAACAGAAACCATGTGCAAATATCAAGCATTCATATCAGCTGCATTCCTCCTGTCTGGATGGATCGATGTCTGGAAGACTGCGCAGCACATGTGTGCAGCAGACCGGCTCCAGTATGCAAACTTTAAACATACATACAAACATGCGAGCGGTGGAGTCATGCATTCAGAGCGAGTTAGAGTAAATAACCGCAAATTGTTTTGATTTTCAAAATGATGGAATCAACGACTTGTGGGCCTGTGTGGTGATAAGTGGCGGCGGCAGACAAAAACACAACCAGGAGGCCTGTTTCCATTCACCAGGATGCACCTGCCTTACCCAAGAGGCCCATCTGGGCAGCGAGAAGAGAGAAAGAGCCACGACTGTGAGCGCTACAAAAATCACGCCCCCCGGTCTCTTTGCGCACACAATCACACCAATGTCGCTAACTCTGAGCAGCTGCGACTTGCTGCCTTCTCTCAGCCAACATTCTTCTGCCACCGGTCCTCACTGCCAAGACAGCGAGCAGGCAAAAACTCCAACTGACTCATCTATTTTCTCAATCGCACACACACAAACAAACAACTGTGGAGCCGGCGCTGGCATATAGACTCCTAGTCGGATTCAAATTGAACACGATTCTCCCCCCCCCCAAAAAAAAATACACACATGAGCAAGCATTCTTTCATTTCAGCATTTTTACATAACCGCCATCTACGTGAAGAATGTGCCCCTTTCAAAACAAAGTGTAGATTAGACCAAGCAGCCCAGACAATTCTCGCCATGTGATTAGATTTAGAGAGTGCTAATCAGCTACACACACCAAAAAACACACGTAAGACCGTACAATCTAATAGCATTGCTTTGGACAAATATAGGCGAGGATTATGCATTCAGAGCCAGACTAAACCTCTACTTCCAAACAGGAGCAGCATGCTTGGCATCTAAAATAGGGAACGCAACACAAGGGGCAATACGTTAGTGCACCAACATCGAGCGACTGAGCGTGGCAGGCAGCAGAGCAGCCATGGCAAGTGTGGACACAGTGGGAGCGGGGGTCGGGCGAGATGCCATAACGGGGGAGGACAGCAGGTTGACACAGCCTCGGAGATGGAACTTTTGTGGCCCATTCATCAACAGGGCGATGGCAGGGTTTGCAACTAAACACAACAGCTTCATTACCGAGCTCACCCATCAGCACCAGGCCAGCTAGATCCAGCCACACATGGTGAGAAGTGGGTGAGGTGAAGGAGGACAAAGAGAGGCTAAACACCATGAAGCCCCAACATCGAAAAACAACTTTCCAGACACGAACTCCTCCCAAAAAAAAAGAAACAACAAAAAAAAAAAAACCCTCAACATAAACAGTGATATTTGATGCGTGTGTCTCAGCGGTGACCTTGTGGCTTCCTTCTGCTTGAAGGTACGTGTATATTTAGTCAGGGGTTTTTCAGCAGAAGTGACAGAGAGGGTGTTAAATTATTGAGCAGTCGCAGCCAGCAGGGAAGGACGACACACTGAGGCTGAAGAAGGCACTCTTATCTGCCGCTGTATGCTGTTGGCAAACACACACACAAAAACACGCATCAGACCAGAGGAGTGCGTGTTCTTTTTAGCCGACTAAATGCTCTTATCTGAAGAGAGGAGAAGGTTTGTTTTTTTTTTTTATACATGCTAAAAAACACTGAGGCAGAAATATTATTAAACTCAGTGGATTTATGAATGAGCCTTACATTTATTTGAAGGAAAAAAGGATGACAGTGGAAAAGAAGAGATTACAGATGTTTACTTCGGGGCTAAACATTCAGGTTGCTTGACAGGCAAAAGCCCCATTCATCCATTTAGTCGGTGCGTTTCGCTCAGTGGCTCCACTTCTCAGTCACTCCCCGACAATCCGCTCGCTGCGAGGAAAACAAACCTCACCACCGGGGACAAATTACCCGAAAGGTCAGGAGACTTTTCAGCAGAATCCTCCAGCGCTCTCTTCTCTGCAGCACTGGTATTTTCCAGCAGAATATGACCTCCCGTGTGCTTTCCACTCTCTGCCTGACTTGACGTGATGGAGGGGCTGAAATGTTGAGCGTCAGCTTCTGCTTCAAGTGACAGAAGTGGGTACAGGAGGATGACATTACTTATGACCAGTTTAACTAATCCTAATTAGATTAATTCCTCTTTTTTTGGCCTATGCAAAGTGCAGAGGAACCCGTTGAGCTGCCAAGAATTCAGTAACTCTTAAGAACACTTCAGGGGAGAAAGCTCTCCTCTGCAGCTCCCAAGTGGTAGCCGCCCTGAACTTTGCGTGTCTCTTTAAACTCGGAGTGGACAACAGCACACTGGGTGGGGGCGTGGTGCCTATGCAAGAGGATGAGCATGGCATTGATCACCCAATTTGTTATTTTTCTAAGAAGTTGAAAAGACCTCAGCTACCCTGTAGTACCACTGAGAAGAAAGCTTTAGCTCTTCTCTTGGCACTACAGCAGTATACTTCGGGTCCAGCTCGGTGACTATGGTCGTGTCCTCCGACCACGACCTGCTTGTGTTTTTGGGTCAGATGCAGAGCAGTAATCAGCACTTGATTCACTGGTCCTTACTGCTGCCGGTCTTCAACACTGAGATCCGGTATAAAACTGGGTTTGACAACGTTATGGCTGCGTCATGATCTGCATTAAATATTTATTAGGAGATAAATGTTTGATTTTCAGGCAGAGAGGCGTTATGACCCTGAGGCATTATTGTGTTTCTGTTTGCTGCTGATCTGCCTCTCCTCCTCATTGTACTCTCTCTGAGTGTGTGTGTGTGTGTGTGTGTGTGTGTGTGTGTGTGTGTGTGTGTGTGTGTGTGTGTGTGTGTGTGTGTGTGTGTGCGCATGTGGATCGTGAACAGGTTGGACCAGCTGATTGGCTTGCTCAGCTTGACTGCTGACACAGGATTGGGCAGAGGGAGGAGAGGACCACCGGCTGACTGCAATCCACCTCTCGACTCAATCTTCCACTCCCAACCCAGATCAGTGTCTAGTAACTAGACAGGGGTGGGCCACCCCTGTGGCTTACATCACAAACAAAACACACGTCACACTGACTCTTGTTTGACATGTGTTTTGTGATGTAAGCCAGTTGTCTTTTGTTCTTTTTTTGTTGTATTGGTCTTATTCTCCCTCTGAAGGAAAAGAAATGCTACTTTGAACGTGGCTCATCTGTGACACTGGCTTTCTTGAGAGTGGGAATAATGGGGAGAGACACATCACGTTATGCCTTGGGTTCGCCTTGACCAGGGGCGTAACACCCTGCAGAGGATGCTTCAGCCTGTGCCTGGTTGTGAATGGACTGAACCATACTGCGGAGCAAATTTGCCAGTCACAGTCATTTCACACCAATGAATCCACCAACTGCTGAGGGAAATAACTTGCTCTTTGGGTCCTAAATGCTACGCATTTTGGACCAGCTACTAGCTAACCTTGTATGTCTTCCGTTTTGTGCTGGGTAGGTACTGTACAACAGGTGTTCCAAGTTGTTTCACTGAACACAGCTGCCTGTCATGGCCGAAAATGAAACCCAATATTAGTATATAGTATATCGCGCAAATAAATCATTGGCCCTACAATGAGACATTTAGATATTTGGCTATTCACTCATAATTCACTAAAAATAGTGGCAGATAAATGGAGCCGATAATACAAAGCTCAATATCTTCATTGACTTACTAATTGCACCAACTAAACACTTCAGTGGATGGTGGGATGCACCTTTAAAGTTGGTATGTGATCCGCAAAATCACAGACAAAGAAGAAAGACAAGAACATGAAGAAGAACATGTAGAAGAAGAGGGACAAGAAGAAGGACGAGAAGAAGGAAAAGAAGAAGGACGAGAAGGACAGGGTTTGGGTTTTTTTTACAGTTTCATAACAATATAGAGATCTGGGCGATAGTTTTCCATTAGTTCATCAGTGTAAAAATATTAATCATAGCAGTTTAACAAATTTGTAAAAATTCCATTTTCTTTCTTCATTTATTTATTTAGCTCGTTACAGTCAATTACTCAAAATGAGTGCCAGTTCAGTCTATTTTATAAGCCAGCTGGGGGCAGTGATTGATGAAGTGATGTAAAGTGGTCTGAGGCAGGTGTCTGGACCTGATAGGCCTTTGGCAAATTTGAGCCTCTCACAGTGAAGTTGTCTCTCCCTGGAAGACCAGATAACACCAAACTGACCCTCGCAGCTCCGAGTGAATCCTCAGCGTCCGTCAAGAAGAAGCAGTGCTCCTTCTTGTGCAAGCTTGCAACACACACATAAATATTCATACACTCACACACACACACACTGCTGTCTTCACACACGCCGTCTCTTCGTTTGCTCTCCTTCTAATCCTGTAATGCCGACAGTGCAATTAGTCACATGCTGGCTCTTTCTTTCATCTCAGGAGGAATTCAAACTGCTTGGTATCTAAACTACATAACCCACCCCGTGCTCCTGGAGCATAACAAACACGCACATAAATACAAATACCTACAAACTCAAACACCAGCCGTCCTGACTATAAAATGTCCTTCGCTGTGAAGCGAGAAAGAAAGTGAGCTGTGCTGCACAACTGCTTCATTCGCTCTCAAAAGTCCTGTGTACTTTGGGATTCCAAAAAATGAATAATGAAGTAGAAAATGAAATGGCCATTCAGCCTGAATGTGAGCTGAATAAAGAGGATCCCTCTAAAAATGGTCATCATCCCTGGTGGGTTTTTTTTTTCCACTTCTTTACTCCGCGCTCTTCCATCGCTTCATTCACAGTTAAGAGACCATACTGTATCTATCACAACCCACTCAAAAACAAACAGCACTACATCGAAGTGTGAGCCGTGATAGAAGGAGAAATCTACAGAAAAAAAGCTGAAAGGATGGCAAAACAGACAGAGAATAGCAGCCCCCGCATTCAAGTTAAACAGCCTTGTAGAGAGTGTCTTCTCTGTACTCTACAGCTAAGGTAATTTTGCAGCGCCTGAAGCCACATCCTGACAGCGAGGCAGGGAGGAGCCAAGCACGGCTGACTCTCTACATGCCGGTATGGAACAAATGGCTCATGTTGCCGTTTTATGGATGGAGAGCCCAGGGTTATCACTTTCATGCAGGTTATTGCCACAAGTCAGCTAAAAATCAATCTCCATTTAACAGATAAATCCCCTCCCTTAGCCAACATCTAATGTGACTGAGACTGCCGGTGGCTATTTTCACATTTAACACAGATTTTTAACACCAAATTGAATTTGCATTGGTGTGTGTGAGAGCGGGTGTGTGGTGCAGAGAGATACAGATGTAAAGGAGGTTCTCCAGATGTTACTTAGCAGCACTGACTGATGATTTATCTGGTAGTAAACCGATTGGTTCCAGTGAGTGGGTAGAACAGTGACGGGGCAGAACTCACTGAAGGATTCAAGATTTTGTTCTTTCAGCCTTCCAACACGCTGGGCTCACATCCTTGGATGACAGGATCCAAATCACTTCTGACCACGTTGCAAATTTAGGGAGATACGTGGGGCTATCCGGAATTTCATTTTTGGGGATTTGGGGCAGGGAAAGGGGGTATCAGCACCCCCAGTGAGAGAGAACTGAGAATGCAACATTGATTTCTAGTAAAACTTTTCAACAAGCTAAAATCAGGCTGCAACGTTAATGCATCACAAAATAGTATTAATTGACAAAATAAGTGCTAGGCGTCACACCATTTACATGCATGAGGTGGTTGTGGCTCAACAGGTGAAGTGACCATCTGTCAATCAGGACACTCTACAATGTACAAATACTAAGATATGGTTATTTTGATGCCTGGCTAAGAATCCACAACCTAATTTCTCAGTTGAAAGCCAGTTTTGCAAATCCTGGTGAAATACAGTCAAAACTTTTGAGTATCTTTTCACCAGTGACCACTGATGTTTTTAAATGTATCGTCAATGGGAAACGCTCAGTGGGACTTCATGAGTGAGCGAGTATTGAGCCGTTTCACGTGTGTCTGGAGTGTCGAGCTCGCCCTCGTCAAATCCCCAATGCTCGCTGGACCACATTTGCTCACATGGAGCAGAAATGATGATCCTCGCGAGGACGGTTTCTCCGCTCATGGGTAATGCTCTGTGTACTCGTACCATTTTCACATGAGACATTAAACACAGTAGAGTCCACATTTTTCACTGATTATCGCTATTTTCATTGCATTTATTGCAAGTAAGCCAGCATCCCCTTTCTCGTAAAAAAAAAAAAAAAAAAACAACATTTAAACATCCAGAAGCTCCAAAACATTTGGGTCAGCCCTAAAAAAACACTTATTTCCTTTCTTGCAGAGAGAGACAAGAAGATCAATACCACGCTCATGTTTGTTCACAAGCAGCTGGAGCCAAGTGAAGATTACCTTAGCTTAGCATGTGGGAAATAGCTCGCCTGCCTCTGTAAAATTGTAAAGACTGTAATTTTAAATACTAAATACACCTACCACCCACTCCCTGACATGTTGTCTCATGTTTGTTGATGTAAATATGACAATTTGTGGTTTTATAGGCACGTATTTTTAGCAGCCGCCTGCTTCCAGTGTTTATGCTAAGCTAAGCTAATTCCTTTCGGCTCCAGCTCCATAAGCCATTGATCTTCTAATCTGTTGTTGGCAAGATTAAAAAAGAGAATTTCCCAAAAGGCCAAATGAAGTCTACATCTACACCTACCCTCAGGTGTATCATTACAGGCACATTAAGTGTTTTTATACAACACAAACCATTGGGAAAAATATCCGTTACCTACATCATTTTCATCTACAGCTACTTGCTACACCTATGACTGGGTCACAAAGACATAAAGTGAAACTGTGTGTTTATTAAAGATGGCAAACATGACTTATTTTCACCCTGTCAATTAGGATAACTTGTTGGTTTTCTTTGTCTTACATCGAGCAAAACTGAGTTCTGGACAAAACTGAGTTCTGTCACGTTAGGCTCTAGGAAAATGTGATAAGCATTTCTCTCCATTTTAATGGCAAAACTATTCAAATCAATTGAGAAATCGATCAAATTATTCAGGATATAAACCGAAAATATTCATTGCTGCAGACCTGATTGCATTTGGATTGACTTCCTCTTCCCTTAAAGTTTTTGTCGAAACTCTGCTCTAATTAGTTGGCACACTTACACCGGAGTATAAATGTATTTTAAATTTTGGTCTTTGAAAACCATGTCAAAAGACCTGCTGGTGTAAAGTCTTTGACGCTAGATAGATGTTGACATAAGTCCAACACTGCTATAATGGCTGTGTACGTGGTTTTGGATGAGAGCAGTGTGTGTGCGGAAAGAAATGGAAGCAGCCGACACCTCACTAACTAGCCAGCGGAGGCAGCCAGTGTTCCTGACGTTGCCTTGGGCCACACAGCATCCCTCTGCTTTTATTCAGTGCCCTCTGGCTGAAAGAAAATTCTAGATTTGCTAAACAGGGGAAGTTGTTTCTGAAGGCTGCTGTCTGGCAAACCATCTCGCACACTTCAAAAGAGGGCGTGGGAATGAAAACAGACCAAATTGTTGCCCATGGACATGCAGTGATAAAACAGCCTCTCGCCTACACGGGCAAATCTAAACCGTCTTCTTCTCGCTCTTACTCTCACCATTGATGCTCTCCCACTCATTTTTCTCCTTTTTTCTGTCACGTATACAAAACACATCTCTTCTATTCACTATTTATTTCTCCTGTTCTCATAACCATATGTGTGGTAGCTGTAGCAGGGCTCACAGGTTCGGTCACCGGTATAAAAAAGGAACTCCACAGAGGGAATATGCATGGAGGGGGGTTAAAAGGCCACAGGGGAAAACAATCCAATGACCACGATTGGTCAGAAGCTGCAGCAGTCAGCACCGCAGCCTTAAATTTAATTTCCCCTAAAAGAACAGCTATCCTCAATGCCTTTGGCTGCCTATTTTTAGCATGTTATCATTCAGACCACAGCAGTCGAGCTCAGAATGAAGACAGCTGTTGAAGACAGCATGGAGGGAGCTCCGCCTCGCTGATCAAGAAGTGTGTATGCTTAATTTACAAGCTGAAGTAAGAGAATCGAAGTGGAGGTAAGAGACACGGGGTAATGGGATATACTGTCACTTACAGTTGTTGCATCAGTACTGTCGGCTGAGTTCAGGGTTGTTTCAGGAAACAATGCCGTTGTGTGGCGTCACCTCAAATGTTCTTTGTTCCTTAAACTCCCAACTTTCGCTTTTTGATGCGAGTTGCTCTGTTAAGCTGTTCCCTGCTGCCCTGAATGCATTACCAGGCTCGTGCACTCGTGGCAAATTACAACAGTCGGTCAGCACCAAGGAAGCAAAACGGAGGAAGATTTCTTAGCTGCCAACAAGTATCGACTGGGGGTGGACAGTGACCAGCAAACCAGTGATCTAATGGCCCACTTCAGCTACGCTCCCCTCACAGTGTTGAGCTCAGTTAGCTGTCTCAAGAGCACACCGATTTGAATTCACCCTCCTCCTTCCTGCTATAATCATGTTAGGCCACGGGGCCTTTGCTGTCTGCATCCTAAAATGTTGTTTTGGCAAAAAAGAAAAAAAAAAGAAAAAAGAAATGAGAGATGGATATTTTTGGCATGGTTTTAAGCTGCAAATAGATGAGATGCAGTTGCCTTGCCATTTGGAAGAGAACATAGTAAGTGTGGGTGAATGCGTGCAGCAAGGAATTATGGTCTCCCACGCACAGTAAAGGTCCATGCTCCACGTGTCCTCAAATACTCAATGACAAATGGCCAAGGGTGAATTACCACTTGCCTCCAGGGGCCCCGGATAACTCTAGTCCTGCTGTGTGTCAACTGGTTTGTCCTAATTCAATTGAAAACTTGTAAAGGAATGTGCACCACCAAACACAACAGCAGCTGACATCATAAGTGCCTGAATGTATGTCCTGCTTTATCACCTGACCTTGAGGCCCAGTTCAAAATGGGATCTTTGTGCCAAAAAGTAGTTTAAAGATAGGGATGCTGTGATATCGTGATATGTAGGGTAATGGTAATGTTAAAAAATGAAATACTGATACCATATTGATAATACACATATGATAATGACGTGTGAGTAATCCAGTATAGATGTTATGCTGTTATGATGATGATGTTATTGGTTTTTTTTGTATGCTTTGTATATAGACACAGTCTCTCTCCACCTCCCTACACACTACATTTTGAGGGTAATCCATTTGCCAAAATGAGACAAAACACACAAACGGTTAAAAATGAATTTGATGGCTGGGACTTTTTTTGTTCTAATTTATACAAATATCGTGATAATATTGTTATTGTGAATTTGTCTGACCATGATAATCATGACGTTCAAATCTGATCCTGGGCTCCAGGGTGACACTATTTTGGTCGCACATGCTCCCAAAAAATAGGTCAAGCATCACTAAACATTTACATTGGTCACACCGGTGTGTCTGAAAATGTATTTAGTATACACAGTTTAAACACTGAGTTTAAACTTTTATATTACATGAATGTTTTTTCTAAATACCCCGATAAAATCTTACATCATTTACCTGAGTTTCCTTAACACTTAAAACAATAGCACCTTGTAACTTTTTATAATTCTTAAGTAATTGTTATTGTTAAGTTATTGCAATTTCTTGTTGCGTGTGCTGTTATTTAACTGATTAAAAAAACATAAATAATGCGCTGGTACACCTCAAATCAATAAGATGCAACAAGTCTGTCTGGTACCCTGTTGGATTAGTTTGTGTTTGATGGCCAAACAGCAAATGAGGGTAATGGTGGTATTCCAGCCAGAGATATGAGATTTTATTGTGATAAAAACACTCTAGATCAGTTTATTGTGGTAAATTTACATTATCAGGATAGTGAATCAAGATAATCATGAGTATCTTAGATGAGTGACTCAAAAAATCTTGATAAGTCCTGTATATCTTCTTTCCAGTCATTCCAGAATATCAAACCTGCGACAATGGCTGAAGAATGAAAAACTCCTTTACTTACATCAGAGAACTTTATGATTTCTGATTATATTACTTAAGATCATTTGTTTATCACTAAAAAAAGATGTGAGGCAGTAAAACTGTTGGGTAAGTGCCAATGTAAGTATATCTTGATGATTATCGTGGTAATATTGTTAATCACAATTACTCTAGGCAGGATAATCGTCACATGAAATATTCAAATCGTCCAAGCAGAGAAGAATATGAACACATTGTTCAAACAGTAGAAGGAACAGGGGCCCAGTATTACATTTTTCTTCTCCGTGGCAGGTTGATCGAGCCCTGTCCTCAACTTAATCACAACTCCACACATTAGAAGGTGCACTATGTAGTTTTTGGGGAAGAAATTTTAACCAGGAGAGACTGACTTTTTATGCCTAAACCAACTTAATAAACAACCGTCTTGTTTTCATGACCTGAGATTCTGAGGTGGAATTTCTTTCATCAGTGCTATGAAGTTCCCCTTTAATCTTGAATGCATTCAACATAATGTACCAAATTAATCATTAATGCGTTAATTTAACTGTCTACAGATGACACTTAGTGTTAGATGCAGTCCTGATGAGGATACTCTCATGTTAAAAATGCCATTTTCATTGTCCAAGTGGGAAAATGCTGTCTCCTTCACTTACCCTCTCACTTATAAAAGTATATTTTTAAGGGCTGTTTTAAAGCAGTCTTTAAGACAAAACACAGACACACAGACTCTTGAAAGCATCTTATCCAGGACACATGAGGACCCCTGCAGCTCAGCATGGGGCCCCTGGGTGCCCAAACACACACACACACACGTGTGTCTGTGTTGGAGAGAGTAAGGTGTGCTGGGTGCCATCAGGAAACACCTGGCCTGTGAACACTCACCTCTCCTCCGTGGCCGTCAAACACCCCAAATATGGACGGGTGACTCTTGTTGACGATGTCCGTGAGCACATCGAACCTGTCCTCCATGTGGTCTCGCCGGCCTTGGATGGAGTACACGGCCACGTTGTTGCTCTTGAACTCCCATGTCTTGGAGAACTCCGCGTCCAGGACGTCCAGCCCGCCGAACCGCTCGTTCTGCATCATCTCCGCCACTTTCCCCTTGACCATCTTGACCGCATCCCGGCTCGACTTGACGATGGTCTTCACTTCGTCCGTGTGGAAGAAGTAACTCCACAGAGCCAGGCTGATGCACAGCAGGAACAGGGTCTCCGGTCTGAGCAGAAAATAACGCATGATCCGACCTAACAGAGACAGCAGGGTCAT